>NC_142884.1:13252548-13557596 GCF_051225735.1 Oryctolagus cuniculus
AAATGGGTGCCGGTTCAAGTCCTGGCTGTTCCTCTTCAGATCCAGCTACCTGCTAATGTGCCTGGGAAAGCAGTGAAAGATGACCCAAATGCTTGGGACCTTGCACCCGCGTGGGAGACTAGGAAGAAGCTCCTGGCTTCACTTGGCCCAGCCTCAGCCATTACAGCCATTTGGAGAGTAAACCAGCAGGTGGAAGATCTGTCTCTATCATTCTGCCTGTCAAATCAAATCTTTAAGAAAAAATTTAAAGTTTGTTAATTTGAACTATTTATAGTCTGTATAAACGTAGCATACAGATTACATTTGGATGTGTGTTTTCATTTTTTTTTAAGATTTAATTTGAAAGGCAGAGCTACAGAGAGGCAGAGGCAGAGAGCGATCCTCCATCCACTGGCCTATTCCCCAAATGGCCACAAGCTGGGTTGATCCTGAGCCAGGAGCTTCTTCCAGGTCTCCCACGTAGGTGCAGGGGCCCAAGGACCTGGGCCACCCTCCAATGCTTTGCCAGCCCACAGCAGAGAGCTGGATGGGAAATGGGGCAGCCGGGACTCGAACTGGCACCCATATGGGATGGCATTGTTCCACCCGCTACACCTCAGTGCCAGCCCCTTCATTTCTTTTCCGTATGTACCTAGGAGTGAGGTTACTGGGTCTTAGGTAAATTTTTAGTCAGCTTTATAGTCTGAAAGACTGCTTTCCAAAGTTATGTTCCATTTTGCATTTTTTTCCCCAAAGAAACCTTTTACTCAAGGAATACAAACTTGATGCATCTCATAAGTACAATGCTGGGAACGCAGCGATTCTTCCAGCCATCCCCGCCCGCCCCCCACACTCCCACCTGCCATCCTCCCTCTCCCATTCCCAGTCCCATTCTCCACTGTCCCAGCATAGTAATGGCATGGAGGCGGTGCTGGTCCCAGTGGGGCTTCTGTTATTCTGCAGTAGGGAACTCCTAGGTTTTAATTTGTATAGCAGGACACACTGGAGAAACCAACCACCCAGAGTTCCCAGAGTACCTCCAGTGCTCCTCACCGTGCGTCTTGGCCACAGAGGGCGGAGTTGCACAGCGTGCGCGGGGCTGGTGCCTCTGAGCCGGAAAGCGCAGGTCTTGGAGGGTGATCAGGGTCTCGGCATCTGCTGGATGGTTCGGCTTCAAGCAGGTGGAGTCTCGGCTCGGGGAGCGGGGAGAGCAGGACCTCAATGCCTGGTGAGTGCAAGGCTGGCCGGGAGAACTCTCGCGGGAAGATCTGGATGCGGCAGGAGGACCCGGAGCTTCTGTTCGGCCGCACTCAGAAGAATCGGTTCAGAGTCCCCACTGGCCTCCTCAGCCTGTGTCTTACATATTTCTGGACAGAGTAGGGTTGATAAGGTCCCCTGGAGGGTGTGCGCAGGCCATGGTGGTTCTCATAGAGTCCACGCAGATCTCCTGTGGTCAGCTTGGCTCTTGCTTATTTTGGTTAATATTATGGTGAAGCTGTTTAATTTTCTGCTCCTTATACCTGCTGTGGCCTGGGAAAGCAGAAGAAGATGGCTTGAGTGCTTGGGCCCCTGTCCATGTGGGAGACCCGGAAGAAGCTCCTGGCTTTGATTGGCTTTGGATTGGTGCAGCTCCAGCCATTGCAGCCAATTGGGGAGTGAACCAGCCAATGGAAGACCTCTCTCTCTCTCTCTCTCTCTCTCTCTCTCTCTCTCTCCCCCTCCCTCCCTCCCTCCCTCCCTCCCTCCCTCCCTCTCCTCCTTTTTTCTGTGTAACTCTTTCAAGTAATTAAACAAATCTTTAAAAAAAATAAAGCTTATGCGACATAAGAATATCCTTTACTTAATACACTAAAACAAAATAAACCTTTGAGAATAAGTTTTACAGTTAACTCTCATGATACAACTCTTTGAGGACAGAAGTCCTGCATGGGAAGATGGTGCACAGTGACTCCTGTTGCTAGTTTAATAATTAACATTCTTATGTATGATGTCAGTGATCACTTGAGGCTCTTGACATGAGCTGCTGAGGTTATGGAAGCCTTTGGAATCCACCAACTCCATCAGTATTTACACAAGGCCATAAACAAAGTGGAAGTCCTCCCTTCGGAGAAAAGCACCTCCTTCCTTGACCACTTCTTTCCACTGGGGTCTCGCCCACTGGGGTCTCGCCCACTGAGGTCCTTCACGTAGGACACTTTTTGCCACACTGTCTTGGCTTTCCATCCCAAGCATGCATCCTTGTGAGATGTGTTTCTTGTAGGCAGCAAATAGATGGGTTTTGCTTTTAAATCCATTCAGCCAGTCTGTGTCTTTTAACTGGAGAGTTGAGGCCATTTACATTCAAAGTGATGATTGATAAGTAACGACTTTGCCCTGCCATTTTCCCATAAATACTCCTATTTTTCACTTCAGATTTCCTTTGTACTTTTACTGGGAAATTTTCTTCCTTTCCTTTCCTTTCATAGTGCTGGCCATGTCTCTGTGTGCGGCACGTCCTTAAGCATCTTCTGCAGGGCTGGACAGGTGGTGACAAATTCTTTCAGTTTCTGTTTGCTAAGGAAGGTCTTCATTTCATTTTCATTCATAGATGAGAGCTTTGCAGGGTACATATTCTCGGCTGACAGTTCTTTTCTCTTCAAACTTGAACTATGTCTCACCATTCTCTCCAAGCCTGCAGGGTTTCTAATGAGAAATCCGCTGTGAGTCCAACTGGAGATCCTTTGAGAGTAACCTGGTGTTTCTCTCATGCACACTGTAGAATCGTTTCTTTATGTTTTACTATGGAGAGTTTGATTACAATGTGTCATGGTGAAGATCTTTTCTGGTCATGTCTATTAGGAGTTCTGGATGCTTCCTGTACTTGGATGTCCCTTTCTTCAAATTGGGGGAATTTTCTGTTATTATTTCACTAAAAAGGGTCTTGTAATTTTTTCTCTCTTTCCACACCCTCAGGAACTCCTAGAACCCATATATTGGGTCATTTGATAGTATCCTGTAGATTACCAACAGTGTCTTTAGTTTCCTAATTTCTTGTTTTTTGTCTGACTGTATAATTTCCTGTGCTATGTCTTCTGAAGTCGGATATTATTTCCTCTGCTCCCCTGATTCTGTTAAGGCTTTCCACTGCATTTTTAATTTGTTCTATTGAAATCTTCACTTCCAAGATTTCATTTTGGTTTTTCTTTAAGATCTCAATTTTGTGGGGGGAAATTTCTTTTATGTCATGTATGGATTTCATTAGCTCATGCATTTATTTCTGATTCCTTCTAAGTAATCTGTCAATCTAGTATTGAAATGTTGTGTTTTTGGGGATTTCATGTTGTCTTCCTCATTCTTGTTTCTTGAATTGCTGCATTTATTTGGCATCTGTGGGGATAACCATTTGTTTCTTTGTTTTTTCACTGTGGTGGCTTTTATCTTTGTGCCTCTGTGGATTAGTGAAGTGTCTGCTTTTTCAGTGTATACCTAGAGGCGCATGGTGGTTGTAGCCAGGGAGGTCTGTCCAGAGTGAAGGGAGTGTCCAAGGTGACACCCAGGTTGGATGTGGTAAGTGTGTGTATATATATATATATATATACACACACACACACACACATATACATACATATATATTTAAAAATCAGAGTCAAGGTTTGTTCGGCTCTGTTGGTAATTAATTCGGCTCACCTCCTCTCCTCAAAGGACACCAGTGCCTGGGCACTAGCTAGCACTAGTGGGTATAATATTTGTACGTGCTGCCACAAGGACCACACAAAGGATCTGTGCAGTCCTTGGTGTGAGCACAGATCCAGCAGCAGCGGCCCTCACCAGGGAACCAGGGAGCCCTGAGTGTGTGGAGCCTCCCACAGTGACTGCCCGGAGTTCCAGCCACATGCCAAGTCCTCCCATGAAACCTCAGTGTCTTCACGGTCCTGGCACACCAGCCTCTCACAGTCGTGAGTATCCAGCGCTGTCAGTTCTCCCCACCAGACGGGAGTCTCAGCTCGGCTGGTTGCTGGGCGCAGACAAGAGCTGGCTCAGCTGTTATCTATGTCCAAGATAGAGCCTGCTTGGCCAGCGCCGCGGCTCACTAGGCTAATCCTCCGCCTTGCGGCGCTGGCACACCAGGTTCTAGTCCCGGTCGGGGCACCGGATTCTGTCCCGGTTGCCCCTCTTCCAGTCCAGCTCTCTGCAGTGGCCAGGGAGTGCAGTGGAGGATGGCCCAAGTGCTTGGGCCCTGCACCCCATGGGAGACCAGGAGAAGCACCTGGCTCCTGCCATCGGATCAGCACGGTGCGCTGGCCTCAGCGGCCATTGGAGGGTGAACCAACGGCAAAGGAAGACCTTTCTCTCTGTCTTTCTCTGTCCACTCTGCCTGTCAAAAAAAAAAAAAATCTTAGGAGCAGAAAAAACACGTGACCCAAGCTACTGAAGCCAGTGAGTCCACCGACATTCGACTTTCTCCCGAGCAAACAGAAACGTAAGGACGGCGGGAGGGTTTACACAGCCTGCTTAGTGGGAGCGCAGTGCTGTTCCCTGGGCAGGAAGGTGGCAAGTACTTGAGGCCAAGCACGCATCAAGCAAGTGTCACCCACATAACCCACGGGGGGGCAGGACTCGGTGCAAGTCGGCAAAGCGAGCATCACCTCTCCCATAAGATGTCCAAGTGGGGATAGATTCAGCAGCCACCAAGTGTGCTCAGGGAGGAGGGGCGGGACCCACAGCTCAGCCACTCCCACCCGTGTGTCCTCACCCTCCTGGCTCAGGGGAGCTGCACGGGTGGCGAGACTCACATCTGGCTTAGGAACTGGGGGTGGCAGGGCTGTAGGAGGGAGTCGCGCCCATCCCGGAACTGCTCTTCTGGCCAAGCATGACCCCTCGGCCGGGCTGCAGCCTCAGTTAGCTACCTGCCTTTGAATAACAAAATAATGTGCCTGCTGGCATCAGGGAAGGGCCTTGGATAGCACCCAAGGCGCAAGAAAGTGTCTCCCTTTTTGGAGACAGAGGGGCACCGGGTCAGGAAGGAGTCAGCCAGCTAACTAACAGCCAGCAGAGAACCGGGAGACTCAATACTGAGTTTCAACAGTAGCTGGAAACTGTGTCGGGTCTCTATAAAGCTACGTTTTCAGTGGTTCCCGAGAGAAAGGCAGTTAGAGCATAGAAATCCAGCGTTAAACAGGAAGCTGGAAAATTCTGCTGTCCGGCTCCAAGTGTAGGAGGCGTGGATGTCGCCGCCCCACCTGAACCATAAGTGAAGGCGGAAGAAACAGCCCAGTGCAGCCATGGCGCACTACCCGAGGGGGAACGAGAAGAAACGTGTGACGCTCCCCGCCAGAGCCGTAGCCGCACCCCCTCCACTGCACTGCCAAACGCCTTTTTCCCACAGTCCCTTTGTACAGACACCATGTCTGTTTACAAGACACCCGATGGCAGACACACACACAGTTGTGAAGAGTCGGAAACACATACAGCAAAGATGTTGGAACTGTCATAGAATTGTAAACCACCATGATTAACATGCTAACGGCCCTAACGGACACAGTATACAGCAGGCGAGACCATTAGGGCAGTATAAGCTGGAAGACGGGAATCCCAAGGAAGAACTAAAAATACTGGAACAGAAACACACAATGCACCTGACGGGCATACTAGCAGAATGGATTCAGCTGAGGAAGGAATTTCTGGGCTTGAGAAAATAAAAATAGACTTCCCAGACTGGAAAAAAACACACACACACACACAAACCCAAAACAGGATATCCAAGAACATGAGTAAATCCACAAAAGATGTAACTTAGGGGCTGGTGCTTTGGCGCAGGGGGTAAAGTCCCACCTGCAGTGCCAGCATCCCATATGGGCGCCAGTTCTAGTCCCGGCTGCTCCACTTCCAATCCAGCTCTCTGCTGTGGCCTGGGAAAGCAGTAGAAGATGGCCCAAGTGCTTGGGCCCCTGCACCCATGTGGGAGACCCAGAAGAAGCTCCTGGCTCCTGGCTTCAGATCTGCACAGCTCTGGCCGTTGCGGCCACTTGGTGAGTGAACCAGCGGATGGAAGACCTCTCTCTCTTGCCCTCTCTCTGTAACTCTGACTTTCAAATAAATAAAAATAAATCTTAAAAAAAAATCCTTATGGCACTTCCTTCCCTGGGAAACACGTGGACTTGCACAGAGAAGCGGACATATTGCCGGAAGCTTATATGTACCTGTGCCTGGGTAGGCGGTGGCCAGCAGAATGTTGGCCCCTCCCCAAGAGAAACCACGCCAGTGGCACACAGCACCCATGTATACCTGAGCCCAGCTCAACACCCAGTCTCCCAGTTGGCTGCTGGGCGCATGTGGGTGTTGTGGGCTGGGCAGCTGTGTAGCAGGCTTCCTGGGCAGACAGGGCCATTCTGCAGTGCCCACACTCCGCCGTGAGCCAGCCAGGTGGCAGCCCCACGCCCAGGAAAAGTGCACCACACCACTGGGGTCTCACGTACCTACAGCCGAGGCTACTGCAAACAAATGAGGAGGTGACAGCCCAACCTCCCTCCTGCAAGGACTCAAATGACACTTCTGAGCCCATTAGAATCAAAACTAACACACGACCACCGACGAACACCCTAGCACCCAGCCACGGGTGCAAACTCTCCCCAGCCCCATCCAAGAAAGAAAGAAATACCTGTAACTCCATCAAATTAAAAAACTGTTGAATTAGATGACAGATTACATAGGAACACAAAGAAACATGAAAAAAAAAAAAAGGAAAAATGACCTTCAAAAGGGAACACAATGATTCTTTAGCAACGGACTCCAAAGTAAAGGAAATTTATGAAGTGCCTGAAAAGGAATCCAACATGATGATTTTAAGGAAAATCCAGTGAGATTAAAAAAGAGAGAGAGAGAGATCAGGAAAACAATTCATGTCATTAAAAAAGAACCGAACAGAAATCTTGCAGCTGAAGAATTCAAGGACTGTGTAAACCACCCACGTAACAGGATGAGTCAAATGGAGAATTTCTGCTTCAAGACCTTCGAACAAATCAAGTCAGGAGGGAAAACAAAGAGGGCTCCCCTCTCCCGAGCCCTGCTCCTGGCACCGTGGCCGGAGGTCTCGGACTTGGATCAGCCTTGCTTTGCTCACTGTCCTGTCCCCGTGGAATCCCCCGACACGAGATGAGAACGGAGGCCGTCCTCACCTGTAACAGCCTGGCACTGAGACTCGAATCCAGCTCCAACCGGACTTGGATCCAATCCGAATTCAACTCCAGCCAGCATCCGACAGTCCCGCCCCTCGGGTGAGCACGCAATGACTCCTGTTCCTGTGTCCTTGGAGAGACTCCACGCCTCCCCGTCCCCGCTCAGGTGGCTGCCGGTCCTAAGACTCGGGGGTCAGGCTGCCTTCCCTCTCCCTCTCCCCGCTCTCTCAGATTGGCCCTTCACAAGGGACTGGGAGAAGGCCCCAAGATGACCAAAGAATTCTGGCCAGGGCACACTCCATTGTTTTCCAAAAAAATCTGTTGGCTGGACCCTCGTCTTCAACAAGCCAGGCTTGTTGTGGGCGCCAGGCTGTGGGGTAGGGAGCGACACTATTGAGAGCATCGTGGTTTGGAGCAGGGCCGTGGCTCTGTGGCTCCGTGGCTCCATGGCCCAGCACCTCCAGGGCTCACTGGCTACTCTCTGGGGGTCCTCCCTCTCATCTCAGCTCTGGGAGTACTGGCCCTGTCCCACTCCTCACGGGGATTGCCCCATGCATGACTGGGAGAAGGTCTCGGGGTAACTGCGAAATTCAGGCCAGGGCAACACTCTGCTGTTTCTCCAGAAACCAGTCCCTGACAGCCCACGAGGGTGTCTGGCTGAAAACCGTACTCCGGCCTTCCTTCCTCTGGGATCTGTTTGTCGGCGAGACTGGGCGAGGTTTGGAGCGAGGCCACGGCTTCCATGCCCCAGTGCCCCAGTGTTGTTTTTTTTTTTTTTTTTGAGGGGGTGAGTTTGGGTGTTTAAGATTTATTATTTGAGTTACAGAGAGAGAGAGAGAGAGAGGTTTTCCATCCGCTGGTTCACTCCCCAGATGCCGCAACGCCCGGAGCTGTGCCGATCTGAAGCCAGGAGCCAGGAGCTTCTTCTGGGTCTCCCACGTGGGTGCAGGGGCCCAAGCACTTGGGCCATCTTCTGCTATCCCAAGCCATAGCAGAGAGCTGGATTAGAAGAGGAGCAGGACTTGAACTGGTGCCCATATGGGATGCCGGCACTGCAGGCCAGGGCTTTAACCTGCTATGCCACAGCACTGGCCCCAAGATTTTTTATTTATTTGAGAGGGAGAGACAGAAAGAAAGGTCTTCCATCTGCTGGTTCACTCCCCGAATTTTGAAACCAGGAGCTTCTTCCAGGTCTCCCACGTGGGTGCAGGGGCCCAAACACCCAGGCCACCTTCCGCTGCTTCCCCAGGCCATAGCAGAGAGCTGGATCAGAAGTAGGACCAGCGTTCCTATGGGGTTCCGGCACTGCAGGTGGAGACCTAGCCCACTACGTCACAGCGCCGGCCCCAGTGGGTCCTTTCTCTACCCCAGACACTGACGAGACCTCCGTCTTTTCCTGCGTGCCCTGCCCAATCTCAATTCCTGGTCCCGTCCGTCGGTGTTTCCAGGTTCTGGGTCAGAGTCTAGGCGTCCCTTCCACAGACAGGCGGCTTTTCTACTGGGACTCCTCACCGGGTGTAGCTCCGGCGTGACCGGGGCAGGGGGAGCCGGGTCCTCCAGCCTGTGCCCCGGGGTCCCCTCCCTTCCTCGGCAGGTTGCGCCCTCTTTTGGGTCCCCTGTGCCAGGTCCTTGCGATGTAGTCGTGCCTCAGAGAGCCTCACTGGGGATAACGTCTCTTCTCCGCCATGCTCCCCTGTCTGCTCCTGCCTCGTCACCAGCCCAAGCAGTGGCCAGCACTGGTCCCCCCTCTCCAAACTCTGGCTCTCAACACCTCTGCCAAGGTGCCCGTGAAGGCGCACTGTCAAAATTAGGCCCCTAAGAATGAGCTTGGGGCCGACACTGTGGCACAGGTTAATCCTCCACCTGCAGTGCCGGCATCCCATGTGTGCACCGGTTCGAGTCCCGGCTGCTCCACTTCCGATCCAGCTCTCTTGTTGTGGCCTGGGAAAGCAGTGGAGGACAACGCAAGCCCTTGGGCCCCTGCACCCATGTGGGAGACCTGGAGGAAGCTCCTGGCTCAGCCCAGCTTCAGCCATTGAGGCCATCTGGGGAATGAACCAGGGATCAAAGAACTCTCTCTCTGCCTCTGTGTAACTCTACTGTCGCTCCCCGTCTTCGTGGAGGAACGACACAGGACCCTGCGTTGTTCTTTCGTCTGCTCGGCCCTCCCCGGGTTTGCTGCTGGTTCTTCCCGGGTTGGCTGCTGGTCCTTCCACCTCCGTGGAAGGGCGGTTCCCCCTGCCACATTCCCCACTTCCGCAGGGGAGCGGCACACCGCCGGCCGGCTTTCTCGGGGGCTGCACAGGTGTTCCCTCAAGTGTTCCCTCAGATGTTCCCCTTAGATGTTCCTGGTGAATGCCGTCTCTCTCCTCCTTTATAGTCCTCCTCCGCCAATCCCAACTCGGCTGCCCACACGCCGAGTACGCTGCTCTCCTCCAATCAGTAGCAAGTCCTACAGTTTATTGGTTGAACTGGAGGCAGCTGTGCGGAAGCTGTTTACTTCTCTCCCAGCCCATACTGTGGGAGAGCAGATGCATAGAATAAGTCTTAATTCCAGTAACTCAGTCTAGTCCGGTTTGCTCCCCACACTCTACCTCTCAAATAAATATACGAAAACCTTAAAAAAATAAAGCTCAAGGTTAAGAGGTATAGAAAAGCTATTTCTCTGCACGTGAGGGAGCAAAATGACGGTGCAAGTCCCTGTCAGATCTGCTCATTTTTTTCCCCTCCATGTTGTTGTTTCCCTAAAAAAATCTTAGTTTTTAACTTATTTTTATAATGCAAACTTCGCCTCTCTATGTGGCTGAATTTTTAAAAATTTGCCGTTATGCTCTCATGAGCTTTAAAAAAAAAAGGAACAGAATCAAAACGAATCTGACAGCTAAGGGCTGCCAGCTCAAAGGAATTCCATTTAACTCAAAACAGAAGTCACGCGGTGCAAGTGCTGCCCCGCGAGCATTCTGGGAAATGTAGTCCCGCAGGCGTGTGAACGCCGAGGCACTTCCGCTCGGGCATTCTGGGAAGTGGAGTCCTGGCGCTGTGCAGCCGGAGGCACTTCCGCTCGGGCATTCTGGGAAGTGGAGTCCAGGCGCTGTGCAGCCGGAGGCACTTCCGCTCCGGGCAGGCGAAGTCGGCTCTGGGGTTTCTCGCGCGGAGGTGAGTCCACCTCCGGTCCTGCGACCTTTCGGAGCCCCTGGGGCCTGGGCGTGGGGCCCACGGTGACCAGGTCGCCGGCCCGGGGAGGTGGAGCCCGAGGCCGCAGGGGCAGCGCCCGCCCCGCAGAGCCTCCCGCGCGTGTCTGGTGGAGTCCGGGGGTCTCCTGCCCTCCGGGGCCGGCCCAGCTCTGCCGCTGCTTGGGGCAAACACTGGGCAAGTTAGTCCACCTCCGGGCGTGTGCCTCCCAGGGGCGTTAAAGGACACGTCCTATACACGGGACGCTCAGACAGTACTGGCGCCTGGGGAAATGCTGGTTGCTACCCCAAATCCCGTGCCCGAGGTGGGGTTGGAGCCGCTGCTCTCCCCTTGGTCCTCGCCCGCCTGGAGCCGCGGGGCCTGGATTAGCCTCTAGGTCTAGGGAGAGGGGATAGGGCTCCTGCATCACGTTAACCCGCGACGCCACTTCCCGGAGAGGTTTGGGTGCGCGGCCACACGTGGGAAGCGGCCGTCCAGGGTCTCCCGGGTGCACGTTTGCAGGTAGCGGCCGGCCCGGCTCGGCCAGCCTTCCCCGGAGGCGGGGGGACCTGCCTGAGCCGTCGGCTCGGGGCTCCGGGGCGCTCCGGGGCGCTCCGGGGCGCTCCGGGGGCTTTGCGGAAAGCGCACGCGTGTCCGGAGGTGGAGCGCACGGGGCATCGTCCCCGTCCGCCGGTGACCGAATTGGGAGTGGAGTTTACGCTGCCCGTCCGCAGAAACCGGTGGAGACGCGGGACTCGGAAGCCCCACGTTGGCTGTGGGGCCAGGCCCGGGGGCAGCCTGTGGGTGGGGTTGTGCACAGGGGGTCCGGGCCCCTGTCCTCGCCGAGCCGGGACAGGGGGGTGGCTCCGTCCCACGAGGCACGTGGACTCACGGCCCCTTCCCCTGTCTGTCTCCCGTCCCCAGTTTGGCCTTGGAAGAACGCTGCCCTTCCTCGGAAGGAGGAGGAGGAAGATGACCAGGCTCCGGGTGAGTCGGGTTTGCCTCCCGTCCCGAGGACCGCCCCTTGCTCGAGGCTGGAAGCCGTCTTCCCCCGGTTCGGGAAGCAGGAGGGGGACCAGAGGCACTGGAGGCCGATGCAGGCTTCTGCCTTGATTTCCAAAGATGGAGTAAAACCTGCCCCGTGGGGAGGGAGAGGGCAGCTGGCCTGGCTGCGAAGCCGCCGGCTCCCGGGCCGATACCCGGGGCCAGTCCCCGCTCCCTGCTGATGTGGGCCCGGGGCGGCTGTGACCGAGCGCCCACGTGGAGGACTTGGAGCTCCAGTCCCGGCCGTCGGGAGGGTGAACCAGTGAAGGGTAACTGGCTCCCTCTGTCCATCTGTTTCTAAGATCAATTTAATAAGAAAAAGGAACTAAATTTTTTCTCTAAATGAAAAACCACCCCTCCATGTAAAC
Organism: Oryctolagus cuniculus; assembly: GCF_051225735.1. Classification (NCBI taxonomy): domain Eukaryota; kingdom Metazoa; phylum Chordata; class Mammalia; order Lagomorpha; family Leporidae; genus Oryctolagus; species Oryctolagus cuniculus. The sequence continues at coordinate 13,264,265 of NC_142884.1, forward strand.
GTGTTCACAAGCCATTTGCAATAGCAAGGTGTTTTTGATTTGACGTTTGATTGACATTTTCAATGGGACATCATTTCCATAGTTTGCCTGATCTTTTTCCTCATTTTCCATATTTCTGTGGTTTATGAATCTTGCCATTTTAAAGGCATTGACAGTGCATTTTTCCTACATGCAACTTCTCTGAGGCTTTGACCATTTCTGTCCTTATTGTCGTGGCCTCTCTGTGTGGCGAGAGTGAAGTGTGTGACCTGATGAGGTCGGATCCAGCTGGGGTGAATTCAGAGGGAACTGGAGTTTTCAGTCAAGAGCTAGATTTTTAAATTGTAAGGTCAGCATCCATGTGTTATGTTTTATTAACATGTTAGTATTTTTTAAAAGTACTACATAGTTTTAAAAATCTGAGAAATCAGAGTGGGTAAAGCAGCTGCCTGCAGTGCTGGCATCCCACACGGGTGCCGGTTCCAGTCCCGGCTGCTCCTCTTCCGATCCAGCTCTCTGCTGTGGCCTGGGAAAGCAGTAGATGGCCCAACTCCTTGACCCCTGCACCCGCGTGGGAGACCTGCAAGAAATTCCTGGCTTTGGGTTGGCGCAGCTCTGGCCATTGCGGCCACTGGGGGAGTGAACCAGCAGATGGATGACGTCCCTCTCTTTGTCTCTGTTCTCTGTAAGTCTGCCTTTCAAATAAATATATATATATTTTTTTAAATCTGATAGCCCCAGAGTCTTGCCAAGTATTTACTCTATGTGATGGCACCCAAGTGAGGATTGAGATGGTTTTAGCTATGGATGGATTTTTTTTTCCTTAAAGATTTATTTATTTGAAACAGTTATACAGAGAGAGGAGAGGCAGAGAGAGAGAGAGACAGAGAGAGAGACAGAGACAGAGGTCTTTCATCTGCTGGTTCACTCTCCAATTGGCTACAACAGCTAGAGCTGGGCTGACCCGAAGCCAGGAGCCAGGGGCTTCTTCTGGGTCTCCCACATGGGTGCAGGGGCCCAAGGACTTGGTCCATGCTCCACTGCTTTCCCAGGCCACAGCAGAGAGCTGGATGGGAAGTGGAGCGGCCGGGACTCGAACCAGCGCCCACATGGGATGCCAGTGCTGCAGGCTGGGTGGGGCTTTACTCACTATGCCACACGCCGGCCGGCTTACCGTTCTTGATGGGAATCTTTCTTGATGCATGTTGTGCTCCAGTCAGGTTGAGTAAAGGGATCGCACATGCAGTATTCGGGGGATATGATCTCGTAACATTTTTAAATTTGAGCAGCAGACAGCCTCAGAGAGCTCTGACCTGCTGGTTCACTCCCCAAGTGCCCAGACCAGGGCCGGGAACACAGTCCAGGTCTCCCTCCGGAGTTTCGGGAACAGTTACTGCGCCATCACCGCTGCCTCCCAGGATCCGCGCTGGTGGGAAGTGGAGTCGGGGGCCAGAGCTGGGAATTGAATGAACTCGGGTACTCTGGTGTGCGATGTGGGCATCGTAACCTTGGGCTAAACGCTTGCTCCATGGTCTCTTAAAAAATAAGCCAAGTAAGGTAATGTCCACTAGTAATCTCCTATCAGAAGAGTTGGGAAAATTGCCAAGATATTAGTAAATAAGAGTGAACTTGACAGTGCAGGTGGCCTCTCTGGGGACTCGGCCAACTTGTCAGGTTATCTCCTGGCAGAAGGTAAGTATTTTTTGCAGCTCTGACTTTAACCTTTAAGTGATCAAACTGCACATCACTTGCCGTGGTTAAACACAGGTCATCGCTTCCGTGGAGTCGGCCAGAGTGGGCTGAAGTTGAGGACGCGCTCGGCGGCATTCAGTGAGCAGCCGCTACGTGAGGCACTGGGAAAAGTCCTCAAAGAGGGGTATTACACCCCCCCCCCCCCGGGAGACCCATGTTTCCATGAACTTCTAGAAGCCCTCATGAATCCACTCGTTGGATCCTTTCAGGGACCCTAGAAGTGAGGCGACTCGTCCAAGGTCATGAAGTTAATGCACAGAGCTTTGGAATGTGAACCGAGGTAGTCGGCTTCCAGGGTGTGTGCTCCTGACCTTGACCCTGAACGCTGCTGCGTCTGCTGGACGCATGGCTGTTCCTGGACACGGAGAATGAGTAGCACGCCCCAGAGGGTTACTGGGGGCTTGCTGGAGTGGCAAGCAAGCCGGAACAGGCGCTGGAGCAGTAGTGTGGTTTGGAAACGAACACGGTGCCGAGTTTTGTAAGAAATTCCGTCGTGTAAAGGGTGAACCCCGTGACGGAACAGTGACAGTTGGAGAGGCTGTGTACCACGTGGAAGGTGTTTTGTTTTCATTCTCCTCCGGCAGCATTTTGATGTTTTTCTGGGAGGGAAAGAGTAGGAACTCTACTAAGAGATGCTCGGGTCCCTTTTGGCCATTGGTCCCATGATGGAGGTTACGTGCACTCCACGCCGTAAGAGGTGGTGAGGTTACGTGTGTATCATGTCATAGGGAGCGGTGAGGGTCTGTGCACTCCACACTGTAGGAGGCAGTGGGGGTCCACATGCATCATGTCATAGGGGCGATGGGGGTCCGTGTGCATCATGTAGTAGGAGGTGGTGGGGGGTCTGTGCACTCCACACTGTAGGAGGTGGTGGGGGTCCGTGCACTCCACACTGTAGGGGGCGGTGGGGGTCTGTGTGCATGATGTCGTAGGAGGCGGTGGGGGTCTGTGTGCATCATGTCATAGGAGGCAGTGGGGGTCCGTGTGTATCATGTCGTAGAAGGCGGTGGAGGTCTGTGCACTCCACACTGTAGGAGGCCGTGTGGGTCCGCGTGCATCATGTCGTAGGAGGCGGTGGGGGTCCGTGTGCCTCATGTCATAGGGAGCGGTGAGGGTTTGTGCACTCCACACTGTAGGAGGCGGTGGGGGTCTGTGCACTCCACACTGTAGGAGGCGGTGGGGGTCTGTGTGCATCATGTCGTAGGAGGCGGTGTGGGTCCGTGTGCATCATGTCGTAGGGGGCAGTGGGGGTCCGTGCACTCCACACTGTAAGAGGTGGTGGGGGTCCGTGCGCATCATGTCGTAGGGGTGGTGGGGGTCCGTGCACTCCACACTGTAGGGGGCGGTGGGGGTCCGTGCACTCCACACTGTAGGGGGTGGTGGGGGTCCGTGTGCATCATGTCGTAGGGGTGGTGGGGGTCCGTGTGCATCATGTCGTAGGGGCGGTGGGGGTCCGTGTGCATCATGTCGTAGGGGCGGTGGGGGTCTGTGCACTCCACACTGTAGGGGTGGTGGGGGTCCGTGCGCATCATGTCATAGGGGCGGTGGGGGTCTGTGTGCATCATGTCGTAGGGGGCGGTGGGGGTCCATGTGCATCATGTCGTAGGGGGCGGTGGGGGTCCGTGTGCATCATGTCGTAGGGGGCAGTGTGGGTCCACGTGCTTCATGTCGTAGGGGCGTAGGGGGCAGTGTGGGTCCATGCGCATTATGTCGTAGGGGCGGTGGGGGTCCGTGTGCATCATGTCGTAGGGGCGGTGGGGGTCCGTGCACTCCACACTGTAGGGGGTGGTGGGGGTCCGTGTGCATCATGTCGTAGGGGCGGTGGGGGTCTGTGCACTCCACACTGTAGGGGTGGTGGGGGTCCGTGCGCATCATGTCATAGGGGCGGTGGGGGTCCGCGTGCATCATGTCGTAGGGGGTGGTGGGGGTCCGTACGCATCATGTCGTAGGGGGCGGTGGGGGTCCACGTGCATTATGTCGTAGGGGGCGGTGGGGGTCCGTGTGCATCATGTCGTAGGGGCGGTGGGGGTCTGTGCGCATCATGTCGTAGGGGGCGGTGGGGGTCCACATGCATCATGTCGTAGGGGGCAGTGTGGGTCCACGTGCTTCATGTCGTAGGGGCGTAGGGGGCAATGTGGGTCCATGCGCATTATGTCGTAGGGGCGGTGGGGGTCCGTGTGCATCATGTCGTAGGGGCGGTGGGGGTCCGTGCACTCCACACTGTAGGAGGCGGTGAGGTTACATGTGCTTCATGTCGTAGGAGGCGGTGACCTTCCAGGACGTGGCCGTGGTCTTCAGCGAGGAGGAGCTGCGGCTGCTGGTTCCTGCGCAGAGGGCGCTGTACCGCGAGGTGATGCTGGAGAACTTCCGGAACCTGCTGTGCGTGGGTGAGCGCGGCCCCCTGTAACGTGGGTGGCGGCGATGTCTCCAGGCACACTGCCTCCCGGGAGCACTCGGGCTTGGCTGCTCCTGGCGCCTTCCTGCTTCCCTGTTGCTGGTGGGCGGGTCCCGGGGACGGGTCAGCACCAGCGCTCTGGGCGTGGGGTGTTGCGGTACCCGAGATGGCCGGCAGTTAGGCGGTGCCTGCCTCGTCCGTGCGAGGTGCAAAGACGTTGACTGGAAACGAGTCGCCGCATCTTCTGTTTCGGTGGCCTCTGGGCACCAGTGATGGATTCCTGATGTATTTCCTCCAGCCGGTCTTGGCGCGGGTCCGGGTTTGAGAAACACTGCTGGGGCGGGGGGGGGGCAGGGGGGGGGCAGGTGACGGGATGGGTGGAGCTTACCTTGTGGGACTGGGGCTAAAATTTTCTTAATACCCTTCCCCCTTGTTTCCACAGGGCATCAGTCCTTCAAGCCAGATGTGATCTCCCAGTTGGAGAGAGAGGAGAGGCTTCGGGTGCAGGAGATCCAGACCCAAAGAGGTAGGCTGCAGGGGGAGCTGCCGTCGTAGACGGCGGCCCCGCTCCCCTGCGTGCTCCCTGAAAACGCGGGCGCCATCGCGTTTCTGTCTCGCGTCCCCGTTGCTCGTGTCCTCCAGGTTCCGAGGGAAGGCGCCGGGGGCCGCGCAGCTGGGCTCGCCTGCCAGGCCCTCGCTGATCCTGCGTTGTGAGCGTGTGGTCCCGCGTCAGAGCTTCTTAGCTTCTCTCCCTCTGGGGTGCGCTCACCCAGCTCATGTCTGAGGGGCGTCCTCCGGCCAGGCCAGCCCCTGCGTGGCCCTCCGTGCCTCAGTTTCCGCCACAGCACCACACCTCCAGGCTTACAGTTTCCTGTTAATTATGTGAAACATAACCACCGCGCAGAGCGCACCCGCTCATTTTTAGTCGACGGGGGCAGTGTGCAGGACTCGCCTCCAGCACCTGCAGCTGCTCCGGCCGGATGCGGGGACTCCGCTCCCTCCACCCGTGCCTGCCTGCCGCTGCCTGGGGCAGTCTGATCGGTTCAGCTACTTCCTGTCGGGGGACCCGGATGATACTGTCACTTGGCGTCATCGAGGTTCAGCTGTGCGGCAGCACGCGTGGGAACCCCCTTGAAGGCTGATGTTCCATTGCAGTACACGCGTGCCTTACGTGCCTTCAACTGTGTGGACGTCCCGTTGTTTGTGTTTTCACCGTTGGGAGTAGTGACCTTTGCTGTCCGAATGTCTGAGTCCCTGCTTGGCAGTGTGTGTGTGTGTAGACTTGCTGGGCGACACGGGAATTAGGCGTTGAGGAGCACCGCCCCATCTGACGTTCCCACCAGCCGTGCACAGGGGCTCCCACTCTCCCACTCCCCTCCTCTTGCCAGCACTACTTCCTGCTTTGGTGACAGTGGCCACGCGGTCGATGTGAAGTCGCCTTCATCGTGGGTTTGATTGCATTTTTCTAATGACTGGCGTTATGTGTTTCGTCATGTGCTTGTTGGCCATTTGTATAGGAATGTTGAAGCCCCTTGCCTGTTTTGTTTTTTTGAGCTCTTTATTTAATAGAGCCATTAAGCCCCTGACTATGATTTAAATTTGAAGAGTTTATCAAGTGAAAAGTAGAAAGCCCACGGTCCGGTGGGAAAACAGACAAGGGGGTGGGCGGCAGTGAGGATGTTCAACTTGACTCTCACCAGGGGGGTTTTCAGAGTCACAGAAATGGTAATACCACAGTGACGTGTACTCCCGATCAGTTCGTTAGACAGATATCTCAACGTTTTGCTAAACACTATTTCATTTTTGTCTCTATTCTGCTCTGTATTTCTTGCTAATTTGGGGTTTGATTTGTTCTTGAAATGCGTTGTTAGGTTATTGTTATTTACAATCTATTTTTGTGCTGCGAGGGAGGGCTTATTACTATAAATTCCCCTTACTAGTGCTTTTGCCCCCATCCCATGCCTTTCAGTATGTTATGTTTCTAACTGTTTCAAGAAAAGGTGATAATTTCCTTTGAATTTGTTTTGTTTTTATTCAGTTGTAGTCAGAGAAGAATGTGTGTTCTGCAGCTGTTGGGTAAAATGCTCTGTAGAGGTCTGCCCGGCCTTGCGGTCTGCAGTGTGGCTGAACTCTGTCCTTTGCTAAAAGAGGGGTGTAGCCCTGGGCTGCTGGCACCCCTCTGCCATTAGCTACAGGAGAGCGGGGCTGTGGCATGAGGCGCCTGTGCCATGACTGTCGAGTGGATTGATCGTTACTCTGGGTTAGGTGTTGATACCCCCGGTCCATGAAACACCTTCTTTCAGTCTTTGTCTTCACTGGGAGAGTCTTACCGCAGCACGGTTTTCCATACAGGCAGCCAGTCTGTGTGTCGTCCTGGGGGATTTAGAGCGCTGACACTCGTGGTTCTTACTGAGAGCCGGAGACACGCGTCCCGTCGCTCGTGAGCTTCTGTGTGCTCTGCTGCTCCTGGCATTTGCCGGGCCGTGGCCACTGGAGCTCTGACTGCTGTCCCGTGCTGCCGGTCCCTTCCGTGCCGGCTCCTCCTCCTGGGTGAACTCCCTGAGCCATCCGGAGCGGCGCTGCTGGGTCCCCATGGATTTTCTTGGGGAAAGGGCTATGCCCCTCCGTTCCTGGAGGAGGACTGCGCTGGGTGTCCTGTCCCCGTCGGCAGTCCTGTTCTAGGAACTGGACCGTACGCCTCACTCCCTACTTGTCAGGTTCCTGAGAAAGCCGGCTGGAGTCCCTTCCTGGCCCAGACCTGGTGCTTTTCCCTAGCAGTGTTTAGTGACCGTGTGTACCGCTGACAATCTCATTACGTGGCGTGGTGTCAGTCTTTCCTGGGCCTGTGGGTCTGGGTCTGTGGGCCTCTTGTGCCTGCGTAATCAGATCTGCCTCTGGACTTGGGGGTCCCAGCTGCTGTTTCTTGGAGTAGACTTTGTATACCCTTCCTTTTTCCTTCGCACTTCAAATACTGGCTCATCCGATGGCGAGCCCGAGGTCCCGGAAGCTGGGTTCTGAAGCGCTCCCTCCGCTCTGCCTTCTGGGTTCCCAGGATGTACACGTTTATCCACCTACGTCCGTAAGCTTGTTCACTCGCTTTTCTCCTCCATTTGACCGTTTCCCATGGCCTGTCCTCAGCTTCACAGTTCAGGTACTTTATCGCTAAGCTTGAGAATTTCATCTGATTCTTTATATATTTTCTTTCTGTTGATTTTTCTCATTTACTTCATGCATTATTGGTAATAATTTTTTAAAAAGCTATAGGAGGCCAGCATTACGGCACAGCAGAAGATGGCCCACGTGCTCGGGGCCCTGCTAACCCCGTGGGAGACTTGGAGAAGCTCCTGGCTTTGGCCTGGTGCACTCCTGGGCACTGCAGCCTCCGGGGAGTGAACCAGCGGATGGAAGATCTGTCCCTCCCTCTCTGTAACTGTCAGACAAATAAGTAAATCTTTAGTCTCCCTATCCTTTTTTTTTTTTTTTTTTTTAAATACTGCAGAGTCTAACCAGAACTAAATTCAAAGTGGTCTATCGTTCTCCTAATTTGGTTTAAAATAGTTTTTAAATCCTGTTAAGTCGGAGCCCTGTGTTTCCGTAGACTTTGTTCCTTTGAACACCTTCCTTCTTCGGTTCTTAGTGTGCAGAAGTGTCGGCCAGGCGTTTCACACTTGCTCCTCATCAGGAGAGCGCTTCCCGGGGTAAGAGGTCATCTAAGGCCCCTCAGGTCGCAAGCCCCCCATCCAGACAGATGCCTTCAAGGCCTTCATTACCCAGAGTCCCCGGCTTCTCGGGACCTTCGCTGTCTGGGGAGTCCCTGCGCCATGGAGCCGTCTCCGGGCCCCTGCAGCCCATGTGTGGTCACTGCTTTTCCCTCTCGTGGCCCCAGGCAAAGCCAAACAATCGCTGTTCATGTAGCTCCTGGCAGGATGTTTGGAATAAGGTCTGCTCCTCCGCCCCGGGCCGTGCCGAGCTCCGGGGGAGGCTCTGACAGCCCACGGGACGCCGCGTCTCCGCCGTGACCAGCGGGGTTCTCTGGTGCAGGCCCCCACGGGCGCTCTGGGGAGAACCTCGGGCAGACTGCTGTCGGTGCTTTCACGGGCCTTGGGCCTCCCGGCTCACCCAGGGACGTCCTCCTCTCGCTGATTGCTTTTTCTCTGTCCTGTCAGGAAGCAAGAATGGAAACAAGACGGGGACGTGTCATGATGCGGAATCGAGGTGCCTGGCTCTGGGGGACCTTTCATGCTGGCGCATCGAGCGACGTCCTGGAAGCCAGTTACCTGGAAGTCAGGACTCCGTGGTAGACGTGCGTGGAAGGAGCTCTCGGCTCCCCAGGCCAGATCGCGGCCCCTGTCGGCTGGGAACAGGACAGTCCCCTCGGGCGTCTGCAGACGGCGGCTGTGTAGGGGATCTTCCAGGGGAGCTTTCTACTATTGGAGACCAGGAGTTTGTACCCGGGGGTGCTTGCAATTCCCGGACTAAAATCTCCCTGGGTGAGACGCAGAATTGCCAGACGAGGTGTCCACAGACGCAGGGGAGGAGCAGAGGGCGCATACTGGCTCCACGTGTCGACCTCTTGAGTTGCATTTCACGCCACCACGCCGACACCCACGAAGGCGAGGAGGCCCGCGGCCTGCAGGGCCCGCCTCCCAGCCAGCACGGTATTCGCCCAGGACAGAAGCCCCACCCGCGTGAGGAGTGCGGGAAGGCCTTCAGCGAGAGCCGGAGCCTGGCCCTCGGGCAGCAGGTGCCCCTGGCGACCGAGTCCCCTGCCTGCTGCAAACCCGAGGAGGGCGCCGGCTCCGCCTCCGCCACGCCCCTTCAGGCCAGCGTGCGCGCGGGGAGAAAGCGCTACTGGTGCCACGAGTGCGGGAAGGGCTTCAGCCAGAGCTCGAACCTGCAGACGCATCAGCGCGTGCACACCGGGGAGAAGCCCTACACGTGCCACGCGTGCGGGAAGAGCTTCAACCAGAGCTCCCACCTCTACGCCCACCTGCCCATCCACACGGGCGAGAAGCCCTACAGGTGCGAGGTGTGCGGCAAGGGCTTCAGCCGCAGCACGGACCTCAGCATCCACTGGCGCGTGCACACCGGGGAGAAGCCCTACACGTGCAAGGTGTGCGGCAAGGGCTTCACGCAGCGGTCGCACCTGCAGGCGCACGAGAGGGTCCACACCGGGGAGAAGCCCTACAGGTGCGCGGACTGCGGGAAGCGCTTCAGCTGCAGCTCCAACCTGCACACGCACCAGCGCGTGCACACGGAGGAGAAGCCCTACCGCTGCGAGCAGTGCGGCAAGTGCTTCAGCCTGAGCTTCAACCTGCACAGCCACCGGCGCGTGCACACGGGCGAGAAGCCCTACCGCTGCGGCGAGTGCGGCAAGGGCTTCAGCTCGGCCTCCAGCTTCCAGAGCCACCAGCGCGTGCACACCGGCGAGAAGCCCTTCCGCTGCAGCGTGTGCGGCAAGGGCTTCAGCCAGAGCTCCTACTTCCAGGCCCACCAGCGGGTCCACACCGGCGAGAAGCCCTACAAGTGCGACGTGTGCGGGAAGCGCTTCAACTGGAGCCTGAACCTGCACAACCACCAGCGCGTGCACACCGGGGAGAAGCCCTACACGTGCGAGGAGTGCGGCAAGGGCTTCAGCCAGGCCTCCAACCTGCAGGCGCACCAGAGCGTCCACACCGGCGAGAAGCCGTTCAAGTGCGGCGTGTGTCAGAAGCGGTTCAGTCAGGCCTCGCACCTCCAGGCCCATCAGAGAGTCCACACCGGGGAGAAGCCCTACACGTGCGACACCTGCGGCAAGGCCTTCAGCCAGAGGTCCAACCTGCAAGTGCACCAGATCATCCACACGGGGGAGAAGCCGTTCAAGTGTGAGGAGTGCGGGAAGGAGTTCAGCTGGAGCGCCGGCCTCAGTGCGCATCAGCGCGTGCACACGGGGGAGAAGCCCTACACGTGCCAGCAGTGTGGCAAGGGCTTCAGCCAGGCCTCGCACTTCCACACGCACCAGCGGGTCCACACCGGGGAGAGGCCGTACATCTGTGACGTGTGTTGCAAGGGCTTCAGCCAGCGGTCACACCTCGTGTACCACCAGCGGGTCCACGCGGGGCCGTGAGGCGCGGCGCAGGGGTGTGGTGACGGGACGCCGGTCGGCCGTGGGGAGTTCCTGCAGCACCGTGAAATGTCGGAGCCCTCGGGGAGAAACTCAAGGCTGCGTTTCAGGGACTGGGTTGAGATGAATTCTCTGCAAACATCCGATTTCACGGATGAGAGAAACTGGGTTTTAGCAATGTGATGTTTTAATCAAGTGCCCACATTCTCAAGATACAATAGGGCAGAGGCATCTTAACACTGTCACGCCTACCCAGGGCAGGGGCCTTAGAAATAAAGATCGTGGGCAGGACTTCAGTGATTGACAAAGCCGATGGCAACTGAAATGTAACTTCCGTGTAGGGAAAGGATTCTCACCGCTGTGCCTCCACCATGTAGAATTGTGCTTGGCTTATAATACAGCCGGCAGTCCCTGAGGAAGGTGAAGGACGGCTCCAAGTACTCAATTCCAGTCCAGCCCCTACCCTAAGTTCACAGCTGTATTCAGAAGAAAGCCTGCAAGTAGCCTTAACATTTTCAGGAAATACTAAACTATAGGAAATCTTGTAATGATGCCGGAAATAACAAATCTGGACGAAAGACTTGTGGATGACTCCCTTCCTTCCAGCCTTGGTTCTTTGTAGAGTGTATCATCAGTTACACAGAATGAATTTTAATATTCATTTGTATCTTACAGAAAAAATACTTTTTAATATAATTTGGCACTACAATTTATATGAGTGGCATTTTTGAACCATACTTCATTAAAGGTAGGATTACTATAACTTTTAAAGTGTTATAAGTAGTTACGGATGACAGAGTTTCTTAGTAAACTTCAGTTGTTAGGAATTCCTGTCTTATTATTTCCATTCCGCTTGGCTCCTATAACATTCCTAGAAGTCCTTGCTCCAGGACCTTCTGAGTGAGAAGGGGTCTTGGCGGAGTTGAAGGGCACGGGTTCTGTCCCATTCCTCACTCCTATGACCATGCTTCCCCTACAGGGGAGGGAGGGAGACAGGACACCTGTTGGGTTTGGATGGAAATGTCAGTTAAACATAGAAGGGTGCAGCCATTAAAGCGACGGTGCAAAACGCTAACAGGAAAAGGACTCACGTTATGAAAAAGCCAAGCTGTGGCCATCCGCATAGGGATAGTGCATGGAAGAATATTAATTGCTAACAACGGTTGAACAGGGAGGGCTGAATTTTTTTTCAAGAAATTACTCACAGGGACTGTTAACAGCTGGACCAAAGCAGTGGAACTGTGTGTCAGTGAAAGTCCTTGCACATCTGTACCATAACGGCGTTCTCTTCCACGCCACGTGAACGTGTATGGATGCTCACTGTGCCGTTTCTGACAGCCAGCGATTGACAGACTCACAGAGTGCAGTGTGCGGACTCAGCTGAGGGAGGATGGATCGTAACTGCTGACCTTGTTAGGTACTTAGAGTATGATCATGTATGTGATAAATGTATATGTTACTGTTAAAGGACTAATTTTTATGCTTCTAAATCTTTATTTTCAGTGCATTCTAGCCATCAGGACAGAAAGAATAATATGAAGAATTCCCATATATACTTGGGGTCTCTAATGTGATCGGTAAGATATGCTTGTTTGCACCTGCAGCTGGTTCAGCGCCAGAACCTTATCTTCCCCTTACAGACGGCTGCACTGCTGGTCAAAGTAGGGCTGTCGAGGCCGTAATGCCAACACTGCTTTTTAGAATCCCAGAAACGTCAGGCTTTCAGAATCGGCCATTTGCTACAGGAGGGCGTCTGAAGCAGGCCCGAGCAGTTGGGGACACTGTGGTACAGGTGCGTTACTCCATAGAAAGGACCTATGAGGGCAACTTTAAAAGTTTATGGAAATGATGGAATGAAAGCACTTTGGTACAAGAAATTTTGAAATTCATGCATAGTTTTTAGTGTGCATTTCCATGAACTTTTTGAAGGCTGTTCAGGTGTCTAGAGAGAGTGTAAGAACCCTGGGAATATTTTAAATGTGCCTTGAAACAGGGACTTCCACTTGTGATAGGTGAGCAGTTTTAGTTCCTGTTGTACCAGAATTCCAGCTGACATCAAACGAACTCCAGACCGAATATTAAATGTTTCACATATTTGCAGTTTGAAACGTATGTATTGATGTGATATAGGAACCACACGTACATTTTCCTGCGTCTGTGTGCTCATCCTGCAGCTCCTCCATGTGCCTGGTTCCAGGACCGCGTCCTCTTGTGTACTCGGAGTCTTTTCTAAAACTTCGGATGCTACAGATACTGTGTAAGCAGTTGTTTATACAGAGAAAAAGAAAATGAGGCCTGCACGGGTTTAGTACAGAGCATTTTTTTTAAAAAAAATTGAGTGGTAGAGTTATAAACAGGGCAAGAGAAAAGGGACTTCCATGTGCTGGTTCACTCCCCAAAGGGGTGCAACACCCAGAACTGAGCTGATCTGGAGCCAGGAGCCTCTTCTAGGTCTCCCATGTGGGTTCAGGGGCCCAAGCTCCTTGGGCCATCTTCCACTACTTTCCCATCCCATAGCAGAGAGTGGGATGGGAAGAGGAACAGCTGGGACACAAACCATGTGGTTGCCGGCACCACAGCTGGAGGCTTAGCCTACTATGCCACAGCACTGCCCCAGTACAGACCATTAAAAGAAAAACTCACCCATGTGCAGAACTTGTGGACCCAGGATCCAAAGGCCCAACAGTCTCTCTGAAGGCAGTGGGGAATCAGCAGAGGTGGGCAGATGTTGGGGGTGGTTTCAGTACTGTGAGAGGAATGACGCGGGGCCAGTTTGCTGTTTTTTTTTTTTTTTTAATTATTTTTATTTTTTTTTAAATTTTTTTGACAGGCAGAGTGGACAGTGAGAGAGAGACAGAGAGAAAGGTCTTCCTTTGCCGTTGGTTCACCCTCCAATGGCCGCCACGGCCAGTGCGTTGCGGCCGGTGCACCGCGCTGATCCGATGGCAGGAGCCAGGTGCTTTTCCTGGTCTCCCGTGGGGTGCAGGGCCCAAGGACCTGGGCCATCCTCCACTGCACTCCCTGGCCACAGCAGAGAGCTGGCCTGGAAGAGGGGCAACCGGGACAGAATCCGGCGCCCCGACTGGGACTAGAACCCGGTGTGCCGGCGCCGCTAGGTAGAGGATTAGCCTAGTGAGCCGCGGCGCCGGCCCAGTTTGCTGGTTTTTATGGCTTTGAGTCTAAGAGCAAGTCCCAGTCTGCACCGTTCAGGGCAGTTAAAGCTGATGGAAAACTTGCAGTTTGCTGGTTCAGAAAGTGGGAAGAGTTCAAGGCCTACAGCAACACTGCTGGAAAACAGAAATGCTCCGAGGAGACGCCGCAAGTTCAGGTGTGAGTGCTGACCGAATGTGTGACTGACCCTTCAACACGGGGCAGGGCAACTTAGCCAGCCAAGCCAGCACTCAGTGAGTGGAGTGTCAGCCGTCACCCACAGGAAAGCAGCGTCCACCCAAGTCCAGCTCGGTGTCCGACAGCCTTTTAACAACTGATCTCTGGAGGAACATAACAGCACATGATATCCAGGATCCAGTCCTAAGTCACCTGAGAGGAGAACATGAGCCATTCTCAAAGGGAGAAAAAAAATCGGTGGAAATCAACCTTGAGGCAATCCCGATGTTGGAATCAGTTACAGCTCTGTTTTAAAATGCAAAGTAAAGCTGTAAAAAGGATAGGAAATAGCTGCGAAACAGAAGCTGAGAAGGCAACCCAATGGAAATTCCAGAACTGAAAAACGTGATACTGAGATAAAGTCACTACCTCATGGTATGGCAGTGAGAGTGGTGTCCATGAACGTGAAGACGCCTTAGAGGAAGCACCAGTCGTCTGAAAGACTGCCAGAGCTCACACATAGGATGGTCATGTGATCCAAGTGGACGGATGTTGTACCAGAAACTCCAAGAAGGACACACTTGACCTACATGGCCTCACAGGGGAAGTCTACCAAACATTTAAGGAAGCAGTGAAGCCAACGCTCTGTAATATCTTCCAGAAAATAAAAGCAGAATGAACAATTTTCATCTCAAAGCCAGACACTGTAGAGATTAATCTACACCCTCCTTAAATAATGAATCGAGATAAAAACTCATAGAATGTTCACAGATTGAGTCCAAGAGTGTATAGAGCATTACATGCCATAACCAAGAGGGAATTATCTCAAATTGGAAATTCATGCAACCCATCACATCAGTAGGCAACAGAAAAATCAGCACAAAGTCTAGGAACAGGAGGACTCTCACCTCAAGGAAAGCCATTAAACGAAGCCTGTAGGCAGCACAGTACTTAATGGTGCCAAGAGGCTCCCCCCTTCCCCCCCCGTCAAACAGCAAGGCTGTCCCCTACACAATTCCTATTCAGTACTCTGCTAGACGTACTAGCTAACGCACTAAGACAAGGAAATTAAAGAAACAGTGATTGTGCAGGAAGAAATGAAGCTACCATTGTTCACAGGTAACATCATTGTTAGTGGAGAAGAGCCCAACAAACAAGGAACCAAAACTTGGAACTAATAAGTAGTCAGAAGACTGTTAATACACAGGCCAGTTGCTAGCAGTGGGCACTTTGAGGCAGCGGTCCAGCCGCTGTTTGGGCTGCCTGCATTCCATACTGGAGTGCCCAAGTTTTATTCCTGACTCTACTTCCTATTCTGCTTCCTGCTAATGCACACACTGGAAGACCACAGGTGCTGGCTCTAAGGACTTGAGTCCCTGCAGCCTACATGGGAGACCTGAATAGAGCTGCTAATGCCTCACTTCAGCCTGACCCAGCTGTGGTGGGCATTTGGAGAGTGGAGCAGTGGACAGTAGATCTCTAGCTCTCAAGTAAAACTCAGTTTGCACTACTACATAGCAGCAATGAACAACTGGAATGCAGAATCAAAACCAATACCATTTAGTTGAGCTCCTGAAATAAATACTCAGATATAAATTTAACAAAATATGGTAACCAAATGAGTATGACTATAAAATGGATAAAAGAAATCGGTGATCTGAATGAATGGAAGGATACTCCATGTTCATGGACAGAAAGACTCGATGTTGACAAGATGGCCGTTCTCGCAGTTTGATCCAAAGATGGAATGTAATCCCAGTCAGTATCCCAGTAAGTTATCTTGTGGTTATTGACAAACTGCTGCTAGGGCTGATGAGTGTGGAGAAACCAAAGGCCCAGAATAGCAGCACATGGCGGGGAAAGCAGGCCTGGCACCATCGGACCTCAAGATGCACTTCTGAAGCCACAGTAATCAAGACTCCGTGGTACTGGTGAAAGGGTACACAGGCAACTAAGCAAGCAGGGCCCTTCTGCCAAGGGCCACTTAGATATTTTGCACATCAGTTGCAGGCCATACAAAATCATCAACCTCAACTTCACCCTGCTATAGACTTACTGAATTTTGAGTCCCATATGCGGTAGCCTTGCCAGGATCAGACCAAGTGACTTCTGGGTCTTACATGGCCCACAGGCCAGATGTTCCCCACCCCTGGATGGAACAGAAGCCAACTGACCAAAGGTGGCGTTTCAGTGAACAGCTGAACAAACGACATGCAAAATGAAGGGGGAAAATGTAGACCTAGACCTTGAACCACTCAAAAGAATCAGAGTGGGCCAAAATTAAAACCCTGCCCGTTGAAGACACTATGAAGAGAATGAGAAGGGGCTGGCATCGTGGTGTAACAGCTTAAGCCACAACCTGCAAAGCTGGCTTCTCATCTGGGCAGTGGTTCAAGCCCCTGCTGCTCCACTTCCAATCCGGTTCCCTGCTAATGGGCCTGGGAAAGCAGCAGAAGATGGCCCGAGTGCTTGGGCCCCTGCACCCGTGTGGGAGACCTGGATAGAGCTGCTGGCTTCAGCCTGGCCTAGCCTGGCCCAGCCTTGGTTGTTGTAGCCTTCTCGGGGAGTGAGCCTATGGATGGAAGACCTCTCTGTCTCTCGTATCTTTCAAGTAAATAAATTTTTTTTTAAAAAAAGAGCTACATGCCATCTTCAAGAGGCATACCTTAAATGGAAAGATGTAGCTAGGTCAAAAGTACATAGTTGGGGGCAGTGCTGTGGCATAGTGGATAAAGCCGCAACCAGCAGTGCTGGCATCCTATATGGGTGCCGGTTCCAGTCCTGGCTGCTCCACTTCCGATCCAGCTCTCTGCTGTGGCCTGGGAAAGCAGTAGAAGATGGCCTAAGTGCTTGGGCCCCTGTACCCAAGTGGGAGACCCGGAAGAAGCTCCTGGCTTTGGATCAGCACAGCTTCGGCCATTGTAGCCAATTGGGGAGTGAACCAGTGGATGGAAGACCTCTCTTTCTATGTAACTCTGACTTTCAAATAAATAAATCTTTAAAAAAAAGTTCATAGTTTAAAAAGTCCACATGAAGAGTCGGCACTGGTGGCTGTGAGTACGTCGGGCAGGCTTCTTCACCAGGCTTCTGCCCGATGTGAAAGTTTTACAAAGACGCGAGGGCTGGTGCTCCAGCAGCACCTAGGAGTGTCTGCGCCGACGCAGTTTCAACCTATGAGAAGTCACACTTGGGAAACCAGCGAGAAACGGGACAATCCAGAAAGGGTGTAGCCGCTCTCCCAGGAACTTAGAACAACCAGCCCCGAATCGGGAAGGTCTAGCGTGGGTATCAGCCCCTGGGCCTGCTGGAGATTCGGGGAGCGCTACCCCAAGAACGACGGAATACGGTTCACTCAACTGGGTGCTTGCACAGTGATCTGGAAACTACCAGTCTGCATTTTACAGAAACCCAAGTTGTAGGTTCATCCCCATCAGTACGTAACTCATAGGGATTTGCAGCCTATACCTCTTCTAAACCACGGGACAGGTTATCTGGACTCTATCAGGATTTTCAAGACCAAACCCAAGTTTCACCAGGTGGGGGGAGGGGGAGGGATGGATGACCGTGGGAGACCCGGAAGAAGCTCCTGGCTTCTGGCTTCAGATAGGTGCAGCACTGGCCGTTGTGGCCACCTGGGGAGTGAACCAGTGGATGGAGGATGCCCCTCCCAGCCCATCCTGCCTCTGCCTCTGTTAAAAAAAAAGTTTCTTTGAAAGCCAAACGTGAGGGGCTGGCATCGTGGAGCGGGGAGTCAAGCCGCAGGCTGTGACGTCGGCACCCGCGCTGGAGCACCAGTTCCTGCCCCGGCTGCTCTGCTTCTGACCCAGCCCCCTGCTGACGCACCGGGAAGGCAGCGCAAGATGGCCCGAGGGCTCAGGGCCCTGCACCCACACGGGGGTCCAGATGGAGTCCTGGTTCCTGGCTTCAGCTCGACCCAGAACTGCTGCTGCAGCCTAGTGGGAGTCAACCAGTAGACAATCTCTCATATGTGCGTGTGAGCCCACACACACACCACTCTTTCAAATAAAGAAATTAAAAAAAACTAAACATGAGACTATCATATTGACTTGGCAGTTGCAGTCCTGGGTATTCATCTGGGAAAATGGAACCCTATCTGTACAAAAACCTACATCCGAGTGTTTGTAGTTGCTATAATTTTGGGTATTACAAATATATAGCTGAGAACAACTTTGTGGCTTCCCAGGTTAGGGTTGGGGAGCAGGGCCTGGCTGCACTGGGGTGACGAAAGGAGTTTCTTTGTAGTTGCCAAAATCTGCGCAGGGCACAGAATTGCACGCTATCTCACACACATACCTACGTACGTGTACACTCTATCGACTATGATACATGCAACTGAAACCTGACCAGCGATTGCAGTCCCAGGCACTCGTCCCGGGGGCGGGGGGAATGTTTACACAAAACCCGCACACACGTGCTCTCAGTGGCTTTATGTGCAAAAGCCAAAAACCGCATCACCTCCGACGTCCTTCAACAGTGAAAGGTCACAGACCTGGGACCACCACGCCGTCAGGAAAAGGCAGGGACTCTCAGGACGGCGCAGGTGAACAGCCAGGGGGGTTTGCGTTCATCAGGACAGACCAGCCCCGTAGTGGGCTGTGTAGTGGGTGAAGCCGCAGCGAGAGGCTAATACGTTCACGTCCACATCGAAGCACCTGGGTTTGGTATCCGAGCTCCTGACTCCAGCTGCCGGCCTATTAAATAAGTTGAGATCAGAACTAACCCCCCCCCCGCCCCCCCCATCACGATGCTGAAAGGATTTTACTGGTAAATTCTACAAGGCATCTTTTCAAATTTTTTAAGTTGTATTTCTAATTTATTAGAGAGTGGGTTGGGGCGGGGGGAGAGTATACACTCCCATCTATCCCATCTGCTGACTGGTTCCCGCCCCAGATGCCCGCCACAGCTGGGGCTGAGCCAGGGCCACAGGTGGGATCGCAGACCAGGTCTCACGTGGGCAGCAGGAACTCTGATGCTTGAGCCGTCACCACTGCCTCCCACCTCTGCCAGAGCTGGGACCTGAGCCTGGACATGCAGACAGGCGCCTTAACTACTGGACAAAGCACCTGTCCCTCTACAAGCGAGACATAGCCCCAGTTCTCGACAGTCTCCTCCTGGCAAGTAGAAGGTGAGGAGACACACTCTCACCTAGGTTACGAAGCCAGCACTTCCCAAAGCCAGATGAAAACAACAAAATATAGATCAACACCCTTCACGATCTGGCACTGTGTAACCGTCTGGCTCTACAGAGAAGCCATAACAGATCCTAGCAAATTCATTTTTCTCATAGGCAAGGCTGGCTCAATATTTGGACATTTTGTAACCATCTTAATGCAAGCACTTGCAGACCACAGCCTGTAAACCAAATCCACCCGACTGGTTTTGAACGGTCTCCCCCTCTGTGTGGTTTATCACTCGGAGCCACGCAGGCCCCTCTCTCCCCTCGGAGCCCCTCCCCCCCGCCGCCACTCCCGGTGCCCGCCTCCCTGGCCGGCGCCCAGGCGGATCACTTTGTGCATAACGGGGACTCTGCTTCCCACAACGACCAGGCACCGAGCCGCGGCCTCGCAGCTGAGCAGTCAGCGGCAGAGCGCGGCGCCTGCCTCCTGCCACCCGCCCCAGTGGGGAGGTCCGCGTTCTTGGGGAGAAAGAAGGGGACGCTGGCATCCGCTGTCACCTGGGGACAAAGTACAACTGCCACCTAGCCCACCAGGCCACCCTGCACAGGCCAGGCTGCTCTATATCCCGAGGGCGCCCCCAGCCACCGGCACACGGGGCACCCACCCCCCGGGAAGCCCACCCAGGCCGGGAGGGTGGGAGGGTCCTCTCTCCTCTACTGTGTGTGCTGCCTACAGAACAACGCCTTCAGTTTGCGCTCACGGCCCGCAAGGTCTGACGCGTTCACTATCGCGCCCTTTTCCAACATCGTTCGAGAAATGCTTGGTAACAGGAATCGGTGCACCCAGAGTATCTTGTAAAACAGCGCATGGTGGTGACGGAAGCCCTCAGCGACCAGGAGAAGAAGCCTCCCCAACCTGACTGGACAGACCTCGCCAAGGCCACCGCGCGCCACACTTAACCAGGAAAAGCATCCTGTCTGTCGGGGCTGGCGCTGTGGTGCAGTGGGTTAACGCCCTGGCCTAAAGTGCCAGCATCCCATATGGGTGCCGGTTCGAGTCCCGGCTGCTCCTCTTCTGATCCAGCTCTCTGCTGTGGCCTGGGAAAGCAGAAGATGGCCCAAGTGCTTGGGCTCCTGCACTTGTGTGGGAGTCCCGGAAGAAGCTCCTGGCTCCTGGCTTTGGATCAGTGCAGCTCCAGCCATGGCAGCCATCTGGGGAGTGAACCAGCAGATGGAAGACCTCTCTCTCTCTCTCTCTCTCTCTCTCTCTCTCTCTCTGCCTCTCCCCTCTCTCTGTAACTCTGACTTTCAAATAAACAAATCTTTAAAAAAAAAAAAAGCATCCCGTCTGTCACCATGTGGTGGGAACCAAGCCACCACGTCCACTCCCACCACCTCTACTCACATCGTACCAGAAGGCCCGGGGCTCCAAAGCCACAAACAAAAGGTACACAGATCGGAAGGGAAGAGACAATGATTTCTCTAGAAAATCATAAGGAATGTGCAAATGCTTAGAGTTTATGAGTGAATTATCAAGGTCATTAAACATAGGACAGGCGCACAAAAGGTCAAGCACGTCCACTTGCTGGCAATGGGCGATTCTCCTATACCCTAGGCACGTACAATACGTCTATGCCCCAGCAAAGGGCAAACATTTTCAATAATGCCGTTTATAATTGAGCTAAAGAATTAAAGGTGTTGGGGTAAACGGAACAGATACACAATTTTTTATGCAAAACACATCAAAGACAACTTGACACTAAGTCTGCACAAACCCTGGAGAGCGGAGGAGGAGGAAATCCCTCCCACTCCTTTCTGGAGCTGGCATTCCCTTGAGGCTGGAACCAGGCAAAGGCACTGCAGAAGAACTGTGCACCAAAACACCTCATTAATGCACACAGAAACCCAAATCAAAACTCTCGTACATGACACCTAGCAATTCTTTTTCTCTTATTTTTTTAATGCAAATTGAACAACACGATGTTGCTTTTATTTTAATTTGACAGATAGAGTTAGACACTGAGAGAGAGAGACAGAAAGGTCTTCCTTCTGATGGTTCACCCCCAAAATGGCCGCCATGGCCAGAGCTATGCCGATCCGAAGCCAGGAGCCAGGAGCTTCTTCCTGGTCTCCCATGCGGGTGCAGGGGCCCAAGCACTTGGGCCATCCTCCACTGCCCTCCCAGGCCATAGCAGAGAGCTGGACTGGAAGGGGAGCAACCGGGACTAGAACCCGGCACCCATATGGGATGCCGGCACTGCAGGTGGCGAATTAAGCTGGCCCCAACACCTAGCAATTCTTATAAAGGCAAACGTCACGACCAAGTGTGGCTCATCAGAGAGCGCCACGCCGATTTGACATGTAAAAATAAAACAGTGTAATTCACCGTATTCACGAGACTGAAAAGAGCGCTCACAAGGCATTGCATCCCACCAGACAAGGTGCTGGACAGAATTCAGAACCAGCTGATGACTAGCACCCTCGGGAAACCTGGAACGGAGGGAACTCTCTCGGGCTGGTGGGATAGCCCAGAAAACACTGCCGTCGCCTCAGACCTCATGCTGTCTTCCTGAGATCAGGGACCCGGCAGGACAACCAGTCTTGCTCTCCTGTTCCACGCTGGCATGAGTGCCGCGCTGTTCTGAAACGTTTTCTCCTCCGCGGTACGGTGAAGCCAGCACATCAGAGGAGAGAAAATGGATAATTCAGTTCCGTCCCGGAAAGGACACACGCGCCGAGGAGGGGCACTCCGGGGTCACGCAGGAGGCCAAGGGGAGGGGGCTGTGGACAAGATCCTTCATGATGGGGCTGGCGCCGTGGTACAGCAGGTAAAGCCACCGCCCGCAGTGCCCGCTTCCCTTATGGGCGCCGGTTCGAGTCTTGGCTGCTCCAAGACTTGTTGGGTCCTAGGATTCGTATCAGCCAAACCCAAGGACACGAGGCCCTGGAGGGTTGCCACGCTGAGCGGGCACAGCGCACCTGGAAGGGTGCGGCTTCCACACCACTCACCAAGGCCAGCGCTCTGGCCAGCAGCAGTGAGGCCGGCGACCCCCACCGCAGTGCGGGGGCAGCCTCCTTACTCGCTCTGGCCCCCAGCCCTGTGGGAAGAGGGCGGGACTGCAAATGTGTACAAATGGCGGGGGAGACGTTGCCACAGGGCCTCTTGGATAACAAGTCTTTTATACACGGCGGTGAGACGGAGCCCTTTGCGGGCACGCGGAAGCAATGGGGGAGCGAAACATTGCTGGAAGCGCCTTCGATTGGAAAGGAGTAAGACAGGGATCAGCGCAGGGCCCACTCGGCACCTGGGCGACGGGGCGGGGTCGTGACGGGGCTCAGTGGGACGACCCACCTGGGGCTTCCAGGACGTGGATTTTCCATTGAGTCTCTAAGAGCCCACGCTGTGCATTCTGGGAAGTGAACTGTGGGCCTTGACTATCAATGTGGATAACCCACAGGGGCCCAGGGTACCCCGGCCAGGCCGTCTTCATATCCCTGGGGTGATTCTCACGGACATCGTGGGTGTCTGTGGGCAGAGGCTCCCAGAGTCCCTTACTCTGAAGGGGCCAGCCCTTAGGCACTAAGACGTCCAGAAGGGTCCCTTTGTTGGCCAAGCTCACACAGTGCGTGAGCTCCCCCTGCTGTGTGCGTGGTCTGCCCCAGGGAGCTAAAGGGTCTGGGGCAGGTGGCCTCCCCCTGCCCCACGGCATTGTGGGAAGGGGCTGCAGGTGGGAGGTGACGGAGGGCCCAGCGTGGCTCTCGTCCGTGTTAAGGAGGCCTTAGCGTGGGCGGTGCTGTTTCCACAACCTCATGCCTGAGGGACAGCTGGGCAGGGAGGGTGGCGGCCCCGGGTCCGAGGGCCTCTGCCTGCAGGAGAGCCCGCATGGAGCCTGCAACGTCTGTTTTACTGGAATATAACACAGCGGGGAAGAGAGGCACTTTGTTGATCAATTTTTCTAAAAGATTTATTTCGGTTATTTGGAAAGTCAGAGTCACGGGGAGTGGTGGTTGGGGTGGGGGGGACAGAGAGAGCTTTCCATCCACTGCTTCACTCCCCAGAGGCCCACAATGGCCAGGGCTGGGCCAGGCTGAAGTCAGGAGCTTTGTCCGGGTCTCCCACGCGGGTGCAGGGGCCCAAGCACTTGGGCATCCTCCACTGCTTTCCCAGGTGCATCAGCAGGGAGCTGCATCGGAAGTGGAGCAGCCAGCGCCGCAGACAGCAGCTGTAGCCGCTACACCACAACACCAGCCCCAGCTGGCTGATGGCTTACTGAGAGCCCTGGGGCAGGGGAGGGCGTGGCCGAAGTCCCCACAGTGAGAGAGCTGGGCGCCAGGTTGAGGTGGGCCGATAGGCGCGAGCTGCGTACGTAGGATTACGTGACATTTGTCTGGCTGAGCTCTGGTCAGGAGCACCAACAGGACTGAAAGAGGCTGCCGAGTGGGGGAGGAGCGGCACCCACAGACCCCCCCCCCCCCCCCCGCCTGCCGCGGAGAACGCGGTGAGGTCCCATGGTCTCCGGGAAGATCGAGGTGGGAGGCACTGAATCCTCCTGCAGCTAAAGCCGATCCGCGGCTCAGGGACTGGGAAGAGAGGCACTGAGGGGCCGGCGCTGTGGTGTAGCAGGTTAAACCCTGGCCTGCAGCGCCGGCATCCAATATGGGCACTGGTTCGAGTCCCAGCTGCTCCACTTCCCATCCAGCTCTCTGCTGTGGCCTGGGAAAGCAGTGGAGGATGGCCCAAGTGCTTGGGCCCCTGCATCCACATGGGAGACCCGGAAGAAGCTCCTGGCTTCAGCTACTGCGGCCATTTGGGGAGTGAACCATCCGATACAAGACCTCTCTGTCTCTCTTTTTAACTCTGCCTTTCAAATAAATAAATACATGTTTTTTAAAAAAAATTCTAGATTTCAAATGAGTCAAATAATTAACGTTTGTTTTAATTTAGTTACACAAAACAACTTTAAGCTGCTCGTGGGAATCCTGCGTATCTTAACCGCACGTTGGATGACGCGGGCCCCCTGCGTGGAACTGACCACGGCCCACACTGAACTACAACGCTCACTGCTGCACCACACACGCTTTGTCTCCCCACCTCGTTTCTTTCTCTTTCATCTGTGCAGATCCCCTCGGGCCTGTGGCTACCTAGAGCCATGCTTTTCAGCTTCTACGCCCAGCTCGCAGCGTGAACAATCTGGGCGGTCACAGGAAAGGGGGGGGCCAGGCACGGAGAAGCCTGGGGCTCCCCCCTCCCCCCCCCAGGCCCCTGATCACCACCCAGCGACTGGGCTGTGGACTCAGAGCTGGGGCAGCCTCTCCTCCCTCGCGTTGTCTGCTTGATCGGAAGATTTTACAGCAGCTCCTATCTCGACACAGGTCGAACTTCTAACGCTTGTCGGAAGCCTGTACCGCCCGAGTGTCCACCATCACTCTCTCCATGGGTGACGCTGGACTCTGGGCTGTCCCTGCCGTCCCCGGGGGGTCCAGATCCACTTCCGCTGGGTTCCAAGCGGGAGGTCCGTGGGCGCTGGGAAGCCGGATCCGTAAAGCCCGCGTGGACTCTCTGAGCCCCTCCCTCCTGAACCCACTGCCCAGCCCCGGGGCCAAGGCAGGGCAGGGGTCACGGGTTCTCTCCTTTCCTCTCTCAGTAGTGCTGGCCATGGTTCTCCTCCAGTGGGGAGGATGCCCCACTGGGTTGATGCCAACAAAGCAAAGAAAACCAAGGGTGTCCCTGAGCCGCCCCCTCTGCCGGGTGCACGGCCGCTCGGCGGATGGAGGCTCCACAAACACGCAGTCCCTGCGGGAGCTCTGCCTCCATGCGTGGCTGTCACGGATGCAGACACGGCACGCAGGCTCGGCCACCACCCGTCGGTGTGGCCCGGCTGGCCGACCAGGCCCCTCCCACAGCACCTGCAGCAGGTGAGGCCTCACTGCCTTCAGGGGGCCTCTAGAGAAGTGGCTCACCAACAGAAACTAGTGCTGGCCGGCGCTGGGGCGTAGCGGGTGAAGCTGCTGCCTGTAGGGCCGACATCCCATACGGGCACCGGTTCAAGTCCTGGCTGCTCCACTTCCGATCCAGCTCTCTGCTGTGGCCTGGGAAAGCAGTGGAGGACGGCCCAAGTGCTTGGGCCCCTGCACCCATGTGGGAGACCCGGAAGAAGCTCCTGGTTCCTGGCTTCGGGTCAGCACAGCTCCGGCTGTTGTGGCCAACTGGGGAGTGAACCAGGGATGGAAGACCTCTCTCTCTGTTTCACTGCCTCTGCTGTAACTCTGCCTTTAAATAAATAAATAAATAAATCTTTAAAAAGAGGAGGGAGGGGAGAGAGGAGAGAGGAGAGAGGGGCAAGGGGCGGGGGGAGGGGTAGGGGGTAGGGGGGCGAGGGGAGAGGGGAACTAGTGTCCCAGGAGCACCATCCTGGAGCCCAGACATTTAACTCAGACTGGAATTAGGGGAGAAGTCGGCTTCACAAACTCACTGTTATTTAGAGGCAAACAGAGCCTCCTGGGTGAGACAGGCCCCATCTGCCGGCTCACCCCTGAAGGCTCCCAGTAGCCGAGGCTGGGAACCAGGTCTCCCGTGGGGGTGGCAGGGACCAACCACACAGCCGCCACCAGCTGCCTCCCAGGGTACACAGGAGCGGGAAGCTGGAGTCAGGGGTGGGACCAGGACGCGAACTCGGGCTCTCCAGAGTGGGATGCGGGGATCCTGAGTGGTGTCTGAACCGCTAGGTTAAACGCCCACCCCAGAGAATTCAGAGGTGGAGCTCTGTGCCTTGTGGTAGGAATCCACGGTACACACGTTACCCACGTTGCACACGGTACACACGTTACCCATGTTGCACACGGTACACATGTTGCACACGGTACACACGTTACCCACGTTGCACACGTTACCCATGTTGCACACGGTACACACGTTACCCACGTTGCACACAGTATACACGTTACCCACGTTGCTCACAGTACACACATTACCCACGTTGCACACGGTACACACGTTACCCACGTTGCACACGGTACACACGTTACCCACGTTGCACACGGTACACACATTACCCACGTTGCACACGGTACACACGTTACCCACGTTGCTCACGGTACACACGTTACCCACGTTGCTCACGGTACACACGTTACCCACGTTGCCCACGGTACACACGTTACCCATGTTGCACACGGTACACACGTTACCCACGTTGCACACGTTACCCATGTTGCACACGGTACACACGTTACCCACGTTGCACACAGTATACACGTTACCCACGTTGCTCACAGTACACACATTACCCACGTTGCACACGGTACACACGTTACCCACGTTGCACACGGTACACACGTTACCCACGTTGCACACGGTACACACATTACCCACGTTGCACACGGTACACACATTACCCACGTTGCACACGGTACACACGTTACCCACGTTGCTCACGGTACACACGTTACCCACGTTGCCCACGGTACACACGTTACCCACGTTGCACACGGTACACACGTTACCCACGTTGCCCACGGTACACACGTTACCCACGTTGCTCACGGTACACACGTTACCCATGTTGCACATGGTACACACGTTACCCACATTGCACACGGTACACACGTTACCCACATTACCCACGGTACACACGTTACCCATGTTGCACACGGTACACACATTACCCATGTTGCACACGGTACACACGTTACCCACGTTGCACACGGTACACATGTTGCACACGGTACACACATTACCCACATTGCACACGGTACACACATTACCCACATTGCACACGGTACACACGTTGCCCATGTTGCCCATGGTACACACGTTACCCACATTGCACACGGTACACACGTTACCCACGTTGCACACAGTACACACATTACCCACGTTGCACATGGTACACACGTTACCCACATTGCACACAGTACACACATTACCCACGGTACACACGTTACCCATGTTGCACACGGTACACACGTTACCCACGTTGCACACAGTACACACATTACCCACATTGCACACGGTACACACATTACCCACGTTGCACATGGTACACACGTTACCCACGTTGCTCACGGTACACACGTTACCCACGTTGCACACAGTACACACATTACCCATGTTGCACACGGTACACACGTTACCAATGTTGCACACGGTACACACTGCACACACCGCCAGTGCAACAAACAGCAGTCTGAGGCCCACTGGGCAGAGGGGCCAGGAGGTGGCCGCACCTCCCAGGCGGTCCACGCAGCTGGTCAGAGCGCACAGAACGGTCTGCTGGCATGAAATCCAGTCTGAAGCCTCCCTACCCCGCACAGCTAAAAATGTGGTGTGTGCGAGGGAAAACGTGAGGCAGGGGCTCGGGAGAAGTGGGCTAAGCGGGGATTTTCCAGCAATGAGCCCGCAGGTCCAGCACAGGGCCCTTGCACAAACTAGCCCCAGGGGCCGGTGCTGCAGCTCACTAGGCTAATCCTCCGCCTGCGGCGCCAGCACACCGGGTTCTAGTCCTGGTTGCCTCTCTTCCAGGCCAGCTCTCTGCTGTGGCCAGGGAGTGCAGTGGAGGATGGCCCAAGTGCGTGGGCCCTGCACCCCATGGAGACCAGGAGAAGCACCTGGCTCCTGCCATCCGATCAGCGTGGTGCGCTAGCTGCAGCGGCCATTGGAGGGTGAACCAACGGCAAAGGAAGACCTTTCTCTCTGTCTCTCTTTCACTGTCCACTCTGCCTGTCAAAAAAAAAGAGAGAGAGAGAGAGAGAAAGAGAGAAAGAGAGAAAGAGAGAAAGAGAGAAAGAGAGAAAGAGAGAAAGAGAGAGAGAGAGAAAGAAAGAAAGAAAGAAAGAAAGAAAGAAAGAAAGAAAGAGAAAGAAAGAAAGAAAGAAAGAAAGAGAAAGAAAGAAAGAAAGAAAGAAAGAGAAAGAAAGAAAGAAAGAAAGAAAGAGAAAGAAAGAAAGAAAGAAAGAAAGAGAAAGAAAGAAAGAAAGAAAGAAAGAAAGAGAAAGAAAGAGAAAGAAAGAAAGAAAGAAAGAGAAAGAAAGAGAAAGAAAGAAAGAAAGAAAGAAAGAAAGAAAGAAAGAAAGAAAGAAAGAAAGAAAGAAAGAATCAGATCAGAAAAGTGCCATTGAGGAGATGCCTTGGGCCCTGCTCACCACATTCAAGCAGAGGGTCACAGTGCACCACAGCGGGGGGAGGACCCAGGGCTGCACTGAGGTTGGAGGCAGAGGATTAGCCTATTGAGCTGTGGGGAGGGCCTGAAAGTCTTCTAAAGACGCTGTTTCAAATGTAACAGTTCAGCCAGGCGCTGAGAAACTAGAGTCATGCAATACAAAATCTGGTAACGGACTGGCATCCAGAGTGCAGGAGGCGCCCTAGTGAGTCAAGGTGACAGACAGGCCAATGCTGCAGGCAGCCGAACGGCCCGCGTCAAGGTAAGGGACGGGAGGGGGCGCTCTCCTGCCGGTAGGAGTTTTGGTTGCACGGACATAGTCAGCTTTTGCAACTCACTGACTGCTTCACTTAGCATCTGATCCTTTCAACGCAGGTAAAGTTGGCCCTGAAAGAAAAATCAGAAGGCCCATGGATGACCATGGAACTCCTACTACTGACGTGCACGTGCAGGACTCGGAAGGAAGTGCAGTGACTTGAAAAGCATCACAAGAAGGTGACCGACGGGAAGCGGAAGCATTCGCACTTCCCGACTTCGAACGCTCCAGAACGCGGTGGGAACCCAGACGGCGGCCTCAGGACAGATCTGTCCATCCCTGGAGTGGAACCCAGTACCCAAACAGAAAGTACGCGGCTCTGGGCCACTCACCTTCCACAGCAGGGCTGAGACCGCCCGGCGAGAGTGGTCTTCATAGATGGTGCCGGCCAAGTCCATAGCCACGTGCAAGAGAAGATGGATGAGGCGTGCAAAATGACTCCACAACCGATCGAAGTTCCAAGTGCAAAAGCTAGAATTGTAAAGCGCTTAGAACACAGAGGCGTAAACGTGCGACCTCAGATTGGAGAATAAAGTACAGCACAATGTGTACACTGGGCTGCAGAGTCTAAGATGCTGGGCAGGTGCTGGCGCTGTGGTGAAGCGGGTAAAGCCACCAGCTGCAGTGCCAGCATCCCATGTGGGAGCCGGTTCGAGTCCCAGCTGCTCCTTTTCCGATCCAGCTCTCTGCTGTGGCCTGGGAAAGCAGCGGAGGATGGCCCGAGTCCTTGGGCCCCTGCACCCATGTGGGAGACCCGGAAGAAGCTCCTGGCTCTGATCCTTGTTTAATTGGACTGCCTTTTATTATGGAACTGAATCAGATCTTTCTATAGTCTAGGAACAGGTCCCGTGTTTACAAATACATCCTCCCATTCTGTCTGTCTTCACTTTCTTGATGGTGTCCATTGGTGCACAAAAGTTTCAAATTTTGACACAGTTCAATTTATTTTCATTATTCCTTGTTATTTTTAAGTCACATGTTAAGAACTGCATGTTTCAAGGTCATGAAGACTTACACCCATGAATTCATCCAAGGGTTTTATGGTTTTGGCTCTTAAATTTAGATCTTTGAATGCTTTTGATTTAATTTCTGTATGTGGTGGTCTGGGTCATATTTAATCCTTTTAAGGATTATAATATTAATATTATGATAATATAACATGACACATATTAATATTCTATACTATAATAATTCATATTATCAGCATTATGGATAATTATTAGTGTTATTTATATTAATACTGTAATTTATTATATATTAATATTACTTGATGATAATCTGCTTTTGCTTTTCTGCATATTCAGAGGAAATATTTGAAATTAAGTCATGGTATTCATGGACAGAAATTTTAATGCTTTAAATACGTTAATATTCCTTCCCAGATTTATCTACAGTATCAGCACAAAATATCATAATCTTAGCATTTTTCTGGAAATTGATGCAATGGTTATAAAAACTGTGTAAAAGCTGAGGGCTAAGTGTGGTCAAGATGGTGTGAAAGAACTAAAAATGGAAGACTTGCTTTGGGAGCTATTACATCACATCACAAAGCTACAATACTAAGATAGTGTGCTGTTTGCTTAACATAGACCCCCTGCCGGGCCAGCTTTGCAGCAACGCAGGGAAAGCCGCAGCCTGCAGAGTCGGCTTGCGCCAGTGCGCCAGTGCAGGGCTGGCTGCTCCACTTCCAATCCAGCTCCCTGCTGTGGCCTGGGAAAGCAGTGGAGGACGGCCTAAGGGCTGGGGCCCCTGCAGCCACACGGGAGACCCGGAAGAAGCTCCTGGCTCCGGATCAATTTAGCTCCAGCCATTGCAGCCATCTGGGGAGTGAACCAGCGTTTGGAAGACCTCTCTCCCCGCCCTACCACCGCCCCCCCCCCGCCTCTGCCTTTCTGTAACTCTGCCTTTCAAATAAATACATAAATCTTTAAAAAAAAAAAAAAAGACGTTGTGCGAAAGACACCATGAAGACAGTGCAAAGGCAACCCACAGGAGAAAATATCCACACATCCTGTATCTGATGACACTCATAGCTAGAACATACAAAAACTATTACAAATTTGATCATCTAAAGTCACATAACTCACTTTAAAATGAGTACGTTCGGGGCAGGCACCGCGGCATGGCTGGTAAAGCCACCGCCTGCAATGCCGGCTTCCCAAAAGTCCTGGCTGCTACACTTCCAATCCAGCTCCCTGATAAGCGGAGCAGCAGAAGATGCCCAAGTGCTTGGGCCCCTGCACCCACATGGGAGACCCGGAAGAAGCTCCTGGCTTTGGTCTGGCTCAGCCCTGGCTGTTGTAGCCACCTGGGGAGTGAATCATTGGAGGGAAGACGTTCTCTCTTTTTCCTTTCATTCTCTCCCTCCCCCCACTTCTCTATAACTCTACCTTTCAAATAAATGAATCATTTTTTAAAGAATTTTATTTATTTGAAAGACAGAGTTACAGAGAGAGAGGTCTTCCATCCACTGGTTCACTCCCCACATGGCCGCAATGGCCAGAGCTGCGCCGATCCAAAGCCAGGAAGCAGGAGCTTCCTCCAGGTCTCCCATATGGGTGTAGGGGCCCAACGACTTGGGCCATCTTCTACTGCTTTCCCAGACCATAGCAGAGAGCTGGATCGGCTGGGACTCGAACCGGTGCCCACACGGGATGCCGGTGCTTCAGGCCAGGGCTTTAACCTGCTGCGCCACAGTGCCAGCCCTAATAAATCATTTTTTAAAATGAGTATGTTTGGGGCCAGTACTGCGGTGTAGCAGGTAAAGCCACTGTCTGCAGTGCCAGCATCACTATGGGCACCGGTTCAAGTCCTGGATGCCCCACTTCTTATCCAGCTCTCTGTATGGCCTGGGAAAACAAGAGAAAATGGCCCAAGTCCTTGGGCCCCTGCACCTGTGTGGGAGACCTGGCGGAAGCTCCTGGCTCCAGATCAGCACAGCTCCGGCCATTGCAGCCAATTAGGGAGTGAACCAGTGGATGGAAGATCTCCCCCCACCCCGGCTCTGTGTGATGTGTGTAACTCTGACTTTCAAATAAATAAGTATGTTAGTCATTGGACAAATAAAAACTGAACTCCTGTGAGATACCACTTTACACTTACTAGGATGAACAGACTAAAAACAGACATCAGATAATAACAAGTGTCGGCAAGCACGGGAAGAAACTGGAGCCACCATCCCCAGCTAGTGGCAGTGTAAAATGGTGCCACCGCATTGGCCACAATCCGGCAGCCCTCCAAGGATCAGACATATCGTTAAACTATGACGTGGCAATGCACTCTTGGGCACACACATCCCTAAGAGAAATGCAAATATTTGTCCGTGCAAAAGCGTGTTCGAGTATCCATAGCAGCACGGAATGTAACAGTGAAAGGCGGAAGCAACCTACACGCTCGTCAACTGCTGAGCAAGTGAGACATTCCGTATGCATGCAGTGCTCAGCCACCCGGAGGAGTGCAACAGTGACACAGTCTCCCAAACCGACAGACCAATGAACCTTCAAACAGGACGCCAAGCAAGAAAGGCCGCAGGAGACCGCACTGGACCTGAGCCCAGCTCTGCCTGCACAGCCTGCGTCTCGCTCCGTCCCTGGGCTTCTCTAACGACAAACAGACGAGGGGGGCTCTCAAGGAATCCTGCGTTTCCTACGGCTGCCACTTAAAAAAGAAATGCATGCATTTAGAAGCTAAAAATCCACACCAACTTGTTCTAACGGTGCTGGGGCTCGGGAGCGCAGAGCGGCTGGGGGTCGGGGTCCAGGCCGTCGAGGCAGGGCTGGCTCCTTCCGGAGGGGCCGCGGCGGAACCCCCTCCGCCCCCGGTGTGCGCCGCGCGCGCCACCTCCGCGGCCGCTGCACCTGCCGCCTCTGAGCGGGCCCCGGGCTGCCCTGGGCCCACCTGGGTCAGCGGCCGCCCGCCCCGTGGGAGGAGCCTCGCAGCGCCCACACCTGCAGCCCCCCTGTGCCCGCGGGAGGGGGCGCCTTCGCAGCTTCCAGGCATCGGGCTGTGGGCATCTCGGGGGGCCACGCTCGGGCGACCGCGAGGAGCAAGGGACACAACACGAGGGGCGGGGGCCCTGCTGCCCGGCGCTGCGCTGGAGAGCCCAGGACGCCGTCAGGGCCGCGGTTTCGGAGCCCCGCCTGCGAGGCGCTGACCCGACGCCCCCTCGGCTTCATCTTCGTGGAGATGGACGACGCCGGGTATTTCGTGGGAAAAACTCCGTGGACCAAATGAGGACCGCGCTGTGCGTGGCTCCGTGTTGTGGCGCCCCCTAGCGCCCTCTCCGCGACTCACCTCCCCTGCTCTGGCCGCGGTCCCCCCAGGAAGCCCCCATTTCCCTCTGTGTCCCAGGGGGGCTTTCTCGTGCCCGCAGCCCCCTCCCCAGGTGCCTCCGAGGCTGTCTCATGGGGTCGCACCCCGCTCCACGTGACCAGTCTCCCCGAGACGCGCTGGGGATGGAGGAAGGGGCTGCCCGGGGCGGGTGTGCAGGAGCCGAGGGCTGATGGTTCCCAGACCAGAGGAGTTGTGGTGCAGGAGTTGAGTTTTCTGGGTTCTGCCTCCGGGCTTCTTCCCGAACCCCCGTTATCAGGACTCCGTGAGGCCACAGCACGTGTCCAGCCGAGGCCCCGGCCGAGCCACCTGCTCCCCAGCCCAACCCTCACCCAGCTGCTGCCAAACCTCCTGCTGCAGCCCCCAAGAAAAGCTCCTTGTTGTTTGTTCGTCTTTCTCTTGGTCCCTTGCGCTCTCTCCTTCCTGCAGATTCTGACTGTGTCTTTCATGGCAGACACTATAGTGTCTTTCTCCGCCGAGGATTTATTTTTCTTCTGGAAGGCAAGAGCAGCCCTAAGGTTTTGGATGCTTCCATTTCTCACAGGACTCGGGAAAAGGAACAATCTCATGTACTTTGGGGAAGAAAGCTGCGCGGGATACAGCACATCCAAAAGTGATTGTACTTTGCTTTGGCACTGATTCTGGAAATTTCTCCCAAAGAAGTAGCAATACAGGCCGGCGCCGTGGCTCACTAGGCTAATCCTCCACCTTGCGGCGCCTGCACACCGGGTTCTAGTCCTGGTCGGGGCGCCGGATTCTGTCCCGGTTGCCCCTCTTCCAGGCCAGCTCTCTGCTGTGGCCAGGGAGTGCAGTGGAGGATGGCCCAGGTGCTTGGGCCCTGCACCCCATGGGAGACCAGGAAAAGCACCTGGATCCTGGCTCCTGCCATCGGATCAGCGCGGTGCGCCGGCTGCAGCGGCGGCCATTGGAGGGTGAACCAACGGCAAAGGAAGACCTTTCTCTCTGTCTCTCTCTCTCACTGTCCACTCTGCCTGTCAAAAAAAAAAAAAAAAGTAGCAATACAAGTGCATCAAGAGGAACACTAGTGCTCTAAGGTATTCATCCAAACTTCTATGTAGGAGACACAAACCAAGCATTCCTGGGGAGGAAATGGGTTAACAGGTACTGCGTCTGGCTCCTGGGACCCCATGCAGTTATATAGGTCGCGAATTGGTGCCCCTGTGGGATGCTGGCCGTGCAGGGGGTGTCTTTGCCTGCCACGCCACAGCACCGGCTCCTGATATGTTTCCATATTGGTAGAAAATGTGCTCAGTGTTCACAGGTGGAGAGAAGCATACAAGTGAGAGGTTTGGGAAACAGTGTCCATTCTTTTTATTTATTTTGAAAGTTAGAGTCACAGAGTGGGGGAGGGGGTGGCACAGGGAGAGAGAAATCCTTGAACCACTGGCCCATTCTCCAGATGGCTGCAACGGCCAGGGCCAGGCCAGGCTGAAGCCAGGAGCCGGGAGCTTCATCCAGATCTCCCACGTGGGTGCCAGGGCCCAGACACTCAGGTCGTCCTCCACTGCCCATCCCAGGCCACTAGCAGGGAACTGGATAGGAAGTGGAGGGGCCGGGACTTGAACCGACGCCCACACAGGATGCCGGCAGTGCAGGCGGCAGTCGTACCAGCTACACCACAGCGCTGGCTCCAAAGTATCTATTCTTTAAATACATCTTCTATAAGGAAATCATAAGAGCATTGATCCAGGGTCTCAGGCCTAAGCCGGGTCCCACCTGTATTCCTTTTGGTTGTGTACACCAATAACTCCTTCTAGCTTCAGTTAGTTTGAGTTGGGTTTTCTGTTTCTTTATCATTGGAAAACTCCTCTCTGGCACACATCACCATGAGCTCAGCGTCCACCCCCGTCTCTGGGGACAAGGCAGATTATGGCCGTGCCGTGTGTGTGTCTCGGGTGGTCACGGGCACTTGAGATCCGACGGCAGGCGTGCACCCCTTGCGTTGGTAGGCAGCATCTGGAGAAAACCCCAGAACCAAGCGAGCTGGGAAGCAGTGAGGCCCTGAGACGCATGCGGCAGCGTCCAAAGCGCTCCGCGTGCACGACGGCCTGGCTCGACGTCCAAACCCAGGTGAGGTCTCTCCTTTGTTGCACGCAGCTCTGTGGGACTGAAAAACAACTCGGCTTCCAGCCCCGACCCCAACCCCTTGTCAAGACACCCAGAAATGAAAGACGGCGTTGTGTGCACCTCACACGAGGGACGGCCCGCTGCGCAGAGCCTGTCTTACAGGCAAGACAGAACACCTTAGCCCGCGGCCGCTTGGCAGTTGGCGCTGAGTGGAAGACGGGAGGCGGTTGCAGAAATCTGACCCAAACGCCACTGCTGCACCTCTCCCGCAGGGCTGCGCTGCTCACCGGTCAGAGCCAAACACAACCTAGATCTGCTGTCTCCTATGGAATTTTGATGATAAAATAGGTCACAGGGGAATGCTTTATTTTTTTTAAAGATTTATTTGAAAGGCAGAATGAGAGAGAGAGAGAGAGATACGGATCTTCCATCCGCTGGTTCACCCTCCAAATGGCTGAAGCCAGGAGCCAGGAGCTCTGTCCCGTTCTCTCACACGGGGAGCAGGGTCCAAGCTCTCGGGCCGTCTCCTGCTGCCCCCCCCCCGCCCCCCGGCACTGCAGCAGGGAGCTGGAGCGGCCGCAGAGCAGCCAGAGTGGAACCGGCCTCCAGCGTGGATGTCGGTGTCACGAGTGGTGGCTTAGCTCTGGGCCAAGCGCTGGCCCCACCCATGAACCATGAAGACCCCACATTTTGCAGGTGTCCCCGCTGTATGGGCTCTCTGAGGCCAACGAGAAATCTAGGTCCTAAAGAACACCCCCATCGCCTTTGTTATGTGTCGCGCTCAGCCGCTGTCACCACCGCCTTCCTGATGAACCTGAAGACGCGGATCCTTACGGAAGCCCTTAGACCGCGGCTCGACGTCTGTAGGGCTTCTCTCCTGCGTGGCCTCTCTGGCGGGCTGAAGGGGCGGGCTCGTGGCACACACGCCCCTCCACAGGGCTTCTGAGCTGTGTGCGCCCTCCGACGACACGGAGACGCGAGTTCCAGAGGAAGCCCTTGCCACGGCCTCACGTTTGGGGCTTCCCTCCTGCGTGGACGCTCTGGTGGGCCAGGAGACGAGAACTCCAACTGAAGCCCTTCACTCGCAGGCCACACCTGCAGGGCTCCCCCCGCCCACTGTGGACGCACTGCTGGGCCCAAAGATGGGGACGCGGACTGAAGCCCTTGCCACCGGGAGGGCTTCTCCCCGGGGTGAGCCTGGTGACGAAAACCAGCATCCTGACGAGGCATCCCGTCCCCTAGGTGGGCTCTGCGGTGGACTCGCGGTGTCTGAGGGAAGTCTTTGTGACCCCCATCACAAGGGCTGGAGGTTCTGCCGCCGCGGTTTCCACGGTGAAGGGCACCATTCAAGCTGTCGCCGGAGCCTTCACACACCTGTCGCACACCTGTCACTTGTCACACACCTCACACCTGTCACCTGCCGCACACGAGTTACACACATGTCACATGCCTGTTGCACACCTGTCGCATACTTGCCACACATGTCACACACCTCACACCTTTCGCACACATGTCACACACCTGTCATGCACCTGTCGCACACACCACTCCTCCCGAGGGGACAGGCCCTTCTCCTCGCAGCTCCGAGCACACCCGCGGCATCCGCAGGGCCTCTCGCCCGTGCTGACTCTCCGAGGGGGCCGCAGGTGTGAGCGCTCACTGACCGTCTGCGCACGCCCGCCATTCCTAGGGCGCCTCTCCCCTGTGCGGGCGAACACTCACTCGGGTGCCCGGGAAGCACGGAGCGGGAACCCGTGCCCTTCTCCCACTCCACACCCGGGGCCTCTCCCCTGGGCCTAGCTGTGATGGAGCTCAAGGCTGGTCAGCGCCAGGCCTCCTCCGTTCTCGCCAGAGGTGGCTCCCAGGGGATGGCGGGACACGGGGACCAGCCCTCTGCGGACTCCGCTCACTGCCGCTCTGGCTACAGGCGTCCTCTCTTGCTTACTCCCGGGCGCCATGGTGATGAGCGATCCTTCTAGAAGCGCGCTGGCTGCACTGACCGGGCTGGTCTTCTGCGTCAGTTCGCCGACACCTGCTTCTGCAATTCCGCCACTCTCCCAGAAGTCCCTGGACTTTGAGGCTGCCGGCGCTTGCCTCTCCAAGTTTCACTGCACTGTTCTCATCTGAGAGCCCTGGTGGGGGGGATGATTTCACTTCGAGGGGAGGGAGCCGTGACGGCCCCAGTCCTCGGGTCCCCGCACCCCGTGGGAGACCTGGACGGAGTTCCCGGCTTCCTGGCGAGCGGGCTGCCCGGGGCGGCCAGGGCAGGCTGCACCTCCCGCAACCTTCTCCCGGCATCGCCGTGTCTGCGTGTTTCACGTCAATCTCACCGCGGCCCCGGTAGCAGACAAGTGCCAGCGAACACACGGTGTACACAGAAACGGGAGGTGAAACAGCGATTGTGCGGCCGAAGGTTGCAGGCCGCGTGCACACGGCGGGAGACGCCCGCCCCAGCTCGGCCCCAGCGAACCCCCTAAAGCAAACCGTCGCCTCCGCCCGCCGTGGATTCTCCTCCCGGAGGGCTCCACTTCCGATCCAGCTCTGCTATGGCCTGGGAAAGCAGTGGAAGATGGCCCAAGTGCTTGGGCCCCTGCAGCAGGAGGGAGACCTGGAAGAAGCTCCTGGCTTCAGATGGGCGCAGCTCCGGCCATTGTGGCCATCTGGGGAGTGAACCAGCGGATGGAAGACCTCTCTTCTGTGTCTCTCTCTCTGTAACTCTGACTTTCAAATAAATAAATGTTTAAAAAGGAAAAAAAAAAAAAGCGGGGGGAGAGAGGGAGGGAGTGGTTGATCCCATCCACTGGTTCGTTCCTCCAAACACCCAAACGGCCAGGGCTGGACCAGGCTGAAACCGGGATCCCAGAACTCGCCCTGGGTCTCCCACGTGGCAGCAGGAGCCCAGGCAATGGAGCTGGAGCAGAGGCGCAGGGCCCCAGTCGGTGGTGAACGAGGGCTCTCCTTGTTGCTGGACAGTGGACAGTGCCTGCCCCTTTGTCCTTTAGTTGTTTGTTTTTTTTTTTTTTTTAAGATTTATTTTACTTGAAAGAGCTACAGAGAGGTACAGCCAGAGAGAGGTCAGTCTTCAGTTCCGCTGATTCACTCCCCAAAGGACCACAATGGCAGGAGCCAGGAGCCTCCTCTGGGTCTCCCACGCGGGTGCAGGGGCCCCAGGACTTGGACCATCTTCCACTGCTTTCCCAGGCCACAGCAGAGAGCCTGCTTGGAAGTGGAGCAGCTGGGACTCCAACAGGCGCCCATATGGATGCTGGCACTGCAGGCGGTGGCCTTGCCCACCACAGCACTGGGCCCTCCTGTCAGCATTAAACCACTCCTCTGTGGGACTGGAAATGTGGCCCTGTAGATAGAGGGAGCCAAGAGCTCACACACTGATTCTCGTGCCTCCTTCACTCCGCCGGTGCCTGTATTTATAAAAGTATTTGGAGGGGCTGGCATTGTAGTGTACCAAGTTAAGCCGCAGCCTACAATGCTGGCATCCCACATAGGCAGTGGTTCAAGTCCCAGCTGCTCCACTTCCAATCCAGCTCCGGTGGCTGTATTTGATCTTGGACAGTGCCCATTTAAAGGAAGGGTAACCTCCAGTCAGGACGCAAGGGCTTCATTGCTGGTTTGAAGATGCCAGGCTTTCTGGGAACTGAAAGGGGCTCTGTGCTGGCAGGGAAGTGTGACCTGAGGGGAGGAGGCCAGATCACATCTTGAGAGTCTTGTCCCTCAGCTCTGCTTCAAGAATCTTACCACCAGGGTGGGAGTTGTGGCGCAGTGGGCTACGCTGCTGCAGGCGACACCCGCATCCCGTGTCAGCATCCTGGCTGCTCGGCTTCCGGTCCAGCTCCCTGCTAATGCACTTACTGGGAAACTCACAGATGGTGGCCCAAGTGCTTGGGGCCCAGATGGAGTTCTGGGCTGCTGGCTTCAGTCTGGATCAGTCCTGGCTGTTGTGGCCATTTGGGGACTGAATCAGTGGGTAGAAGTTAGCCCCCAATCCTCTGTAACTCTGACTTCCAAATACTTTTTAATTTTTTTTTATTTATTTGAAAGAGTTACAAGACGGGGAGAGACAGACAGCAAGTGACATCTTCCATCCACTGGTTAACCACCCCCACCAGTGGCCCCAATAGCTGGGACTGAGTCAGGCAGATGCAAGGAGCCAGGAGCTTCATCCGGATCTCCCATGTGGGTGCAGGGACCCAAGGACCTGGGCCATCCTCTGCTGCTTTCCCAGGCCATTAGCAGGGAGCTGGATTGGAAGTGGAGCAGCTGGGACTTGAACCACTGCCTATGTGGGATGCCAGCATTGTAGGCTGCGGCTTAACTTGGTACACTACAATGCCAGCCCCTCCAAATACTTTTATAAAAATTCTTGTCTTCTACATCCATACGGACCTCAGCGTCATAAAGACAATAGGATATCTTGTTGTTGTACAGCCTGGTTGAACTCAACCACAATCATTCAGAAGGTGAGAGTGGAAACAGGAGGTGGAAAGAATACACAACACATAGATTTCCATGGCAAATCAGTGATTTCCAGTAAATTCAACACCTGAAAGTAAGCTCTAACCACGTTTCTCCTTTTGAAAAACAACTTCCTAAAACAACTATAACTGTTGTGTAGAGTAAAACAAACACCCTGTACCTCATCACCAGATTCATCTGTGGCTTTTCTTCTTTAAAAAAAAATCACATCGGCCGGCGCCGCGGCTCACTAGGCTAATCCTCCGCCTAGCGGCACTGGCACACCGGGTTCTAGTCCCAGTCGGGGCGCTGGATTCTGTCCCGGTTGCCCCTCTTCCAGTCCAGCTCTCTGCTGTGCCCGGGAGTGCAGTGGAGGATGGCCAAGTGCTTGGGCCCTGCACCCCATGGGAGAAGCACCTGGCTCCTGCCATTGGATCAGCGCGGTGCGCCGGCCACAGTGCGCCGGCCGTGGCGGCCATTGGAGGGTGAACCAACGGCAAAGGAAGACCTTTCTCTCTGTCTCTCTCTCTCTCTCACTGTCCACTCTGCCTGTCAAAAAAAAAAAAATCACATCTCCAGTATCGTAGCATTTCTTCCTAGAATTTTTCACATCTGTCTCTAAATAAAGACACTATGTAGCCCTAAATACCTGTGTTATATAAAGGTGAAATTCTCCAATGATCATCTCACTTAAACTTTTTTAAAAAATACATGTATTACTTATTTGAAAGCAGATTTACACTGCGAGAGAAGGAGAGACAGAGAGAGGTCTTCCATCCACTAGTTCACTCCCCAAATGGCTGCAATGGCTGGAGCTGTGCCAAACCAAAGCCAGGAGCTCCCATGTAGGTACATGGGCCCAAGCACTTGGACCATCTTTCTGTTTTCCCAGGCACATTAACAGGGAGCTGGATTGGAAGTGGAGCAACCGGGAATTGAACCTACGCACATATGGGATGCTGGCACTGCAGACGGTGGTTTAACCCACCATGCCACAGTGCTGGTCCCCCGCTTATCTCTTTCAAATCAAGTAAATAACAAAAAATATCTGTTCATTAGTTTGTAATATTTATTGAGTTTCTTTTAAAAGACTCTTCTCTCCAGATTTTCTGTATAGAAATGTGTAGATTCAGTTTGATTCAGGTTTTTGTTTTCTGGGTTTTTTGTTTTTTTGTTGTTTTTTAGGACTACATCACCAGAGGTCCTTTTTCCACTTCCTATTATTCTCCCCAGAAGTTGTCGAAATCCCCTAAAGAGAACAAGATGAGGATGTTCTCTATCAAACATTAAAATGG
This sequence comes from Oryctolagus cuniculus, assembly GCF_051225735.1. Classification (NCBI taxonomy): domain Eukaryota; kingdom Metazoa; phylum Chordata; class Mammalia; order Lagomorpha; family Leporidae; genus Oryctolagus; species Oryctolagus cuniculus. The sequence continues at coordinate 13,304,614 of NC_142884.1, forward strand.
TAATTAGGGGTCAACGCTGTGGCACAGCGGGTAAAGCTACCACTTGCAGTGCCGGCTTCCCATATGGGTGCCGGTTCAAGTCCCTGCTGCTCCACTTCCGATCCAGCTCTCTATGGCCTGGGGAAGCAGCAGAAGATGACCCAAGTCCTTGGGCCCCTGCACCTGTGTGGGAGACCCGAAAGAAGCTCCTGGCTTCAGACTGGTGCAGCTCCAGCCATTGTGGCCAACTGGGGAGTGAACCAGCGGATGGAAGACCTCTCTACTTCTAACTCTCTCTCTCTCTCTCTCAATCTCCCTTCTCTCTCTCTGCCTCTCCTTCTCTGTGTGTAACTCTTTCAAATAAATCTATTTTTATTTTTCAAATAAATCTATTTTTTTTAAAAAAGTGCTTGCAGAAAATTCATAATAAAGAGAAAATTTTGTAGACAAACAAATGGGTAGGGGGGACACAATATATGTCAAAGAACAGATGTGAGAACTATAGAACACTTCTCAGGACTATGCAAAGCAGAAGACAACGGAGTGTAGAAAGGGAAAAAAAAGACAATTTTGTATCCAAAATTTCAAAATTGTATTCAAACATTTCAAAAATGAAGATGGAATGAAAAAAAAATTTTTTTGGACAGGCAGAGTGGACAGTGAGAGAGAGACAGAGAGAAAGGCCTTCCTTTTCCGTTGGTTCAGCCCCCAAATGGCCACTACGGCCGGCGCACTGTGCCAATCCAAAGCCAGGAGCCAGGTGCTTCTCCTGGTCTCCCATGGGGTGCAGGGCCCAAGCACTTGGGCCATCCTCCACTCACTCCCGGGCCACAGCAGAGAGCTGGACTGGAAGAGGGGCAACCGGGACAGAATCCAGCGCCCCAACCGGGACTAGAACCCGGTGTGCCGGCACCGCAGGGGGAGGATTGATTAAGTGAGCCGCGGTGCCAGCCATGAAAACTTCTTAAGACAAATGAAAGCTGAGAGAATTCATAGCAACAGACCAGTAGCATAATAGCAAAGGAAGCTCTTCAGGTGAAAGAATACACAGCACAGAAATTCACATCTCCATGGCAAATCAGTGATTTCCAGAGGCAGCTATAAATTGAGTTCTGAGAGAGAACGGGCTCTCTACAGCAAAAACAATAGCAATATAGTCTGGCTTTCTAACACGAGCAAAAGAAAAATGTTTGAAAGCAACTGCCTAAGAGTTTTGAGGAATAAATTTAGGGTGCATGATAGAAGTAGGATATGTTATGTAAAGATAGTGTGTGGAGGGCCAGTGCTGTGGCGCAGCGAGTTAAGCCGCCATCTGCAATGCCAGCATCCCATATGGGCGCTGGTTCAAATCCTGGATGCTCCACTTCCAATTCAGCTCTCTGCTAATGGGTTGGGAAAGCAGCAGAAGATGGTCTACATCCTTGGGCCCCCACACCCATATGGAAGAAGCCCCTGGCTCCTGGCTTCAGCCTGGCCCAGCCCTGACATTGTAGACATTTGGGGAATGAACCAGAGGATCTCTCTCTCTTTCAAGTAAATAAATCTTTTTTAAAAATAATTTGTGATTGAAGATGTATATTACAAATTCTATAGTAACTACTAAAACAATAAAGTAGAAATAGGCCAATTGTGTGCTGTGGCGCAGTGGGTTAACGCCCTGGCCTGAAGCGCTGGCATCCCATATGGGCACCGGTTCGAGTCCTGGCTGCTCCACTTCCAATCTAGCTCTCTGCTGTGGCCTAGGAAAGCGGTAGAAGATGGCCCAAGTCTTTGGGCCCCTGCACCCACATGGAAGACCCGGAAGAGGCTCCTGGCTCCTGGCTTCGGATTGGCACAGCTCTGGCCGTTGTGGCCAATTGGGAAGTGAATCATCCAATGGAAGACTTTCTCTCTCTCTCTGCCTCTCCTCTCTCTGTGTAACTCTGACTTTCAAATAAATAAATCTTTAAAAATAAAAATTTCAAGTTAATTAAAACTGTATAATGAGGAAAAGTAACAAAGAAAACTTAAAAATAGATTTATACCTGATCATATCAATAACTACATAAAATACAACATGACATAAACATACCACTTACCAGGTAGAAACTGTCAGGTTGGAGAAGCAAGCAAGAATGATGAAAATAAAGCTGACTGGGTGTCTTAATATGAGGCAAACATGAACAAAAAGAAAGCCGGATTGGTGATACTAAAAGCATGCAAAGTAGACATCAAAACAAGGAATATAAACAGGGAGAAGAGGGATAGTAAATAAATGATAAAGAGGAAATCTCTCTACCTCAAATTAAGTGTACATGCACAAAACAACAGAGCTTCTGGGTGGTAATAATGCCATCTTAAGTGTTAAAGTGACAATTTAATCATATAGATAGGATTAAGTAGTAAAGGGATCATATAAATAAGATCAAATGTCTGATAATAACAATCATAGAATTACAAAGGAGAGAATGTTCTAACATGGGAAGCAGTCCACGCAGCAGACTCAGAATGACAATCACTATAAATAGCACTCTGACCTCAAAATCAGCCCTTAAGGCATTCTGGTCTGGCTGAAAAGCTCATAAGAGCATTTCAGGCATGGAAAGCCAAGACACTCTGGAAAAAAAAAATACTACATGAAGGATCTTGGTGAGACCACAGTGGAAAGAAGTGGCCATCAAAGAAAGATGTACTTTTCTCTGAAAGGAGGCGAGATGCGTTATCAGGTAAAGCTAGCTGCTGCCTGCAGTGCTGACATTCCATATGGGCACTGGTTCCAGTCCTGGCTGCTCCACTTCCAATCCAGCTCTCTATGGCCTGGGAAAGCAGAAGGCTCAAATACTTGGGCTTCTGCACTCACATGGGAGACCCAGAAGCTCCTGGCTCCTTATTGGCACAATTCTGGCCATTTGGAGAATGAACCAGCAGATGGAAGACCTCTCTCTCTCTCTGCCTCTCTGTAACTGTTTCAAATAAAAAAGTCATCCTAAAAAAGATTCCTTTCTCTAGGGGATTACAAAATTACAGTTTAAAGAGGTGCTTTTAATTAGGTGACAAGTGCTACATTTTTGAAACTTGAAAGGGAGAGTTACAAAGAGGCAGGGAGGGGTCCGGCGCTGTGGCACAGTGGGTTAAAGCCCTGGCCTGAAGCACCAGTATCCCATATGGGTGCCAGTTCAAGTCCCGGCTGCTTCACTTCCAATCCAGCTCTCTGCTATGGCCTGAGAAAGCAGTAGAAGTCGTCCTTGGGCCCCTGCACCCACGTGGGAGACGTGGAAGAAGTTCCTGGCTCCTGGCTTCGGATCAGCATAGCTCTGGCTGTTGCGGCCATCTGGAGAGTCAACCAGTGGGTGGAAGATCCCTCTCTCTCTTCCTCTCCTCTCTTTGACTTTCAAATAAATAAAATAAATCTTAAAAAAAAAGAGGCAGACAGAGAGGAAGAGATAGTAAAGTCAGGTGCAAACCAGGAGCCTGGAATTTCATCCTGGTCTCCCATGTGGGTGCAGAGGCCCAAGGATTTGTTGGGACTCAAACCAGTGCTCAGACAGGGCTGAGTTGAACAGGCTGTACCATTTACTACAACTTGCAATTAATCCCACAAATCTAAATTTCCTCACACGAAACAAATGGATCAGATGAACTACGCATTATACATTGCTTTAGTCTGAGTACATCCTCCAGACCCCCTGGGTGGGGGTAATTAGGTGGTGGTTTTTTTTTTTAGAGATTTATGTATTTACTTGAAAGAGTTACAGAGAGAGAGAGAGAGAGAGAGAGAGAAAGAGAAGGAGAGGTGGAGGGTTGGGGGAGAGAGAGGCCTTCCATCTGCTGGTTCACTCCCCAGATGGCTGCAATGGCCGGAACTGAGCCAATCCAAAGCCAGGAGCCAGGAGCTTCTTCTAGGTCTCCCACATGGGTGCAGGGGCCCAAGGACTTGAACGACATCTTCTACTGCTTTCCCAGGCCACAGCAGAGAGCTAGATCAGAAGTGGACAGCCGGGACACAAACCAGCATCCATATGGGATGCCGGCCCTGCAGGCAACAGCTTTACCCACTAAGCCACAGTGCCGGCCCCAGTAGTGGGGGGTCTTAAAAAAGAAAAAAAAAAGATGGGGGGTTGCCAGTAAGAAGGATCCATGCCTTTCTCCAAGGACGGGGCAGGAGGGAATTCTTGCTCTCAAGGGACTGCATTAATTACAAGGGCACTATTCTAAAGAAGGGCCTGTGCTTCTTCCTCATGTACCAAACTTTTTTACTTTCTCCACCCCAAAGTGAAACAGCACAAGCACCTCACCAGTGCTGGCCACTGGTGTTGGACTTTTCAACCTCCACAGCCACAAACCAACACTCTTTCTAGGGGTGCAGTCAGTCCCAGGTGTTTTGTTACACTAACAGAAAAGACTCAGGAAGACGTACAGCTCCACACAGTCAGAACTTTCCATTAAAAATGTGATGCTATTTTCAAAAGTTGATTTACTTCTCAAATCTGGAAGGTGCAAGTGCTGAACTGAGATACACTTACCTGTATTATCATGCTTTTCACAGATGCGCTGGTTTCAGCAAAACTGAAATTTGCTTAGCTCAGGGTCTAGTAAACTACAAAGAGCCAGACGTTAAATGTTTTAGGCTTTGTGGGCCACATACAGTTTCCATAGCACATTTTTTCTTGTAACCATAAAAATGTAAAATCTCAGCTCTTGGGCTGTTCAAAAATGGGATACAGGTCAGATCTGGTCAGCAGCCTACAGTTTACTTATCCCTGGTTTAGTAACATAATATAAACAGAAATATAATAGCAACATCTACGTTGAAAATAAACACTGTACAATTCTCAATATGCTAGGCATAGGCTTTTTTCTCCTTATAATGGAACTAAGAAATGTTATCGTCAACATTGGAGATACAGGCATGTTGGCAGAGAGGTTAGGCATCTTTCCTGTGGTTATTCAACTAGCAAATGGCTGAAGTGAACAAGAAAGATTAGTTTCTCTTTGTAACCACTATTCTTAACTGATTTGCTAGTTTCTCCTAAAATGTCTTGGACCTTGTAGAAACACCACAGGGCATGGTCCATGATGGTGTGAGAATTTTGTCAAACTCCCTGAGAGGGTACAAGAGGAGAATGAGGCAAACGGAGGTGGCATTGTTGGCACCAGCAGAGCTCCCCGACTATACTTTCCAAGGAGCCAATCCTTCCTGTCGGCTAGACGTACTGGACTCCCGGCTTGTCACACGGACATGCTGATCTTCCCATTTTTCTATCAGGTGGTTTTCCTCATGAGCTACTGGGACACTGCATTTGGTTTAAGTGCCAGTGCCAGAGAATGAGGAAAATTGTTTGGAAGACCTTACAGTTCAAACATCATTGATGGCATTAGTTGTTTGATACATGAATATTGGGTCCTCCACAAATATGCTGTTTTGTAGTTGTGTACATATTCCCTGCTCTTAGGGAAACATACTTGTTTCATGCGAGGGACAAGGTATCTTTAATATACTCATGTGGTTTGTAAAAGTACTCATGTGTACCATGGGTATCAATATGCCATGTGAGCATGCACGTGGAAAAATGATTCAATCACATGACACCTGGAGTGTCTGCAGGTGTGAGATTCTATATAACTTTCCACTTTTATGAAGTGCTTTCAAAACGTTTAAATGGAAAAATATATGACGCAAAAGCCACATAATTTGGAAATAACTAGTAACATCTACCTGCATTTTTTTTAATTTAAAAATTTCTTTTGTGCTTTTTAAAGTCAATATATTCTTTTTTTTTATTATTTTTGACAGGCAGAGTGGACAGTGAGAGAGAGAGACAGAGACAAAGGTCTTCCTTTGCTGTTGGTTCACCCTCCAATGGCCACCATGGCCGGCACACCATGCTGATCCGATGGCAGGAGCCAGGTGCTTCTCCTGGTCTCCCATGGGGTGCAGGGCCCAAGCACTTGGGTCATCCTCCACTGCACTCCCGGGCCACAGCAGAGAGCTGGCCTGGAAAAGGGGCAACCGGGACAGAATCCGGCACCCCGACCAGGACTGGAACCCGGTGTGCCGGCACCGCAAGGTGGAGGATTAGCCTAGTGAGCCGCGGCGCTGACTTAAAGTCAATATATTCTTGACATCTTCCAATCTCAATTCCTACAAATTTACCTTCTCCCATGTGATGTTTCCATAGCATTCCAGTGTTAGCAAACCATCAAATACTTTGGCAATCTGGTTATTTCTACACTGGCCATTAAACAATGATGCAATGGACATACTTTATATTACATAAATATACTTACTTTTTATTTTTAAGATTTCATTCATTTATTTGAGAGGTAGAGTTACAGAGAGACAGAGAGGTCTTCCTTCCATTGTTTCACTCCCCAAATGGCCACAATGGCCAGAGCTGTGCCAATCCAAAGCCAGGAGCCAGGTGCTTTTTCCCGGTCTCCCATGTGGGTGCTGAGGACCAAGGACGTGAGCCATCTTATACTGCTTTCCCAGGCCATAGCAGAGACCTGGATCGGAAGAGGAGCAGCTGGGACTAGAAACGGCGCCCATATGGGAAGCCAGCACCACAGGTGGAGGATTAACCTACTGTGCTACTGTGCCGGCCTCCTATTTACTTCTGAAATTCAAAGATTCATCTCTATGGATCTATCCCTTAATTTTTAACCTTACATGCAATATAAAACAATATTATGAGTCCTTAGCTACATGAATTTTTAGTCAGCAATTTTATTCATTTTTCATAGCTTTCCAGATTTAGTAAAAATATTGATTGCTCTAAACATAAAAGGAATATTAGTGGAAAAATAATGCAACTCTCCCTAACCAAAATAAACACAAACTAAAAAAAAAAAAAAAACCCAATTAGTCAGTGTATGGAAAACATCCTTTCACATACTGTCTTTAGGAATTATTCACATTGAAATACAATTTCTATAATTGAATCTTACCAAGAGGGCCAATTTCTACTCCTCTCTCAAGTAAGAGTTCTATTCCTGTTTCTCTGGCTCCGTGTCACCACTTTAATGACTAGGGAAATTCTGAGTCTGCAGAATTTCCTTCCACTGTTAACAGGTGTACAGGGTTGATCGCCACATGGACTCCAGAAAGAAATGAAGATTTGCACTCTCACAAGTAGCGCATTTCTCACTGCTAAAGCTTTTGGCCAGAAAGTGTGGACTTTCTGGTGGTACGTAAGGCGTGAGCGGTGGCTGAAGGCCTTCCCACATGTATCACATCTGTGCAGTTTTTCTCCGGCGTGGAGCCTTTGATGGGCTTGAAGACGTGCACTCTGACTGAAGCCCCTACCGCACTCCTCACACGTAAAGAGTTTCTCCCTAGTGTGGACACTTAGATGGACTCGCAGACTGGAGGGGAGACTGAAGGCCTTCCCACACTCCTCACACTTGTGGGGTTTCTCTCCTGTGTGGACCCTTTGATGATGGCGAAGATTCAAGCTCCTACCAACCCACACTCCTCACATTTGTAGGGTTTTTCTCCAGTGTGGCCTCTCTGGTGGTGTATAGACTGCGAGCTGTACCGAAAGCCCTTCCCACACACGTCACATTTGTATGGCTTCTCCCCAGTGTGGACCCTCTGGTGAGACTGAAGCCCAGGGGACTGACTGAAGCCCTTGCCACACACACCACACGCGTACGGCTTCTCTCCAGTATGCACTCGCTGGTGTGCCCGGAAATCTGTGGCCTGACTGAAGCTCTTCGCACACTCCTCACATTTGTAGGGCTTCTCTCCCAGTGGACTCTCTGATGAGCGTGGAGGTTTGGTCTCCAACTGAAGCCCTTCCCACACTCCTCACATCAATACGGCTTTTCTCCAGTGTGGACTACCTGGTGCAGTTTCAGGTTGGAACTGTAACTGAAGTCCTTCCCACACACACCACATCTGTATGGTTTTTGCCCAGTGTGGACTCTCTGGTGGGTTTGAAGCTTTGAGGACTGACTAAAGCCCTTCCCACACGTTTCACATTTGAATCGCTTCTGCCCGGTGTGGACATTCTGATGGACTTGGAGATTGGAGGCCTGACTGAAGCCCTTCCCACACTCCTCACATTTGTAGGGCTTCTCTCCCGTGTGGACTCGGAAATGGATATGGAGATCTGTATTCCGGGTAAAGCCTTTCCCACACGCCTCACATCTGTAGGGTTTCTCTCCAGTGTGGACTCTCCGGTGGCATGTTAATGGCGAATTGTGACTGAAGCCCTTACCACACAAGTACATTTGTAGGGCTTCTCCCCAGTGTGGACTCTCTGATGAATGTGAAAGTGTGCAGCCTGAGTAAAGCCTCTTCCACACTCTTCACACTTATAGGGTTTCTCACCCCTGTGAACCCTCTGATGGACACGGAGGTTAACACTCCAGCCGAAGCCCTCACCGCACTCTTCCCATTTGTAGGGTTTTCCTCAGTGGGGACTCTCTGATGGCACTGAAAATTTGAACTCTGACTAAAGCATTTCCCACACTCCTCACACGTATACGGTTTCTCGCCAGTGTGAGTTCGGTCATGAATGACGAGCCCCGTGCTGCTACCGAATCCCTTGCCACAGCTGTCACAGCGGTAGCACCTCTCTCCTGTACCATGCGCCTGATGAGGGTGAGAAGAGTTCTCCCCGAGGCAACCAGCAGGTTCCCGACATTCATTTGGTCTCTCTCCTGAGTGAGTTCTCTGATGAATTTCCAGACGTGAACTCTGGCTGAAGCACTTCTCTCCGGGGTGAACACTCTGGCGAAGGGGATGCACTGAGCCGTAGCCGAACCCCTTTCCACACTCACGGCATGGGTGCGGTTTTTCTCCTACGGGCAGCTGCTGACTCGTGTCATCACTGATGCCAACTCTGCCACATTCCTTACCTTTGCAGGGTTTCCTCTGAGCGGCAGTGCTAATCTGCTCACTACACGAAGATTCCTCCATGAAGTCTCCACACACACGCAGGGCACTTGGCTTGTCACTCTGCTTACCTCTACTCTGATTCTGTGCTGCATTCCAACAACTATTCTGGCAAGAATCTTGAGTCCTCAAAACTGAACACCCTTGGTTTTCACTATTACTGGGGCTCTCTCCTTTACGACTCGTTGTATTATTCTCATTTCCAGAAACCTGCATGGAATCAACTTGTATTAACTGGAAACTCTTCCTCTGAAGACACCTGGTTAATTCACTTGCAACCTGCTTCCGGATCTGCCAACAGGATAACTCCTCATGTAAAAGGTATGTTACGGCCAATCTTCGAAGAGTCTCCAATTCGTTTTGATTCTTGCTACCTATCGAAAGTAAATATTCAGAGATGAGGACAGGTAAATACATATTCTTTCTTCAGAAATATCAGAATTTTACCCTAAGGCCAAAGGAGAATGCCTTATTAAGCCAGAAGGATGATCTTGTCCTTATAACATTATTTATCTTTCTCTCATGTTTCATGCAAGTGAAAGCAATGAATGGTGTCAACAGGCTTCTAATTCTAAAAGGTAAAAGTGACTCATTTAGAAAACCTACTGTTGGGGCCAGCACTGTGGTACAGTGGGTTAAAGCCCTGGCCTGCAGCGCTGACATCCCATATGGGCGCCCGTTCAAGTCCTGGCTGCTCCACTTCTGATCCAGCTCTCTGCTGTGGCCTGGGAAAGCAGTAGAAGATGGCCCAAGTCCTTGGGCCCCTGTACCTGCGTGGGAGGCCTGGAAGAAGCTTCTAGCTCCTGGCTTTGGATTGGCCCAGCTCCAGCCATTGTGGCCATTTGGGGAATGAACAGCAGATGGAAGACTTCTCCCTCCCTCCCTCCCTCCCTCCCTCCCTCTCTCTCTCTGCCTCTACTTCTCTGTGACTCTGCCTTTCCAATAAGTAAATAAATATATATATATATATAAAATTTCCACCCTTTCCTAGTCAGGACTATCCTCATGCCCACAGTATGTGAGTGTCTTTAGACTTCTGGAGCTGGTCAGTTTAAACTGCTAACTGCTGTATCCAGGTCACAGGATCATTCAGGTACGAGTGTCAGGGGAGTGAGAAAGTGGTATGTTGGCCGCATGGATGAAGCAGTTTCACCAGGAAGCAGCCAACCTGGTGTTGCTACGTGGGGACAGATGAACTGTAGTGCTGGCATGCAGGTGTTGACCACATTTAACAGTTCAGTTACACATTCTGGAAATTGGGAGTAGCTTTTATCTTCTGAGGTTAGGTTTGAATCTTTACCCATCAAAGTTATATAAGGAATCAGAATTATGTTCAACATTCACTGGAAAAGAATGTTCAAAAAAAATCCATGAACTACTCTAGTGTGTTGTAAACCTATGAGCTATTTCTAGAATTAAGAGGGACACGAAGGTCAGTTGTCTCCATTCTCTGCAAGCTGTTTTTAAGATTCATAAAAACAAGCCCTTTAACTTGGGCTGTCACCAATACACAATGTTTTAAAATATTATTTGTACACAGAGCAGGGTTATAAAATCCCAAAACATACTATGTTAAGTTAAAAAAGAAAATGTCACAGGATTGGGTAAAAAAAGGACTTGCTGGCCGGCACTGTGGCTCACTAGGCTAATCCTCTGCCTTGCGGCGCTGGCACACCGGGTTCTAGTCCCAGTCGGGGCGTCAGATTCTGTCCCGGTTGCCCCTCTTCCAGGCCAGCTCTCTGCTGTGGCCAGGGAGTGCAGTGGAGGATGGCCCAAGTGCTTGGGCCCTGCACCCCATGGGAGACCAGGAGAAGCACCTGGCTCCTGCCTTCAGATCAGCGCGGTGCGCCGGCCGCGGCGGCCATTGGAGGGTGAACCAACGGCAAAAGGAAGACCTTTTTCTCTGTCTCTCTCTCTCACTGTCCACTCTGCCTGTCAAAAAAAAAAAAAAAGTAAAATTAAAAAAAAAGGACTTGCTATATTATGCAAAAATAACAACACTAATGATCACAGGTCTCAGGGTTCTGTATGCAGGAAAATGAAACCCAGTGAAGTGAAGCGAGTGTAATGTTCCGGACACATCAAAAGTGATGCAGCTTGGTGACCTAGAAAGGCAGGCAGACATCAGAATAGATTGCATCCGTCAGATACAAAATGCAGGGCCCAGTCTGTCACATTAACAGACAATCGTCTCTGTTCTGTTTCTGCGGTGGGGGCCACGAATACCTAATTTTTACTTTAGTTTTTAAATGTGTAGAATGAGGTATATGCAATTAGAGAGAAAAGAGGGTAAAAAGTGAAGAAGTGAGAGGGCAGGGAAAAGCGAGGTGGGACAGTGCGGTGGCTGAGCAGTGAGACGCTGAGCCGTGCTATCACACCCTGCTGAGAGACGGCAGCACCTGGACGAGCGGGCAGTCGTGGACATGAGAAGCAGACCAGCTGCTACCTGAAACAGCCACATGGTCCTGCCCAGAGCGTCCCCTTCCTTGGGTCTCTGCTTCCTTCCTCCAAAGTCTTTCTTCTGCTTCCAACTGGGACACCATATCTTATTTGAAGGGAAGGTGCCCTATGAAAAGATTACATTTACATTTAAGGTGAACACACAACTAAAATACATCTTTGTCCAAGTCCTCAGAACCTATGTAATCCTCAGAACCTCTAAACTCATTTTTTTTTAAATTTTTTGACAGGCAGAGTGGACAGTGAGAGAGAGAGACAGAGAGAAAGGTCTTCCTTTTGCCGTTGGTTCACCCTCCAATGGCCGCCGCGGCCGGCGCGCTGCGGCCGGCGCACCGCGCTGATCTGAAGGCAGGAGCCAGGAGCCAGGTGCTTTTCCTGGTCTCCCATGGGGTGCAGGGCCCAAGCACCTGGGCCATCCTCCACTGCCTTCCTGGGCCACAGCAGAGAGCTGGCCTGGAAGAGGGGCAACCGGGACAGAATCCGGCGCCCCGACCGGGACTAGAACCCGGTGTGCCGGCGCCGCAAGGCGGAGGATTAGCCTAGTGAGCCGCGGCGCCGGCCTCTAAACTCATATTTTAAGAACTTTTTTGAACATGAACTAGTCAGACTAGGCCATGGCCTAGCTAATAGACAGATCAAATCAGCTGTAGCCACAGATAGATCAGACAGATGAGATTTAGCCAACATCTGTTTTTATCACACTTCTAACCCTGTCTCTCATACCACTCACTGAAGATGGTCAGTTTTTGCTGTAATGTCAGCAGTCTTTCATAACAAATTCTGATATTTTCTATCCTTATCTAAACTGAAATTGTTCAATTTCATGGAAATAATTGTCAATATAATGCACAAGGTTGATTTCACAACCCATCACGGGTCACAATTATAATATGAACAAAGTACTTATAAGAAAAAGTACAGAAGTTGCCCACTGATAGTCTATTTAAACAGGGTCTCTCAACTGTGGTCCTACAGGGAGTCTAGAGTGGGTGAACCTCTGCTATGGGAGCTGTCCTGTGCATGGCAGGAGGTTTAACGTCCCTGGCCGTTACCAACTATATTGCAATGGCACTCCTCCCCAAGTTATGACAATCAACTACCACATGTCCTTTAGGGACAAAATCACCCTTGGTTGAAAGCAAGTGATTTAAAAGGATAGCATTTTGCCTGAGCAGAAAGACCAGAAAAAACAATGCTTGTTTTCCCAGGGATTAGAAAACATTTTGTCAAGAGCAGGAGGCCATTCCCAAAGGTCCAAAGCCTTGAACCCCTGAGGACACAGAGGTGACTCCCAAGGGAGGTGACGTTCAGTGTCGGGGGCCGTCCTCACCCACTGCGACCAGGTTCCGGAAGTTCTCCAGCATCACAGCCCGGTACAGCTCCCTCTGGGTGAGGTCCAGCAGCCGCAGCTCCTCCCTGGTGAAGACCACGGCCACGTCCTTGAACGTCACCGCCTCCTACAACATAAAACACACCACCAGCCTCCAGAGGAGGGCAGTACCAAGAAGGATAATGAGGACGAAAAAACTTGGATTCCAGGCAGCCTTCTGTAACAGGTAGGTGGCTCAAGGCACCCACCATACCCACCTACTGTCACGTTCACAGCCAGTTAGGGCACCAGTTCTGGAGTCAGGCTGTTTGAGTTCAAATGCCAAAGCCCTGCCCTTGATTAAATAGAGCGCCTTGCACACATTCCTTAAGCGCTCGCTATCTCACCGGCTCTCCTCTGTGACAGCATCTGAATCGTAAGGTGGCTGACAGGATGAGGTGAGTGAAGAGGAGTGAAGCACTCAGAATGGTGTCTGGCACATCACAAGGCCTTAATCAACGTGAGCGATTTCCATCAAGATGATGATCGCTTTCACCCTATTTCACGACTGGTGGAACAGTATTCTTGGAATGACTTACCTTTACCCAACCCACGTAATATATCATTAATTACAGATTTTTATCCATAGTCAATATTGCAAAGATTCTTTTACAACTGTCTCAGGCAAAAAGCAGCAGGTACAAAGTCATAGGATATTCACTTTAAAAATTCTTGAATGATGGTAGACCTTCTTCTTATAAGGTTTAGCCAAATAACACTTCACAAAGGAGAGCCAAAGTTTTCTTTAGTCTCTAGACTCTCACTAAACAGAACTTAATTCCCTCTTGAGAAAAATCTTTTGGGGGCCAGCACTGTGGCATAGCAGATTAAACTGCTGCCTAAGACACCAGCATCCCATATGGACACCAGTTAGAGTCCTGGCAGCTCCACCTCTGATCCAGCTCCCTGCTATGGCCTGGGAAAAGCAGTAGAAAATGGCCCAAGTGCTTGGGCCTCTGCACCCAAGTGGGAGACCCAAGATGAAGCTTCTGGCTTCAGTCTGGCCCAGACCTGGCTTTTGAGGCCATTTGGGGAGCAAACCAGCAGATAAAGATCTCTCTTTCTCTCTCTGTAACTCTTTCAAATAAATAAATCTTAAAAAAAAGTCTTTTTGGGGCTGGTGCTGTGGCATAGTGGATACAGCCGCCACCTGCAGTGCTGCATCTAATATGGGCACCATTTCAAGTCCCAGCTGCTCCATTTCCAATCCTGCTCTCTGCTGTGGCCTGGGAGAGCAGTAGTAGATGGGCCAAGTGCTTGGGCCCTGCACCCACATGGGAGACCCGGAAGAAGCTCCTGGCTCCTGGCTTCAGATCGGCCTAGCTCTGGCCATCATGGCCATTTGGGCAGTGAACCAGCAAATGGAAGACTTCTCTCTCTATGCCTCTACCTCTCTGTAACTCTGTCTTTCAAATAAATAAATAAAAATCTTTTGGCAATCTAAATTAAATAAATAAATAGAAGCCCCAACATTTGCACACATCTAATTATTAGTTATGATCTTTTAAAAATAAATTTACTTTCATTTTTATGATATTCCTATTCCAATCGGACTTTCTGCATCTTCTCGTCTGAATAGAGATTTAAGCTCTTTGATCTTTGCCTCACGTTTAAGCACATCCCCCCAGTCAGCTATTGCCTTATCCCAAGACACTTCCTATTTTTGCTCTAGGGGCATGTAAAACACTCACAGCAGAGCTGTGCTGAGCACCGAGGTACCACAGCTGGTGAAGAAGAGACGGGCCCAGAGATGGGGACAGCAGAAGCGCTGGGGCTATCATTCTGAAAGGTCAAGGCAGACACAGCCATGGTACGCACGCAGACCTCTGAATGGGAACTTCCCTTGCCCTATCTTCCTTTTCCATTCCTGAAAGCAGAATGTCAGAAATCCCTAATCCAATAGAGGCTTCAGAGACCACAGGTTTGGCTACCTGTGAGGTGTTAATTATATGATGTATCCACTTCCATTTCTTCCTGTTTGAAGATAAATCACCTACATCCTCACACAGCACTCTGAAGAATAACGCAATGACAGATGGGGTGGTGAGGTGTTTATGGACCTTAAACTATATACATATTTTGTTAAAAAAATTAATACAGCAAAGAAACAGGTAACTAAAACAAATATACGTGCACGTTCAAAAAATACACAGCTCTCGTCCGTCTGATAAATCACACCATGTAATGCTTGAACGCCTGCTTACACAACCCCGAGGGTCCCTGCACCGTTTCTTAAAACAGTAAAATCTGAAAAGTCCGAGCAAGGAATCAGTTTTTTTTTTTAAAGGATATTGCAATTCAATAGAACAGGCTATAACCACTTAAAATGCAGGTGACACAGTTAAACAAGGAAAACATAATTCAAAGTTTCCCCTTCCTTTACTGCACACAAGCAGTTGCAGACGTCCAGGGAAGAGGCCATGGGAAAGGGAAGCGACGGCCATCGTCGTCACCGCTCCTTCTTCAAGACTGCTTTATAAACAGTACAGACCACAAAGCCAAACACACATGTACAGCTGCCCACGACACGCACTGAGAGACCTGTTGACTGTGACCAGCATCATGAAAGATGAGAAAAAAGGTGAACCTAATTTTTTAAAAACAGAACCACAGCTGCAGACACAGACAGATCTTACCTGAAATCTGGTCATTTCCTCCCGTTCCTCCTGGGGAACGTCGGCCTCCCGGGAGGGCATAACTGGGGAAGGACAGAAATCCACAGGACACGCACGTCAGAGCTGCCATTAGCCATGTGGGTCTTTCCAGAAATTACACAAGGTGCCCCTGCTTACAGAGGCAGCCACGCGCAGCCTGACAGCGGAGCGTGGACGGGATCCGGCTCCTACCTGTGCCGGCTCGGCGCTGTCAGGCAGTGAACAGCCTGCACGGCCAAGCGAGTCCTCCTGACACGCAGGTGTCCAGTCTTCAGAACGGGAAGAAAGGAGAGGCAGAGTAACACTGCGTGGATGAGGGGCCAGCACTGCGGCGTAGTGGCTAAGTCACCGCTGTGACAACAGCATCCCATATGGGCACCCTCTAATGTACTTGGCCCAAGTCCCTGGGCCCCTGCCCCACGTGGGAGATCTGGATGGAGCTCCAGGCTCCTGGCTTCGGCCTGGCCCAGCTCCAGCCATTGAGACCATTTGGGGAATGAAGCAGTGGGTAAGATATCTCCCTCTGTAACTTTCAAATCAATTAGTCTTTAAAAAAGACATATATGGAGGGGGCCGGCACTGTGGCGTAGCGGCTAAGGCTGCCACCTGCAGTGCCGGCATCCCATATGGGCACTAGTTCAAGTCTTGGCTGCTCCACTTCCGATCCAGCTCTCTGCAATGGCCTGGGAAGGCAGTGGAAGATGGCCCAAGTCCTTGGACCCCTGCACCCACATGGAGGACCCAGAGGAAGCTCCTGGCTCCTGGCTTTGGATCGGCACAGCTCCTGCTGTTGTGGCCAACTGGGGAGTGAACCAGCAGATGGAAGACCTCTCTCTCTGCCTCTCCTTCTCTGTGTAACTCTTTCAAATAAAATAAATAAATCATATGTGTGTGTGTGTGTGTGTGTATGCATGTGTGTATATACATATATACACACACACACATATGGAATGAAAAAAAACGAGGAACTGTAATGAAGAGCCTGGGTTCGATTCCTGAAAGTGACAGCACTTATATACCCTCAGGAATATCAAAAATCCCTGTGCCTCAATTCTATCAGTTATAAGCTAAGAGAAGGCCAGGGCCATTGCTGGCCCAACTCCTTGGGCCCCTGCACCCGCGTGGGAAACCTAGAAGAAGCTCCTGGCTCCAGATAGGCACAGCTTTGACTTTTGCAGCCAACTGGGGAATGAACCAGTGGACAGAAGACACCTCTCTCTCTCTCTCTGCCTCTCCTTCTCTCTGTGTGTAACTCCTCCAAATAAATAAATAAACCTTTAAAAAAAAAAAGAGAGAGAGAGAGAGAACTGCTGGGGGTGGCCCTGTGGCACCGGCATCCCATAATGGGTACCAGTTTGGATCCCAGCTGCTCCACTTCCAATCCAGATCCCTGCTAATGTACCTGAGAAGGCAGCGCAGGATGCCCCAAGCAAGCACTTGGGCCCTGCACCCACATGGGAGGCCCAGAACAAGCTCCTGGCTCCTGGCTCCAATCAGCCCAGCTCTGACTGCTGCAGCCATTTGGATGGAAGATCTCTGTTGCCCTTCCTCTCTCTCTCCTCTCTAACTCTGCTTTACAAATAAATAAATCTTTAAAGAGAGAGAGAACTATAAGGCTTTCCTACAACTGATAAAAGGCATGAGTTCACACATAGAAAATTCTCAACATAATAAACCAGAACAATAAATAGAATTAATATGAAGGGGCTTCAAGAGTGTTCATGGGAAATGTGCATTTTCTCTTAATTCTAGTTTTTCATGAACTTTTTGAAGCCTCCTGGGACTCTCCTCAACTGACAAATTGCAGTGACACTTGGGAATGCAAGAGGAAGTAAACACACCCAGAACTGAACAAGAACCACCTCAAACTCCCAGAAAGAAATACAGTTTACACCTCAAAGAAACGACATTAGATTGAGACAGTGTAACGTGGAGACCCGAACAATGGAGTATTACAGGAAAATGGAAGGAAGACGGCAGCTGTCAAGTCAAGCTTTCTGTGCTCAACGAAAAGATTTTTTTACATGACACGAGTTGTCTTTTAAAGCTTAAGATAAACACGTCTGTAGGCGCCCTGAAAACGGGCTGCGAGAAAACGCTGCAAAAACCCTGGGGAACAGAATAATCCTTGTTTAAAAAAAAAAAAAGTCCAAGATTTGTTTTTAATTAGTTATTTATTTATTTGAAAAGTAGAGAGAGGGGGAGGGAGAGAGAGAGGTCTTCCCTCCACTGGTTCACTCCCCAGAGGCCGCATGCGCCAATCCGAAGCCAGGTGCCTCCTCCGGGTCTCCCATGCAGGTGCAGGGGCCCAAGGACTTGGGCCACCTTCTACGCTTTCCCAGGCCACAGCAGAGAGCTGGATCGGAAGTGGAGCAGCCGGAAGTGGAGCAGCCGGGACTCGAACCGGCACCCACATGGGATGCCAGCACCGACTACCCGCTGCGCCTCGGCGCCCGCCCAATATTCAACTATGGAGCGACTGCGGCAAAGCCGCCCAAGCTTTTTCCGTCTCCTTTTCTCATCCTTAAAACCAGGCGTGCGGCAAGACTCGACTCCAACTCCACTCGGCCCGTGGAAGGACGCGTCGAATGGGAGCGCGAAGACGTCCTTGGCAGCAGCATCCTCCCCGGCCCACGCACGCGCGAGGGACCCCGCGAGGCGGCAGCGCGCACGGGGCCGCAGGCGGGCGCTGGGCAGAGGTCCGGCCCCGGCCTTGCGTCCAGCAGCGGACGGCGCCCCCGGGGCTACGCCGGAGCCACCCCCGACGCGCACTGTCCCGCTTCCAGCTGCAACCCCACGCGTCCCAACAGCTCTGCCGCGGCTTCCACGCGCGGGACGCGGCCGGCGGCCGGGGAGGCGGGGCAGGGAGAGGCCACCTTCCAAACGCCCGCCCGCCACCCACGGCCACCCCAGCCGGGTCGCGGGGGAGCTGACTCCCCTCCCGGACCGGAAGGATGGTGACGGCCTTCCTCCGCCGGGCGGAAGTGGCCGCGACGACACAGAACTCCATTTCCCAGAAGGCCGCAGGGCTGGGGGCGGCACCCACGCCGCGGCCTCCGCTCCGAGCGGCCGCCCATTGTTTCCGGACAGAGTCCTGGAATACATTTCCCCAAAACCCCTAAGAGGAGGAAGAGCCAGGTCCCGCCCTTGTAGAGGGAGAAAAAAGGAAGAGAAAAATCTCCCAAGTCTTGGAGCGCATGAACTACAATTCCCAGAATCCTTTTCGTGACTTCCTGTCATTGGCCGGAAGTCGTCTTCGGACACTCACGGAGATTAGCTTCTCATATGTCTAAGGAACAAACAAAAAGTCACAGCAAATGCGTGAGAATCTTAAAACATGGAGTGTTAAGGAACAGTGACCCTTTATTACTAGCAGTATCCACACCGCTACCGACACATGATAGTGACAGCTGTCGATTTGGTTTTTACGCTAACAGGATCAGCTGCTAGGGGAGACACATTTTAGATGCACAGGAATGGAAGTCTTGCCATCCACGACAATGCGGTCACGACGTTCAGTGAAGTGAACCGAGCACGGAACTCCGCGTGTCACGTGACCTGACTCATGTGGAGTCTGAGAAATAGAGAGTGGAGCAGCCGGGACTCGAACCGGCGCCCGTGCCCGGTGGCAATGCTAAGTCATCCTCCCAGGTTACCCCACAGTCAGCCCTTCTTTTTTTTTTTTTTTAATTTTATTTTTTGACAGGCAGAGTGGACAGTGAGAGAGAGACACAGAGAAAGGTCTTCCTTTGCCGTTGGTTCACTCTCCAATGGCCGCCGCGGCCGGCGCACTTCGGCCAGTCAGCCCTTCTAAAGGCCTGCGGTGAACATCTGAGGGCAGAACCTCGAGTGTCCCTCTCAGGATGGACGTCTGAGGAGGGTGCCTTTGGGCTGTCAGTGTCACCGCGAGGGGAGGAACGAGGAACTGTGTCCATTAGCTAAGGAAAAATCTGCGCTCAGGTAACTGATCCTCAGCCAATGCCGGAATCTGGGAGAGAACTGGCAGCCAGCGCGCGGTCAAGATGCCAGCATGATAGACTCCACTTCAAAGATGAGAAGGAGGCACGGTTAATTAACTGACAAACTCTGAGGCCCGCGCTGGGGCGCAGCGGGTGAAGCCGCCGCCTGCAGTGCCGGCATCCCATATGGGCCCCGGTTCGAGTCCCGGCTGCTCCACTTCCGATCCAGCTCTCTGCTGTGGCCTGGGATAGCAGTGGAGGATGGCCCAGGTCCTCGGGCCCCTGCACCCGCGTGGGAGACCTGGAGGAAGCCCCTGGCTGCTGGCCTCGGATCGGGGCAGCTCCAGCAGTGGCGATCCTCTGGGGACTGAACCGGCGGATGGATGAGCTCTCTGTAACTCTGCCTTTCAAATAAATAAATACACTATTTTAAAAATGAAAATAGAAAGCTACATGGCTAGGAAATGGCACGACTGACAAGTGGGTGGGGGAGCCCGAGACCCTCAAATCGGGTCACACAGTCTGCTCAGAACGGCCACCGGCACCGCGACTGCGCCCACCCTGTGCTCCGCAGCCGGCCGCCGCTTCCCCGCTCCGCTGCTCCCCGCCGCGGTGTCCAGAAGGCTTAGAGGACCCCGAGTAACACAGCCACCCGCTCAAACTCCCGACCAGGAGCCCCAGAACCGCTTCCCAGAATTCCCTGGCACAGCCGTCCTGAAGCGGAAGCGCCTCCGGGCTACGCAGACCCGGACTACATTTCCCAGAATTCCTAGAGTAGACACAGCCCCGCCCCCCGAGGGCGGGAGTACTCGGAAGTACCCGGAGCTTCAAAGTCTTTTTTTTTTTAAGCTTTATTTATTTATTTGATATGCTTATTTTATTTGTTTGATTTAAGATACATATTTAAAGAAATGTATTAAACTTTACCTAGAGGTTCAGCTATTGGCATGTAGCACACTCATATAATGAAATTTACAAATAGTAGTTGGGTTTCCCTCCAGGTTACATAAGTCTACACTCCCATGACATTTATCGCAACACCACACCGTTTCCAGGGGTAATCATCCTGTGTCTCTCTATTAAACATACAGTAGTATCTCACTGTCACAGATTCCTCTCACTTATGGTAAGATTCAGAATTTCCTCGAATGCTTGACAGCTCTTCTGTAAACTGTACTTCTGCCTTTCACCCGTCTTACTTTTCTCGTTCATTTGCACTGCATATTCTAATTATTAATACCTTAACGAGACACAACGCTATGTCCTATTCAGCACTGAACATTTTTGTAACAACTTTACTGAGATATAATTCACATACCGTATCAATCTAAAGTGCACAAAATGAATTTTAGAACCTTCACAGGGTTGTGCAGTCACCAGTACAATTTTAGGACATTTTCACCATCTCAAAAAGAAACTTGGTAACAATTAACAGTCACTTCCAATTTTCCCCTAACCTCCTAGCCTAAGCAATCCGTAATCTACTTATTGTAAAATTACCTATTCTGAACAACTTACGTGAGTGTAATTCTATAGTGTGTTGTCTTTTGAAGTGGATTTGTGCTGCAGAGCATAGTATTTCAAAGGTCCATCCCTGTTGGTGTAAGTATCAGTACTTCATTACTTTTTTATTGTTGAAAAATATGTCATTGTATGAAGATATCATGTCTTATTTCTCCATCAGTTGGTGGACATCTGGGTTTGCACTTTTTGGATGTTATGAACAATGTTGCTGTGGACATTTGTGCCCAAGTTTTTACGTAGACATATGTTTTATTTATCTTGGTTATAATCCAGGAGCGCAATGCTTGGTCATAGGGCAACCTGCTTCATTTGTTGAGCAACTGCCGGACGGTATGCCAAGGCATCTGCATCATTCGACATTTCTACCAATTTCTGAGAGATCCCATCTCTTCACCTCCTCACCCACCCTTCTGTTATCTTTGTTAGTGTAGCACATCTGGTAGACATAAGGTGGCTCTCTCATTACAGTTTTAAAAATATTTATTATAAATTAATTTATGATTTATTATAAATTATTGTATAAAATATAATTATATATTGTAAAATTAAATTAAATGACCCAAACAAAACACCACATACAGAAATTAAATCAAAAGCATTAAAAGATCCAAATTTAAGAGCTAAAACCATAAAACCCTTGGATGAAATCATAGGTGTAAGCCTTCATGACTTTGAAATGTGCAATGGTTTCTTACATGTGACTTAAAATGACAAGGAATAATAAAAACGAATGTACTGAACTTTGTGTCAAAATTTAAAACTTTTGTGCACCAATGGACACCATCAAGAACATGAAAAGATAAACAGAATGGGAGGATATATTTGTAAATAATATATCTGGGCTGGCGCCGCGGCTCACTAGGCTAATCCTCCCCCTTGTGGCGCCAGCACACCAGGTTCTAGTCCCGGTTGGGGTGCCGGATTCTGTCCCGGTTACCCCTCTTCCAGGCCAGCTCTCTGCTGTGGCCAGGGAGTACAGTGGAGGATGGCCCAAGTGCTTGGGCCCTGCACCCCATGGGAGACCAGGAGAAGCACCTGGCTCCTGGCTTCGGATCAGCGCGGTGCGCCAGCTGCAGCGGCCATTGGAGGGTGAACCCACGGAAAAGGAAGACCTTTCTTTCTGTCTCTCTCTCTCACTATACACTCTGCCTGTCAAAAAAAAAAAATATGTATATATATCTGATAAGGGACCTGTTCCTAGAATATAGAAAGAACTGACTCAGTTCAATAATAAAAGACAATTAAATAAGGGGCCAAAGGATCAGAAGAGAAATTTTTTGAAAGAGGATATATATGAATGGCTCAGAAACACATGGAAATATAGTCGACATCGTTAGTCATTAGGGAAATGCAAATCGAAACTATAATGTGGGGCCAGCACTGTGGCGTAGCAGGTAAAGCCACCGCCTGCAGTGCCAGCATCCCATATGGGCACCGGTTCGAGTCCCGGCTGCTCTACTTCCAATCCCGCTGTCTGCTGTGGCCTGGGAAAGCAGTAGAAGATGACCCAAGTCCTTGGGCCCCTGGCACCCTTGGGGGAGACCCAGATGCAGTTCCTGGCTCCTGGCTCAGACCTGGTTATAGCAGCCATTTGGGGAGTGACCCAATGGAAGAAGGAAGATCTGTCTCTCCCTCTCTCCCTATCAGTCTTTCAAATAAATAAATCTTTTTTAAAAAGTGGAAGCAAAATAAAAGTCCACTGACAGATTAATGGATAAAATAAATGTGCTATATATTTGCACTATAATATGCAGCCTTATAAAATGGAAATCCAAAGGGTGGGTGTTTGGCCTCATAGTTTTTGTTTGTTTGTTTGTTTTTTGTTTTTGTTGACAGGTAGAGTTATAGACAGTGAGAGACAGGGAGACAGGTCTTCCTTCCACTGGTTCACTCCCCAAATGACCGCAACAGCCGGCGCTGCGCCGATCCGAAGCCAGGAGCCAGGTACTTCTCCTGGTCTCCCACGGGGTGCAGGGCCCAAGCACTTGGGCCATCCTCCACTGCACTCCCGGACCACAGCAGAGAGCTGGACTGGAAGAGGGGCAACCGGGACAGAATCCGGCCCCCATATGGGATGCCAGTGCCACAGGCAGAGGATTAACCAAGTGAGCCATGGCGCCGGCCCCCCGGCCTTATAGTTAAGATGCCCGTATTCCATATCAGACTGCTTTGGCTCAGTGCCCGTTCTGGCTTCCAATTCCAGTTCCCTGCTGATGTGGACCCCAGGAGCTCGTGAGTGGAGTCCCTGCTGCCCACACAGGAGGCAAGTCCTCAGCTCTCAGCTTTGGCCCTGTTCAGTCCTGGCCACTGTGTGAACCAGCAAATGAGAGCATTCCCTGTGCCTTTTGAACAAATGTGTAAACCTTTTTGGAAAAAAAAAAAAAAGAAAGAAAAAGGAAACCTGATCCTGTGCTCTGCCATGGATGGAACTCAAGTTCACTATGCTAACTGAAGTATGTCAGCCCTAAGACAAATATTCCATAATTCCACTCGGATGAAGTATCTACAGTAGTCAAAATTGTAGAATGTAGCAAGGTGCTTCCCAAGGCAGGGGAGGGGGGAATAGCATCTGATGGGCATGGATTTTCAGTGTTGTGAAATGAAAAAATCCCAGAGATTTTACACAACATGGCTGTACTTAACACTACTGAACTGTATACTTTAAAACATTTAATGTGGGGCTGGCACTGTGCTTAGCAGGTAAAGCCACTGCCTGCAACGCTGGCATCCATATAGGCGCAGGTTCAAGTCCCAGCTGCTCCACTTCTGATCCTGCTCCCTGCTAATAAACCTGGGAAAGCAGTGGAGGATGGCCCAAGTGCTTGGGCCCCTGCACCCACATGGGAGACCCCTAGGAAGCTCCTGGCTCCTGGCTTCAGGTCAGCCCAGCCCCGGCTGCTGCAGCCATTTGGGGAGGGAACCAGCAGATGGAACATCTGTCTCTTCCCTCTGTCTCTGTAATTCTACCTTTCAAATAAATTAATCTTTAAAAAAATGTTTAATATGGCCGGCACCGCAGCTCAACAGGCTAATCCTCCGCCTGCGGCGCCGGCACACAGGGTTCTAGTCCCGGTTGGGGCGCTGGATTCTGTCCCGGTTGCTCCTCTTCCAGGCCAGCTCTCTGCTGTGGCCCGGGAGTGCAGTGGAGGATGGCCCAGGTGCTTGGGCCCTGCACCCCATGGGAGACCAGGAGAAGCACCTGGCTCCTGACTTCGGATCAACGCGGTGCTGAACCAACGGCAAAGGAAGACCTTTGTCTCTCTCTCTCACTGTCCACTCTGCCTGTCAAAAAAATAAATAAATAAATAAAAAATAGACTAAAGCAGGCGTCAGGGAGGTGGTTCTGTACAGATGCAGACAGTACATAAATATTTTAGGCTTTGCAGACCTCACAGTCTCTGTGGTCAGGTGCTCAATTCTGC
This sequence comes from Oryctolagus cuniculus, assembly GCF_051225735.1. NCBI lineage: Eukaryota > Metazoa > Chordata > Mammalia > Lagomorpha > Leporidae > Oryctolagus > Oryctolagus cuniculus. Next base: position 13,328,862 of record NC_142884.1, read on the forward strand.
CATCTTAACACAAAAGCACCCGCAGGCAATGCTGCAAGCAGCGGTCATGGCTACACTGCAATAAAACTGTGTTTGTAAAAACAACTGGTAGCCCGATTACATCCATGGGCCATCATCAATCCTTAGGTAAACCGTGAAAATATGGAAAAGCTGACGCTGCCCTGGGGGATGGTGGATAATAAGGATAGAGAACAAAGTGCTACGTGTCAGGGGCTAGCACAAGTGATTTGCTCCAACAACAGAACCACATGTGGAAGTGCAAGTGCGCAGGGAGCTCCTAGTCAAGTGTAAGATGATCCCGTGTCATTCTCTAAGACTCACTTATGGTCGGCACAGGGCGAATCACGAGCCCTGTGACCCTCAGGGTGGGGAGAGCGACTTTAATCTCTGCAGTCCCTCGGTGAGTGCCATCTGGTTTGGGTTTACTATTTCGGCACATATGAAGCAGTTACTGCCCACCGGTCCTTTCTTTTTCTTTTTTTAATATTTATTTATTTGACAGGTAGAGTTACAGACAGTGAGAGGGAGAGACAGAGAGGAAGGTCTTCCTTCCGTTGGTTCACCCCCCAAATGGCCGCTGCGGCCAGCGCTGTGCCAATCCGAAGCCAGGAGCCAGGCGCCTCCTCCTGGTCTCCCATGGGGTGCAGGGCCCAAGCACTTGGGCCAGCCTCCACTGCACTCCCGGGCCACAGCAGAGAGCTGGACTGGAAGAGAAGCAACCGGGACTAGAACCCAGCACCCATATGGGATTCCGGTGCTGAAGGTGGAGGATTAGCCAAGTGAGCCACGGCGCCGGCCCACCGGTCCTTTCTTAACAAAGCAGCCCTCATTCCACGGGTTAGTAAATCAATATGAGCACGCGGAGAATTGCCGAATATTTCTATTGCCAATACCGTACTGCAGAACTTGGGAAATAACCATGGGTTGGGTTCGAGGATGCATTCAGACCACTAGATACCAACCTGAGCAGAACCATGCACTAATTGTCCTCTGTAAACACTCCCGCTGGCCACAGTGAAATCTGAGATGCCAGGAGTTAACGCCAATTCGGTTCCAGAGTCCAGAAACCGCTCCAGGTGTCCACGTTTACCGAATGCACATCCACCAGAAAATCTGGCTGGAACTCACTTTGGGGAAGTCTAGGACGGTTTCCGACAGCGTAAATCAGTTTGGCCAGCATATCAGGGTGCTGCCTCCAGGGGACCCACCCTGCCCTGTGTTCAAGGCACTCTGAGCATGGGGACTGATATTATGGAATCAGCCGAGGGCTTTTCTACTTAAGTCAAACAGGCATTTACCATGCTCCTCCTCCATTGCCATCCCAGGACACCCTAAAGAGCACCCATATAAACCCCTCCTAGGGGCCCCTTTGGCTTTCCCACTCATTATGAGAAACACACTCAGTTTGTCCCCAGCGCTGACGAGCCCCCAGCTGACCCCTGATGCTCCAGGATACCAAAATCCCATCACCCTCACTGAATTCAGAGAGCCCAGTGTGATGCTATAATTTCCCTCTTTAATCCCTGGTCTGCAGAAAAGTCACTACACAGCCAAGACACCAATGCAGCCCTCACCAATCAATTTCTCAAATCCTTGGCCAAAAAAAGAGTACCCTCTGAAGCCGCCAAGACACACAGAGTGCTGGGCGAGCAGGTCTTACATGATAAATCCATTCCCGAATCCCAGCATTCCTATTGCTTTGTATAGTCTCCTAAAGCAGTTTTTGGTTGGGAGCAATTTTGCCCCTCCTCCCAGGGGACATCTGGCAAAGTCTGGGGACTTCTTTGCCTGTTGTTAATTGGTAGACTATGTTCTTACAGGTAAGGGGGAGTGGGGTGGGTCATTAGGTACAAACTATGACCATTAAAGGATAATAGACTAGCAAAATTGAAATTTTTACTATTTACATCTAGAGAAACCTGAGAAATATATACGGTCGCAGAGCTTAACTGGAAGTAACATAATGATGAATTAGCTGGATTTATTGCTGTGGGTACAATGGACAGTGATTCTAGACTCACTGTAGGCTCACACACTTTGGAATGCCTTCAACAACTCATTGAGTCACTGAAATACGGATGCAAAGTTGTTGCCTACCTTGAAGTTAAAATACCAAACTTTTTTTTTTTTGACAGGCAGAGTGGACAGTGAGAGAGAGAGACAGAGAGAAAGGTCTTCCTTTGCCGTTGGTTCACCCTCCAGTGGCAGCCGCGGCCGGCGCGCTGCAGCCGGCGCACCGCGCTGATCCGAAGGCAGGAGCCAGGTGCTTCTCCTGGTCTCCCATGGGGTGCAGGGCCCAAGTACTTGGGCCATCCTCCACTGCACTCCCCGGCCACAGCAGACAGCTGGCCTGGAAGAGGGGCAACCAGGATAGAATCCGGTGCCCTGACCAGGACTAGAACTCAGTGTGCCGGCGCCGCAAGGCAGAGGATTAGCCTAGCGAGCCGCAGCGCCGGCTAAAATACCAAACTTTTGGCGTAGTGGGTTAACCCATTGCCTGCAGCACCAGCATCCCCTATGGGCACCAGCTGCTCCACTTCTGATCCAGCTCCCTGCTAACGCGCCTGGGAAAGCAGCGGAGGACCACCCAACCGCTTGAGCCCCTGCACCCATGTGGAAGACCTGGAAGAAGCTCCTGGCTTCAGCTTGGGCCGGGGCCCAGCTCCAGCTGGGAGTGACCCAGCAGAGGTTCTCTTTCTGTAACTGTGCCTTTCAAATACATCTTAAAAGAAAACAAAACACATTTTCTAAGTATATTGAGAACGGCTCACGAACCTTGGCCCCGTGGCATGTCTGCACCACTCTCTCACTGAGGACGTCCGGTCCATGGTGGGCTGTTCAGCAGCACCCCCGACCCCCAGCCATTATTGAGCTCAGCTGTCACCATGCTGTTCCCACTCCAGTCACACCTTTCCCTCAGGGAATCTTTATGAAATCTTAAAGCTTGTTTTCCACCGTCCTCAGGCTTTGTCTTGCCCTGTTACTAGGTGAACACCTTTTCCATCATTCCCTTACCCCACATCTGAAGACGCGCTCAGCCGTTCATTGTGTAGGCCTCGCTACATTCCTGGACCGAGCACTGGAAAGGACAAGCCAGTCCCCCAGGATATCCGCTTACCCGGTGAGCAAGTCTGGCAAGAACTAGTAGGCATTAATTCTTACCATTGAAGTTACATGCAAATCTTCTAGGCCACATGATTTTATCCCAAATAAGCTTCAAATACATTGATTGCAAATAGAGTCACATTTATCAAAGGGTCTGTATCTCTAAACAAGCATACTTTTTGAAATAATTGATTTCCAGAGTTCTATTTCTTAAATTTTGGCCTTACATGCCACATGACATGATTCCTTAACTGTAAGAAACTAATGTGCTCTTGATACATTTTTTTATTTATCTTTAGTATTTTCGCTGTTAAAACCACTGTATTCTACTGTAAAATTGATGCTTACTGCGGTTTTTCAAATGCAGGTTAAATGTGGACACACGGCACCGATACTCCTTGTCGGGTTGTCACACATGGTCACAGGCACTATTACGCTCACAGACGCACATGACTTTAACTATAAAGGTACTTCAAAAACGTCATGGAAAATGGAACAAAGTTCCTAAAAAAGTTTATTTGGGTGCAAAAAATTTTTTGAAATCCATGCACATAAGGAAGGGGTCTTTGCAAAGCTCATAGAAAATGCATATTATCTAGAAACTGGATTTCAATTTTTTGCATCAAAATAAACTTTACTTTAAATTCCATCTCCCCATGAACATTTTAAAGTACCCTCATAAAAGAAACCATCACATTCTCTGTTCTGTCTGGACCATCTTTTTTTTTTTTTTTTTAAAGATTTATTTATTTATTTGAAAGAGTTACAGAGAGAGAGAAGGAGAGGCAGAGAGAGAAAAACAGAGAGGTCTTCCATCCGCTGGTTCACGCCCCAGATGGCTGCAACAGCCGGAGCTGTGCGGATCTGAAGCCAGGAGCCAGGAGCTTCTTCCGGGTCTCCCACGCGGGTGCTTTCCCAGGCCATAGCAGGGAACTGGATTGGAAGTGGATCAGCAGGGACTCGACCTGGCGCCCGTATGGGATGCCAACACTGCAGGCATCCACAGCACTACACCACAGCACAGGCCCCTTGACCATCATTTTGATGGATGTTGTTATAGGAGTATATAACTCTCTTCACACTTCTACAAAACTCAGTAACATGACTAATGTGTGACTCACCTTTCCTATTTAAATTTCCTAATGATAAATTCCTATTCTAGGATGTCCCAATCAGGAATGGGCACTTTGCATTCTGATACATACTGAACTTCTCTTGGAAATCTATTTTCATTCTCACTGCTAGGAAAAGATGTGAAAGTGAGTGATGCCCCAACAATTGATAGTTGATGAAATTCACCAAATTCTAGTAACTTGCTATTCGTTCTCTCACGGGAGAAAGGAAGGCTATGCACTAGGGAACTTGACAAAAGTAATCTACTGCATATAACCTCTACCTAAAACTATTGAAAGTAATACTAACGCTGTGGACAATAAGCTAAAGAGTAAGAAAACAATGATCAACATTGACTAAAAAATGCTCATAGGGCTGGCATTGTGGTGCCAGTTGGAGTCCCGATTGTTCCACTTCCAATCCAGCTCTCTGCCAAAGTCTCTGAAAAAGAAGAAGATGGCCCAAGTAACTGGTCCCCTGCCATCCATGTGGGAGGCCCAGATGGAGTTCCAGCCTCCTTCCTCCACCTGGCCCAGCCTCAGCTGTTGTGGCCACTTGGGGAGTGACCCAATGAACAGAAGCTCTGTCTTCCCTCTCTCTGTGGCTCTTTCAAATAATTAATAATCTTCGAAAATAAAACTTGTCACTAGTAATTCTGACACTTTACCTTGCCTTAACAGTGTTGAGAAAAATAATCAATTGTGTAGCACGTAAAATCCACAAAGTTCATTTTTCACTCCACACTGTCACAAAAGGTAACTAAATCTATACTGTATAAACCAACAAGTGCTAGAAAAAGTCCAAGGAGATAGGAACCAGTGTGATAGGAGGCTGGAGGGCCTTACCAAACTAGTATTGCAGCTTGCAGACTTGAGTGCCTTTCCACATTTCAATGCTGTCTCCGGGAATTCATTTTATGAAGGCTATGTTCAAGTTTCCTGTTCTGATTACAAATGTTCAATACCAATTTTCCCCTATTACACATTCTCCTCACTAACCTAACACCTATTGAGACCTAGTGAAGTATATGCAATGCTGCAGACTCAACAGTGAACAAGGCATCTGTTTCTATGGACTTAACATTCTAACAGACACTGATTTGGGCATCATGAACCTGTGGCAAAACATCTGCTAAAACCCCTCTCCCTCCCAAAACTTCTCTTCCTGGTAACTCTGGAGCAAGGCCAAGGTTCCCACGGAAGCTCATACTATGCCAGTAACGAGGGCTCTCCTCTGTGTACTCTTTGGGCCACTGGAATAGGAGGAGCTAGGGTTCAAACACTGGTTTTCATGAAACAATTTTCCTGTAAGATATGACGATTGGAAGAATTCACGTGACACTTGAGTCTCCAAAAAATCACTTTATAGAACTTTTTTCCTCTGTGGTTTCTCTGTCCTTCCCACCCCTATTGCTTTTGTAAGACTTATCACGAACGTGGATTCTGTGATGAATCGTAAGGTTGGACCTCCAGCTGAAGGTCTTCCCACACACGGCACAGCTGTACGGCTTCTCCCCCGTGTGCACTCTCTGATGTGACCGCAGCTGTGACGACCGACTGAAGACTTTGCCACACTCGCCGCACCTGTACGGCTTCTCCCCAGTGTGGACGCTCTGATGCAGCTGAAGGCTGGAGGCCTGACTGAAGGACTTGCCGCACTCCCCACACCTGTACGGCCTCTCTCCCGTGTGCACCCGCTGGTGCATGGCCAGATTCAGGCTCCACTTGAAGCCCTTGCCACACGCCTCGCACCTGTACGGCTTTTCTCCCGTGTGCACTTTCTGATGGGCTTGGAGGTGGGAACTCCGACCAAAGCCCTTCCCGCAGGCGTCGCATTTGAATGGTTTCTCGCCACTGTGCACCCTCTGATGGGCCAGAAGATTTGAGGCCTGCCAGAACACCTGCCCGCAGTCCTCACAGTGGTACAGTTTCTCCCCCGTGTGGATCCTGCAATGAATCTTCAGATCTGCCCTCCGACGGAAGCCCTTCCCACACTCGTCACACTTGTAGGGCTTCTCCCCAGTGTGGCCGAGCCGGTGAGTCTGAAGGCGTGAGTTCTGATTGAAGCCCTGCCCGCACTCCTCACACCTGTAAGGTTTCTCTACGCTGTGGGCCTTCTGGTGGATTTTAAGATACGAACTCTGCCGGAAGGCTTTCTGGCATATCTCACATTTATCAGGTTTCTCTCAGTGTGGACCACCAAGTGGACTTGGTCATGGATTTTCATCCTGAAGCTCTTGCCATGCGCGTCACACCTGTACGGCTTCTCCCCAGTGTGGACTCCTTGATGGGCCTGAAAACTTGAACTGTACATGAAGCCCTTGCCGCACACTTTGCACACGTACGGTTTCTCTCCCGTGTGGATTCTGCGGTGGGCCTGAAACTGCGAAGGCTGAATGAAGCTCTTGCCACATTCTGCGCACTTGTAGGGTTTTTCTCCCGTGTGGACCCTCTGGTGGATGTGCAGATTCGAGCTGCAGGTGCAGCGCCTCCCACACTCCGCGCATCCGTACGGCTTCTCTCCCGCGTGCACCGTGCAGTGGTTATCGAGCCCTGATCTCCGGCGGAAGTTCTTGCCACACAAGTCACACTGGAACGGCTTCTCCCCGGTGTGGATTCTCTGATGTTCCTGCAGGTGGGACGCGTGCACGAAGGCCCGCCCGCACTCCTTGCAAGTGTGAGGTTTCTCTCCCGTGTGCAGCTTGTGGTGCACGGTGAGCGTGGCTCTGCGGCTGAAGCCTTTCCCACACTCTGCGCATGTGCACGGTTTCTCCACGGTGTGGACTTTCTGGTGGGCTTGTAGACACAGCTCTGGCTGAACTCCTTACCACACTCGGCACACTTACAGCGTCTCTCACCCCTGTGGGCCCTCTGATGAACACGAAGAGCTGAACTCTAACGGAAGCTTTTCCCACACTCGGCACACGTATGAGACTTCTCTCCCAGGTGTGACTGTGCGTGGAGGACAAAGCTGGCGCCGTCAGAGAACTTCTTACGCTCATTATCCTGGAGAGATGTTTGTCCAGGGAGGGTCAAGCACAGTCCTGTCCCAACCTGGCAGGACGAATCACCTGGTTTGGGGAACCAAAGATGACGCAGCGCGGGGTCTTGGAGTCTGGTTGAGTCGCCTGCAGCGTGCTCCCAGATCTGCTCACGAGAGCGCTCTTCACGCAGCTCTGCTTCTGGGACCGTCCCCGTCTCACCGTGGGTCCGATCTGCTGCAGGGACAGAGAATTCAGAGGCTCGGCACAGTCTTCAGGACGTCACACTTAGGTAAAGCACCGACACCTAACGGACCTGAGAAGGTTCAATCTGTCTTCTTCACTGGGCGTCACGGTCTCCGATCTGCGTGTCCAGAGGTGCAGGAAGTGACCCACTGGCCACCCCCACTAGGCTTTACGATGGATTTCCATTTCATCTGAAAGGCAGAGACAAAGATCTTCCATTCACTGGGTCACTCCCCAGATGCCCAAAACAGCCAGGGTGAGCCAGGCTGAAGCCAGGAAGAGGATTCAATGGAATCGTCTCCCCCATGGGTGGCAAGGGCTTGGACCCAACTCCCTAAGCCAACACCTTCGGCCTCCCAGGGTGTGCATTAACAAGAAGCTGGAACAGGAAGCGGAGCTGGGACTCAAACTCAGGCGCCCCCACGTGGGACGCAGGCATTGCAGGCGCTGCGCCAAACACCCACCCCGTTCCATTAAGCTTCAATAGACCTGTGTGACACCAAGTCTCCTGCATGAGAGCAGTCAAAGACTTCATTTTAAAACATACAATACGCGGGGCAGGCGCCATGGCACAGCAGGTTAAAGCCCCCCGAGCTGCAGCGTCGGCATCCCATTTGGGTGCCATTTGAGTCCCCGCTGCTCCACTTCCAATCCAGCTCCCTGCTCATGCGCCTGAGAGAGCAGCAGAGGATGGCCCGGTACTACATGGGAAACCTGGATGGGATTCTGGGCTCCTGGCTTTGGCCCCGACAGCTCTGGCTGTTGCAGCTATTTGAGAGTGAACCAGTGGATGAAAGAGCGCTCTGTGTGTGTGTGTGTGTGTGTGCCTTACTCTCTGTCACTCTGCCTTTCAAATGAACAAGTAATCTATTAAGAGAGGACTTCTAGGGCAGGCCTTTGACCTAGCAATTATGCTGCAGTTAGGATAACTGCGTGGATGCCTGGTTCCAGCTCCAGCAAGGACTCCAACTCGCAGGGCAGCACCAGTGACAGCTCAAGTAATTGTGTTCTTGTTACCAATTCCATTGCGACCCCAGCTCCAGGCTTTGGCCCAGCCCAGCCCCCGTGCTGTGAACATTTAGGGAATGAACCAGTAGGTGGGAGTGTGCGCTTTCTCTCTCCCTCCCTCCTTCAGACATATAAATAATTTTCTCTGGAAAATTTTTTTAAAGGTTTTATTTATTTATTTGAGAGGTGGAGTTACAGAGAGGGGGAGAGACAGAGAGAGGTCTTCCATCCGCTGGTTTACTCCCCAAATGGCCACAGCTGCTGGAGCTGTGCTGATCTGAAGCCAGGAGCCAGGAGCTTCCTCTGGGCCTCCCACGCAGGTGCAGGGGCCCAAGGACTTGGGCCATCCTCTACTGTCTTCCCAGGCCACAGCAGAGAGCTGGATCGGAAGTGGTGCAGCTGGGACTTGAACCGGCACCCATATGGGATGCCGGCACCGCAGGTGGAGGCTTAGCCTAGTACCCCACAGCACCAGCCCCCGAAACGTTTTTGTGAACAGGCACCTCTTGCTTTGCTTCAGTGGACACCCGACAAGCAGCCTCTATGTAGCTCTGCCGTGGTCATTTCATCGGAAAGCGACTTCAACGTCTAGGCGACTGGGATGGCAATGTGTCGGGACCCCTAACACACACTAAAACACGCCTAGCAGGTGTGTAAGCAGAGGGGAACTGGAGTTCCGGCTCTTACAGGGCCTTTATGAGGACAAAAGGAACGGAAAGTTGAACTAGCAACACACATCATTCCACAACCTGACAGGAAGTCAGACCTCCAGGGGAAAAAAATGCAGAGCTGGAATTTAATCTTTTCCCACCTAGACGGAGTCCCGGAGCAGGAGGGGTCACAGCGTCAACTCCTAGAGCTGGCCCGAGGCGGCGACTCCCACGAGCAGGACTGTTCCCTGCCAGCCACCCGGGTGGGCTCTGCTCAGCCTCAGCTCAGCCTCGAGGCCTTCTTCATTGCCCGGTGAGTGATGGCGAGCCTGGTCCCCACCCAATTCTCCCAGGTAACTTCCGGCCCCTGGAACCTTTCCACCACCAGACGCGCCCTCTCATTGGCCGTCTGGAGTGCGCACGTCCTTCCCACCACGGTGCAGCGGCGACAAGGGACAGCACTTTGCATCTTGGACACGACCCCTGTCTTACACCTTCCTACCTATGAGCATGGCCCACAACAATACAACAGAGTTCAGCAATGGACAGATGGCTCCCAGGTGGACTTTCCCGTGAGGGCTGCAGCCAAGTCCCGGTGGGAAAACTTCTTTTCCAAGTCAGCTATTTGAAATATCAAAGGGACAGCGCATGGCAGGAAAACCCACAGAGGCGGGAAACAAAGGAGACAAAAATAAAAAAAATCAAAGATGGCAAAAAATACTTAGAGGGAAAAGAAAGGAGGGGGCGCCGCACATTGGCTCCTGCTGCAGCCTGGGACATGGAAGAACCGTTGTCTCACAACAGCTTCGCAAAGTCAAAGCTGAAACCCTGTCGTGAGGAGCGAATTCATTTAAAAGCTGGACACGAGCATTCAGAAATAAAAAGGGGCCAGGCGAGGAACTCTGCGAGCCGTACCCCTGCAGGAAAGGGGTCACGTGGAGCACGTACTGAAGCCACGCCGTGCGTCTAGGCGCCCGTGAAACCCTGCTTCTGCTCGTGGGAAAGGTGCGTTTCTTCATGTGGCCCACGCTCAAAAGACCTTGAGCCTTTGGTTCTAGAAGGTACCCACTGGGAGACACGTGGGAAAAATGCTAACAGGTGCGTAAGTCCCTCGTGGACGGCACTGTGGCTAACGGTTGTATTTAACAAGCTGACCCTTAAAAGTCTCTCAAAGGACGTGATGAGTTTGAAGCAGAAGTTTCTATTTTTCCCAGGTTATCATGTCAGTTAGTTACACAGAAAACAAAGTCTTTTATAAAAACGTAGGGAAAATCACATGAAATCTGTATATTGGCGATATCTGTAGGAAATAAAGGCACAACGTATTCCTGAATCGGAGAAAAAGGCAACATTCAGCCGCGAGACTTAAGTCCTCCCCTGCAGCACAGGGCTGGGAGGCCTGGACACAGGGACAGGGACAGGCGCTCCAGGCGGGAGACGCCTTCAGGGAACCGAGTCTGCTGCCTGGCCACGGCCTAACGCCCCGAGAATCGGCTTTTCCTTCTGTGGGGCTGCTACCAAGTCGGCACCAGAATCCTCGCTCAGAACGTAACCCTGTCCAGAAGTAAACAGACGCCCTACAGGGGACGCGGGAGAGCAACCGGGCAGGCGTTCTGCTCGGTGCTCACGACCACGGTGTACACGCACGCCAAGGTGGAGAGGCGGCCACCAGCGAACAAATCCTGCTCCACAACCCCATTCCCTCTGCCTCGCCTACACCCGCCAGCTACCTGCGGCAGCCCTGCAGGCGGCACACTCGCCCTTCCAGAACACACCGGTTTCCAGGGAGCTGCCACGGCCCGGGACCGCTCCAGGCCCTGAGGCTGGAACAACCAACAAGTGACACAGACACAGCTCCTCCACTCGTGGCCATCACGCCGCAGCGGGGAGAGAGAGGTGGTGAGCGAGCGAAAAAATCCAGGAGAGCCGACATGACGCAGGGCTGGGTGCGAGTGGCCATCTTTTCAATGAGGCGCTCAGAAAAGGTTTTTCTGATAAAAATAAAACTGCAGCGAGTTTTGAAGGAAGTGAAGGCAGCACTGGATGGTTTGAGCTGTTTTCCAGGCAGAGCGCAGGGGCCATACGGGCGCCAGGCGGAAGCGTCAGGCAGAAGAATTGCCCCTAAAGAACTCCCGTCCCCATTCGCAGGGCCTGAGGACGTCAGGCTAAAGGACCCAGGGGGCTCAAGGTTGCTGGTCAGCTGACCTGAAACGGAAGACTGTACGTCTGGATGGACGCAGAGTAGTGAAGAGGGATTGTGTGAGAGGGAGGCAGAGAGAAATCAAAGGCCAGCGTTGTAGCGCAGCGGGTTAAGCCGCCACCCGTGATGCTGCGTCTCATGTGGGTGCCAGTTCGAGCCCCGGCTGCCCCCATTCCGATCCAGCTCCCTGCTACGGCCTGGGAAAGCAGTAGAAGATGGCCCGAGTGCTTGGGCCCCTGCACCCGCGTGGGAGACCCGGATGAAGCTCCTGGCTCCTGACTTCAGCCTGGCCCAGACACCTGGGGAGTGAACCAGCGGAGGGAAGATCTCTGTGTCTGTCACTCTGCCTTTCAAATAAATAGTCTTTAAAAGGGGAGTGGGGTTGGGGCAAGAAGCCAGTGCAGCATAACAACAAACATTTCGCACCACATGGTGGCAGCAGTGGTGGAGAGAAGAGAAACAGGAACGTTTCTATGAGGACTCCTGCTGCTATATCTCACCTGATCCCCTTTCTCTTTGGGTTGCTGTCTTCACGTCCAGCCCTTTCCTGTTTTCTGAGTGGGATGGATCAGGTGTGAAGGGGTGACACCTGTGAACAGGCAAAGTCACATTTAAAACAAACTCACTAACGCTGCAACTTACTGGAAATCTGGGTTCCTACTGCATACAGACCACCAGGTCATTGAAAGCAGTATTTTTTGGGGCTGGCGCTGTGGCATAGCAGGTTAATGCCCTGGCCTGAAGCACTGGCATACCATATGGGCGCTGGTTCGAGTCCCAGCTGCTCCACTTCTGATCCAGCTCTCTGCTATGGCCTGGAAAAGCAGTAGAAGATGGCCCAGGTCCTTGGACCTCTACATTCACATGGGAGACCCGGAAGAAGCTCCTGGCTCCTGGCTTTGGATCAGCACACCTCAAGCGGTTGCGGCCAATTGATGAGTGAACCATCGGATGGGAAACCTCTCTCTGCCACTCCTCTCTTTGTGTAACTCTGACTTTCAAATAAATAAATCAATCTAAAAAAAAAAAAGGCAGTGTTTTTCATTCTTAAAGTGACACTGAGGAAACACTAGTATTTTAGGCCTGTGACACATATGTAAGTCTGGAGTATAAAACCCATCCCTGGGGCCAGCGCTGTAGCACGTAGGGGCCAGCGCTGTGGCACATAGGCTAAGCTTTCCATGTGGCGCTGGTTCTAGTCCCGGCTGCTTCTCTTCTGATCCAGCTCTCTGCTGTGGCCAGGGAGTGCAGTGGAGGATGGCCCAAGTGCTTGGGCCCTGCACCCATGGGAGACCAGGAGAAGCACCTGGCTCCTGCCATCGGATCAGCGCAGTGCGCCGGCCGCAATGCACCAGCTGCAGCAGCCATTGGAGGGTGAACAACGGCAAAGGAAGACCTTTCTCTCTGTCTCTCTCTCTCACTGTCCACTCTGCCTGTCAAAAAAAAAAAAAAAAAAAAAAGAAGAAGAAGAAGAAGAAGATGGGCCAGGTCCTTGGGCCCCTGTACCCACCTGGGAGACCTGGAGGAAGCTCCTGGCTCCTGGCTCCAGACTGGTTCAGCTCAGGCTGTTGGGGCCATCTGGGGAGTGAACCAGCTGATGGAAGACCTCTCTCTCTGTTGCTGCAGCTGGCCAGCGTTGGCTACAATGTGTTTCCTTCCTCCTGAGACACTCTGACACTTTCTATCCTGGTGCACTAAAATTTATCAGTAGGAGAGTCAAGTTCAAGACCTCCAGAGCCTTGACCCCTGGACACACAAGGTCACTGCACAGGGTGACACCGAGTGTCCGAGCGCGCCCGTCCTCACCCACGGACAGCAGGTTCCGGAAGTTCTCCAGCATCACCTCGCGGTACAGCGCCCTCTGCGCCGCGTCCAGCAGCCGCAGCTCCTCCTCGCTGAAGACCACGGCCACGTCCTGGAAGGTCACCGCCTCCTGCAGCAGAGACGGAACATCAGCAGAGATCTTAACCCCCGACAGCCATCACCGTGACCAAGAAGAGGAGGCTGGGCGGGGAGCTGGCCTAGGTCTGCAGGGACTTAATCCATCTGTGGACTTTCTCCTATCCTGTCTAAGCCTCGCAACCATCTTATCCTCAGCCTCGTGAAACCCACAGCCACGACAGCCGCCCTCGTATTCTCACTTCGTGCCCTTGCTGATTCTACTTAGAATGTGCTAGAACTGTGACGCATCCTGCCCGAGAAACAGGCAGCAATTCAGTCAGCAACACAGAGCACGTCACAGGGAGCTGGGTCGGCAGGGGACGAGCCGAGCCGGGAACCAGGCCCTCCGACAAGGATGCGGGTGTCGTGAGCAGCCACTTAACCAGGTGGCTCAGGTCTGTCCCTCGAGACGTTTTCAATCCAACTTACCAACGGCTCGCTGCCAATGGGACAAAGAGGTGACCCGTAAACCACACCAACACGGGCCTAAGGGGACGAGGAACCAGGATGGCGCTCTTCCTGTGTGAAAACCTCTCGCCGGGTCTGTGGCTGCGCCGTGCCTGGATGTTCGGCTGCAGGGCAGCCAGTGCAGCACAGGCCAGAAGCGTCATTCTTTTAAAAAAAAAAAAAGATTAATTTTATTTATTTGAAAGAGTTACACAGAGAGGCAGAGGCACAGAGAGAGAGGTCTTCCATCTGCTGGTTCACTCCCCGTATGGCTGCAACAGCCAGAGCTGCGCCGATCCGAAGCCAGGAGCCAGGAGCTTTTTCCAGGTCTCCTATGCAGGTGCAGGGGCCCCCAGGACTTGGGCCATCTTCCACTGCCTTCCCGGGCCACAGCAGAGAGCTGGATCGGAAGTGGAGCAGCTGGGTCTCAAACTGGCTCCCATATAGGATGCTGGTGCTGCAGGTGGCGGGTTTACTCGCTACGCCACAGTGCCGGCCCCTGGTTATTCTTTTCATAACTGATGTCTGGGAAAAGGTTATACCAGCAGGCTGCACCTCTGCAGCGTCACTTAACACAGTGATGTGCCTGTCACCTGTCTGTAGGGGGGAAGCAGCTAAGACTCCAGAGGCGCACAACTCAACAGGAACACGATGCAATCAAAAACGCGAACATTTCCACGTGAAATTTAAAATGTCACAATTGAAAATGAGCTACATGGGGTCTGTGTTGTGGCACGGGGGTTAAGCCACCACCTGTGCCACCAGCATCCCACATGGGCGCAGGTTCAAGTTCCCGGCTGCTGCACTTCCGACCCGGCTCCCTGCTTTGGTCCTGGGAAAGCAGCAGAAGACGGCCCAAGTGCTTGGGGCCCTGCACCCACTTAAGAGACCCTGGGTGGGGTTCCAGGTTCAAAGCTTTGGCCCGGCCCAGCCCCAGCCACTGAGGCTGTTTGGACAGTGAATCAGCAGATGGAAGATCTCTCTGTCTCTCCCTCTCTCTCTGTAATGCTACCTCTCAAATAAATAAATAAATCTCTTAATAATAAAATGAGATATATAAGGGTACCTCAAAAAGTTCATGGAAAACAGAATTAAGAGATAAGAATTTTGGTGCAAAAAAAATCTTTGCAATTATGCATAAAAATATAGTCACCAACGTACATGATGAAAAGAGCTTGAGAGACTTTCAAAACCTAGTTTGTGAGCGGGGGAGTAACGTGGGAAAATTGTTCATCCCCACTAACTTCTCTATTCTATAAAATATATAATAATCAGAGAGACAGAACCAAGCGCAGTCGAATCAGACGGGGAAAAGGCAGCCGCAGGTGCGCAGATTCTCTGCTATTTGCGGTCCTCCTTGGCCCTCAGTGTCACCACCCTTACCTCGAAGGCGGCCATTCCTCTCCCTCGTGCGGGGACCCGGGAGCGTCCGGACGTCCGCAGGGCCCGGGAAGGGGAACGCGGCCTAGGGACAGCCCCAGAAAGCGGGAAATGAGTCGCGCGAGGCCCCCGAGAGACGCTGCTCCCCGCACGGGCACCCGCGACTGCTCCTGGGAAGAACCCGCGGCCTCCTGGGCTCGCTCTGCAGGAGGCGCCTCCGCACACAGAATCCGCGCTCCCGGGGCTCACGCCCGCCTCCACGAACAAGGGAAAAGCAGTCCTCTCCACGGAGCCGCGTGGCATCAGGGAACTTGCTCGTGGGCCGTCACATTCTGAGGGGGACGCGCGCTCGTCCGCACCAGGGCCACCCCGTGCACCTGCGCCCCGGGCTCCCCGAGGCCCCCCTCGTCGGGTGGCTGTCCCGGGCCAAAGCCAAGTCCCTCCCTCCCCCTCCCTCCAAAACACTTTCCAGTCTCACGCCTGCTCAAGGTTGGGATTGCGCCTGCTCAAGGTTGGGATTGCACGGAGCTCCTGGGTTACACTTCCTGCAAGGCCCATTCGGAATTAACCCCGCATTCCCTACCTCTGGGCAGTCACAAGGGTACCTGCACTGGAGACTTTTTGCTTTAGGTCTTCTTGAGTCGTCCAACGAAAATGTCCCATGAACTCGGCTTCCTGACGTCCCAAGGCCCGCTTACGACAGCAGGATTTCAGGAGCAAGTTAGGGGAGCTGCATATATAAATATAACTGATTCACTTGAAAGTCGGTTACAGAGAGAGAGGTCTTCCATCCGCCACTCGCTCTAGAGGACAGCCGTCAAGGAGTTAACAGGAATGACCGCTGAGAGGCCAGCAGAGGACCGGAAGGAGGGCACTGTGTGATCTGACGGCCTGAGGCTGAAACTGACAGAGTGGGGAGGCCCCCAGGAGAGAGGGCAGCACCAGTCCCTTTTCTGGACCATGGGATGCCGTTGGTTGGCTTCTTAGGACAGACGACGGCCATCTGACGGGGCCAAAGGGGAAGCTGTGTTCGCATAGACAACTTAAATTTTTTCTGGTATTAGTATCAAATTGCAGAGAAAGACGTACGCATATTGCCGAATATCCCAAAGCAAATTGACTACTGAGGACGCTGACCTGGGAGTCAGTCTCTCGAAGCTTACGACCTGATGTGACAGCACTGAGTCCCTCAGGTGAGGGAGCATGTTTTATTATTAAGAGGTTTTCCCTTTGTATTTTTTTTTTGTTAAAGTATATTAATATAAAGTAAGAAAAATCTATCTAAAATATTTCCCCTTGAAAATAACTATTTTTTTCTCGCCATAAACATGCATCTCACTGTCGCGGGGGTGTGGATCCCGGCTACATTTACTCCAGGAGCTAAGTAGCTTGCATCAGTCTCAGGCCATGGCCCTACACCGCTAAAAACGGCAGCCCGGCCCGTCCCAGTTCAGCTCCCCCACTTTCCCCAGGCACCAGAGCGGCCTCATCAGGATCCCTTTCCTTTACTGACCCCTGTCTATCCCACATCCTCACCATCGGCACAGCAGGTTAAACCGCCAGTGGCAACGCCAGCATCCCATATCCAAGTGCTGCCTCAAGTCTCAGCCTCTGCAGTTCCAATCCAGCCAATGGTTCAAGCACTTGGGCCCCTGCTACTGGTGTGGCGATCAGGATGGAGTTACTGGTTCCTGGCTTTGGCCATTTAAAGAGTGAACAAACAAATGGAAGATATCTCTCTTTCTGCCTTTCAAATAAACAAATCTTTTAAAAATTAAATCTCAGGACCAGTGTTATGGTATAGTGGATTAAGTCACTGCCCGCCAACAGTGGCATCCTGTATGGACGCCAGTTCCAGTCCTGGCTGCTCCACTTCTGGTCCAGCTCCCTGCTGGTGTGCCTAGGGAAGCAGCAGAAGATGGTCCAAGTCTTTGGGTCCCTGCCATCCACATGGGAGACTTGGAAGAAGCTCCTGGCTTCAAACCAGCCCAGTTCCAGCCATTGTGGCCATTTGGGGAGTGAACCAGTAGGTGGAAGACCTCTCTGTCTCTCCCTCCCTCTCTCTCTAAACTCTGCCTTTCAAATAAATAAAAACTCTTTTTAAAAAATAAAGTCCCATGTTCCATATCCATTTTTTCTAACTTAATATAAAGTAGAAACTTTCTGTCAAAGTCAATTAAAAAAAATCTAACCTCTTCCAGTTGATGATTGTATGGTGTTACACTGAATGCATGAAGCACTGGCGCTGACCTGGAATTATCTGTAGCTAAGTGTTGTTTTCCTTTGAAACAGAAGCGGTGATATAAAATACTCCCCTTAGATGGAACAAAAGCTAATGACATGTGATTAGCGCGTCTATCTGCCTGATTCAGTCGGTAAGTAATGCTTGCTTGCGAGTTCCAGAAACTTGCCTTGAGAAAAGCAAGCAAAAGCTGCAAAGTGACCTGGCCCTTTCCTGTCAGCAGGGCCAGAGGATTGGATTTATGGTTGTTTGTTTGTTTGTTTGAAGATTTAATTTATTTGTGAGGTAGAATGACAGAGAGGGAGAGACAGGGAGAAAGATCTTCCATCTGCTGGTTCACTCCCCCAAACGGCCACAATGGCCAGAGGGGGACTGATCCGAAGCCAGGGCCAGGAGCTTCTTCCAGGTCCCCCATGTGAGTGCAGGGGCCTAAGCACTTGGGCCATCTTCTACTGCCCTTCCGAGCCATAGCAAGGAGCTGGACCAGAAGAGGAACAGCCAGGACTCGAATCGGCGCCTATATAGGATTCTGGCATTGCAGGCAGTGGCTTTACCCACTATGCCACAGTGCCGGCCCCATGGTTCACTCTTTTGTCAATTGCCTTAGTTACCCTGAACCTTCTTTCTTTTTTTTTCTTTTTCTTTTTTGACAGGCAGAGTGGACAGTGAGAGAGAGAGAGAGAGAGAGAGAGAGAGAGAAAGGTCTTCCTTTTCCGTTGGTTCATCCCCCAATGGCCGCAGCAGCTGGTGCGCTGTGGCCTGCGCACCGCGCTGATCCGAAGCCAGGAGCCAGGTGCTTCCTCCTGGTCTCCCATGCGGGTGCAGGGCCCAAGCACTTGGGCCATCCTCCACTGCCTTCCAGGGCCACAGCAGAGAGCTGGACTGGAAGAGGAGCAACCGGGACAGAATCCGGCGCCCCAGCCAAGACTAGAACTTGGGGTGCCAGTGCTGCAGGCAGAGGATTAGCCTATTGAGCTGCAGCGCCGGCCTTTTTTTTTTTTTTTTTTTTTAAGATTTATTTGAAAATCAGAGTTACACAGAGAGAGGAGAGGTCTTCCATCCGATGGTTCACTCCCCAGATGGCCGCAACGGCCAGAGCTGCGCCGATCTGAAGCCAGGAGCTTCTTCCAGGTCTCCCACACAGGTGCAGGGGCCCAAGGACTTGGGCCATCTTCTTCTTTTTTTTTTTTTTTACAGGCAGAGTGGACAGTGAGAGAGAGAGACAGAGAGAAAGGTCTTCCTTTGCCGTTGGTTCACCCTCCAATGGCCGCCGCGGCCGGCGCGCTGCGGCCGGCGCACCGCGCTGATCCGATGGCAGGAGCCAGGAGCCAGGTGCTTCTCCTGGTCTCCCATGGGGTGCAGGGCCCAAGCACCTGGGCCATCCTCCACTGCACTCCCTGGCCACAGCAGAGGGCTGGCCTGGAAGAGGGGCAACCGGGACAGAATCCGGCGCCCCGACCGGGACTAGAACCCGGTGTGCCGGCGCCGCTAGGCGGAGGATTAGCCTAGTGAGCCGCGGCGCCGGCCTTGGGCCATCTTTTACTGCTTTCCCAGGCCATAGCAGAGAGTTGGATCGGAAGTGGAGCAGCTGGGACTAGAACCGGTGCCCATATGGGATGCCGGCACTTCAGGCCAGGGCGTTAACCCGGTGTGCCACAGCGCTGGCCCCCTACCCTGAACTTTCAACCTGTAGTTCTTAAGGCATCTGCCAAAATGCAAGGCACTTGTCTCCTCTTATTTCTGGCCACTCGACAATGCCCAGATGGAACTCTCTTCTCCATTTAATGACATTTCCCCAATCTCCTATTTCTTTTCAACAGCACTAAATTCCTTTGTCATCTCCACTTGTTTGGACATATCGTCTCTTCACAGCTTCCCCATTAACAACCGACTCCATAGCAAACAGAGCAGGACAGGACAAAGTACAGACCTGCACACACAGTGCTCCTAGGGCTTCTTGCATCCCACACACTATGCATACATGGCCACTCAACATGTGGCCAAAAGGACCCGGGAACATCCCGTGGCCTTCACACTTGTAATAACTCCCCAGATGTACCACTTTGTCTGAGATCTTGGGCTAACCCAGGACTCCTGTCAGGAATCTATCCTGTACCATCTGCAGGACAATCACAAGTGACAGGTCAGACAACAGCCATTCAGTCAGGAACGAAGACCTCACCCCAAGTGATGACTTCAGCGCACCTGCAGCACCAGCCTTGACACCAACACCCCGAGACGTCCAATCTCACGCTCAGCTCTATCAAGCAAGATTCCAGTGCCCCTCAGCTCCGAGCTTCACACCTCGCTCCAGCTGCCCTTTCTCCTCGCTCGCCTTCCCCACTGCCATCTATACAGCCCTGCTTACACCTTTGTCACAGCCCAGACAGCGCTAACGTCATTGTAGACGTAACTGATGCTCCAACTCTCCTGCTCATTTAATATTTGCGAGTCCATTTTCTCCCCGCCCCCTACAAAATACTACATTCTGCAAGAAGCTAAAACTTATCGGTGGATCTTTAACTATGCCAAACCCTGATGAATGACAGTGCAAGCCCATAGGACCTACCGTTGCCTGTTACCTCCTCCACCTCATCAAGGAGCCCCCAATTAATTGATTTACCCTTGTCCCTTCTATTCCTGCAACATATCTTGCCATTTTGGTGTAAGTTAGGGCCAGCAAATTAACCAACTTATACCCACAGATGCCCCATAACTTATTTCCATTCCTTGAGTGAAACTATCCCTACACCAAAGCCTCAAATTCCACCACCACTCATGTTGTTGGGATGTAGATGTAATAAATGCTCTCAGACCAAGTCCCGACTCGACCCCAGTGATGACATCCCCTTGTCCAATAGTCCATGTCTGACTCTCCACTATTCCAGCAACCTGCTTTCTTCAGCTTCCTGGGTAGTATCTATTAAATAGTCACAGAATGTCACCCAAGGGATGAAAACGTCAACAGTGGGCCTGTTACCAGGCACACCAGCCTGGGTAACCACTTGTACAACTATTCCCATGCTTTTGGACGTATTTGATATACACATTAACCACTCACCATCCTTCTGGTCAACCAGCCAGCAGCTCCTCCATTTCCCCAGGTCCTCACTTGACTTCAACAGATCCTTTATTAATTTTCCTTTCACAAATCCCACACTCCTCCTAGCCTCTACCAACAACTGATATCAAATACAGCTATTAAAACAACGGGCCCTCACATGAATGCATGGATGCATGCCCTTCTCACACGGGGTCATCTATGATCGATTCTGAACTGGGCCTCGCTGCAACCTTGGGTATAACTGGCACACCTTTAGGTCTTTTCAGTCCTGAATCAGATGTAGCTCAGCCAAACGATGTCACAACTTCTAGCCGACGACATATACCAAACAGTCCAAGAGGTGACTCTTAATAAAAGAGTAGTTGCTGGCAGCTGGTAGCACTCTGCATTAGACTACCTACTGACATCTCAGCTGGACCCTTGAAGGACCCTCTGGCAGCACGGAGGTCAACTGAACAGGAAAGGTCACTGGCAGATCAAGCAACAGTCATTGGTATTACTAAAACAGGCCCCAGGCTTTCCTGAATCGCCGCTGATTTTTTTGTTTGCATCATCCTGCTTGGATATAAATTATATGGTCCCATGTTATCTTTCAGGAAGTTATAACTACTGGACTAATTATATTAGGTCAACCCTACCAATCTGGTCTCTCTCACCTACGAGCCTCGTGTCCTGTGAATATCCACCGTCTACTTCACGATCCTGATGAAATCACCCGCCAGCCCGCCGCGCCACGCCCCCTTGCCGCGTGCTGGCAGGACTCCTCCACATAGAATGTGTGGACATCTGCTCCCTCTGTTCTGGACCTTGCAGGGAACAGCGGTCCCCACCCCTCACCTTTCTCAGACCCCTCCAGGGGACTAATGTCATGACTTGTGACATCCAAACCTAACCTTGCAGAGTTTTCCCACATCATAGTGGAACTTAATGTAAAAGACATATAGGTTGGCAAGGAAAAATAAGCTTTTGTAGATAACATGAGAGTCTACATGAAAAAGCCCAAAGAATCTACAGAAAAGCTACTTGAAATATGAACTTTGGCAAGATTGTAGGATGACAAGGTCAACGTAAATCAATTGTATTTCCATATACTAGCAATGAACAATAGGAAATAAAAATTTGAAAAATAACACTATTTAATTAGCGCCAAAATACATGGAATATTTAGGCATAAATATAATAAAATATGCACAGGACCTATATGCTGAAAACTACAAGTTACTAATGAAAGGATTCTTAAAGAAATAGAGACATACCATGTCCATGGTTTAGAACATTCACTATTGTTAAGATGTCAATCCCAAACTCATTCAGATATTCAATACAATCCTAACAAAAATCCGAGCAAGCTTACTTTTAGAATCACAAAGCTGATTCTAAAAACTATGGAAAGGTAAATAAATTAGAAGAGCCAAAATAATTTTGAAAGAGAATGAGGTTGCAAGACTCAAAACCACCTGATTTCATTCTATTAAAGCTTTAAGAGTCATGGTTGTACAGTGAGCAGAGGCCAGAAAGACGCACAGATGTAATGCCAATGGATTTTTCACAAAGGTACAACAGAAACTTAATGTCAAAAGGACACATAATTTGATGCCCATAAGCAAAAAAGAGGACCTTAATAACTCAAATGGATAACTGTCTAAAATATAAAACCTCAAACTATAACATACTATTTAAAAAAAAAAAAAGAGCAAAATCTTGGTAATGTTGGATGAGGCAGACTTCTTATATCTGAAACCAAAGAATACTACCAATGGCAAAATATGAATTTCATTACAATTTTATGAGAAAAACATTAACAGGATAAAAACAAAAGCCATATACTTACAGGCGATAGAGTGTTTATCCATAACATAAAAATAACTCTTAAAAATCAAGAACAAGTGGGGCCAGCATTGCGGCACATCGGGCTAAGCTGCTGCATGTGACACCAGCATCCCATACTGGGGTGCTGGTTCAAGTCCTGGCTGCTCCGCTTCCAACCCAGCTCCCCACGAACGTGCCTGGGAAAGCAGCAGATGGTCCAAGGACCTCTCACCCATGTGGGAGACCCAGATGAAGGCCTGGTCCAACCCTGGCTGTTACAGGCATTTGGGGAGTGAACCAGCAGATAGAAGACTTCTCTCTCTGCCTCTCCTTCTCTCTGTGACTGTCTTTCAAATAAATAAAATAAATCTTTAAAAAAAAATAAAAAATACTTTCCCCATATAAGACAGCAATACTGTTAGGTATTTATGAAGGAAAAGTTTGTTGTTGTTTTTTTTTTTTTTTTTTTTTTGACAGGCAGAGTTAGACAGTGAGAGAGAGAGACAGAGAGAAAGGTCTTCCTTTTGCCATTGGTTCACCCGCCAAGTGACCACTATGGCTGGTGCCAATCCGAAGCCAGGAGCCAGGTCTTCTCCCGGTCTCCTATGGGGTGCAGGGCCCAAGCACTTGGGCCATCTTCCACTGCACACCCAGGCCACAGCAGAGAGCTGGCCTGGAAGAGGGGCCAACTGGGACAGAACCAGCGCCCCGACCGGGACTAGAACCCAGGGTGCTGGCGCCACAGGCGGAGGATTAGCCTAGTGAGCCGTGGCACCAGCTGAAAAGCTTGTTAATACACAAAACTGTATGCAACTGAATATAGCTGTTTTCTTCACAACCACTAAATCTGGATACCCAAATAACCTTCGAGTGGTGAGTGAGTCACCAAACCGTGGTGCGTCCACCCAGGAGAGCACTACTCAACAGAAAGGAACGACCGCGGGAACAGAGGAGTACACCTCAAAGGCATCGAGCCGAGAGAAGCCATAGTCAAGACTACATACTACAGGATTTCACTGACACGACATTCTGGAAAGGTAAACCACAGACAGGAAAACGGCCAGTGGTTGTCAAGTGGCAACGGGAAAGGCGCTGACTCCACAGGATAAAGGAACTCCAGGATGAGTCGCGCTGGCCCCCTTAACTGTCTTCACTACGGCAGTACGTGCTTGATGGCTGGCGTCTGCCCAAACTCTAAGGCTTTTACTGTGCACAAAATAGTCTCAATTAAAAAAAAAAAAAGAATGTTAAGCTTGTTGGCTTTTCATAAATAACTTCTAATTTCTTACTTTTGTGTGTGTGTGTGTGTGTGTGAACAGGCAGAGTTAGACAGTGAAAGAGAGACAGAGAGAAAGGTCTTCCTTCCATTGGTTCATCCCCCAAATGGCCGCCATGGCCAGCGCTGTGCCGATCTGAAGCCAGAAGCCAGGAGCCAGGTGCTTTTCCTGGTCTCCCATGGGGTGCAGGGCCCAAGCACCTGGGCCATCCTCCATGCACTCCCAGGCCACAGCAGAGAGCTGGCCTGGAAGAGGGGCAGCCGGGACAGAATCCGGGGTGCCGGTGTCACAGGTGGAGGATTAGCCTGGTGAGCCATGGCGCCGGCTGATAACTTCTAATTTCATTGAGGTACTTTAATACTGAGTTGATGTTGAAAACTGCCAAACATTTTCTCTGAATCTATTGCAGAAATCACATATTTGATCACAAAAACTCAGAGTACTTAATCAACCCACGTGAAGTTAAAGAACAGAAAATGGTCACAATTGTTGGCACTGATATGAGGAAATTTTAATAGAAATTTTGTGGACATTGATCTTGATTACGATGATGTAAGTGCATATATTTGTCAAAATTTAGGAAGGCATTAATGAGATTTATCCAGGGCATTACACTACTGCATGCAAATTATACTTCAATTAAGTACCGTCTGTGTACAAAAGTGCTGATCACAACCCACTGAACTGGCTTTTGGACCTGATGGACTGCAACCATCTGTCTGACAACTGTCAGTTCACAGGACCCACAGGGCTGGGGACACGAGCCTGTTATGTCAAACCCGGGTGTCCTTCCTCTCAGCCTCGCAGGACTGTTCTCAGGACAATCTTACAGAAACCTTTAGGGATAAACTGAACCAAAAAATAAGTGTTCTTTCTGCTCATTTAAACGCATACAATGTATTAGGCACTGCAAAGGCAGAGCAGATCTGGCACCGACCAAGTCCCCACCCTCTCGGAGCCCCTCTGCTAGGGAGCAGGTGCCGGCCTTCCCGTCAGTACTTCTGCTTCACTCCAGGTCAGACCCGTCTCTCCTGAGCCTCCCCTGGCTTACCCATTAAGGTCAAGAATCTGAATGATTCATCCGGCTCCACCCTCCCAAGGCTTCTCTGCTGTGGCATCTCCCGACCACCGTGATGTGCCCAGCTCTGGCTCACCTCTGACCCCTTTATGGATCAATGTTCTATCCCCTATGAGAGCGCTGACACTTGGAGGGTCTCAGCACCCGGGTGAGACACTTTGTGGAGCTTACTTCCTGGGTGCCCCCTCTGAAGGGAAGTCCTTGTCCCCCTCGCCATCAGCGTGCACTCGCTGATGAATGACGAGACTGGAGCTCCAGCTGAAGCCCCTCCCACACGCCTCGCATCGGTACGGCTTCTCTCCGGTGTGCACTCTCTGATGGGCTTGGAGGTAGGAGCTCCAGCTGAACACCTTCCCACACTCCTCGCACTTGTAGGGTTTCTCGCCAGTGTGGACCCTCTGGTGGGCTTGAAGGTAAGACCTCTGTCTGAAGCGCTTCCCGCACACATCACACCGGTACGGTTTTTCACCCGTGTGGACTCCACAGTGAGCCAGAAAGTTGGAGGCCCGACAGAAGCCCTTGCCACACTCCTCACACTGGTACGGCTTCTCCCCCGTGTGGCACCTCTGATGGGCCTGCAGCTGGGAGCCCACGCTGAAGCCCTTCCCACACTCCGCGCACTGGTAGGGCTTCTCGCCAGTGTGGACCCTCTGGTGCACCTGGAGGCTGGAGAACTGGCTGAAGGCCTTCCCACACTTCTCGCATTTGTAAGGCTTCTCCCCCGTGTGGATGCGACAGTGCACGTTCAGATCTGAGCTCCGGCTGAAGCCCTTCCCACAGGTGGCGCACTTGTACGGCTTCTCCCCGGTGTGGCCTCGCTGATGGGCCAGCAGATTGGAGGCCTGACTGAAGCCCTTCCCACACTCCTCGCATCTGTAGGGTTTCTCTCCCGTGTGGACTCTAAAATGAATGTTGAAGTCGGAGCTCCGGCTGAAGCCCTTCCCACACACGTCACACTGGTACGGCTTCTCCCCAGTGTGGCCTCGCTGATGGTCCAGCAGGTTCGAGGCCCGACAGAAGCCCTTGCCGCACTCCTCGCATCTGTAGGGCTTCTCCCCGGTGTGGCTGACCTGGTGGGCCTGGAGGTGGGAGCCCACGCTGAAGGCCTTCCCGCACTCGGCGCACTGGTAGGGCCTCTCGCCAGTGTGGGTCCTGCAGTGGATGTGCAGGTGTGAGCTGTAACTGAAGCCCTTGCCGCACGCGTCGCACCTGTACGGCTTCTCTCCGGTGTGGATGCGCTGATGGGCCTGCAGCCGGGATCGCCAGCTGAAGCCCTTGCCACACTCCTCACAGCTGTAAGGTTTAGTTCCAGCGTGGCCCCTCCGGCGGCCCTGAAGACACGAGTGCTGGCTGCGGCCCACCCCGCACGCCTCGCACGTGTGGAGTTTCTCCCCTGTGTGGATGGTCAGCGGAACCTGACAAGAGGACAGTTTTCCAGGATTCCTCCCACATTCCCCACATGTGGCTGGCTTCTCTCCGGTGGGGACTCGCTGCTGACGGCGACTTTGCAACCTCTGGCTTGCCCGCTCTCTGCTGTGGGCTCTCTGATGGGCCTGAAGACTTGAGTGCCGCCGGAAGGCGTCACCACACTTCTCACACGGATAGGGCTTCTCTCCGGCGTGGGCCCTCTGCCTGATTGGAAGACGACAGTGCCAGCTGAGTCCTTCCGCACGGTCCTCTGCTCCGGGAGGTTTCTCGCCAGCGTGGACTCTGTACTGAGCGTGAAGCTGTGAGCTCTGGTTCCAGCCTTCGCTGAACTCCCCGTCTTTATCAAGTGTGTCACGCGGGTTCTTCAACTCAGTGCCAGTTCTTTGAATGCTCGCCAGGGAGTCTTGACGCCCGGCCAACTCCACAGTGAACTGCTGCCAAGTTTGTGAACGGAAAACCTCTTCGCGTGGTAGATGCCTTAATCCTACTTCCATCTCATTTAGGTTCTTGCCTCCTGGAAGGATAAGAGAATTCGGATGGGACACGTCAGTGCTTTGTTCCGAGACGTCAGCACCGTGAACTGAGCCCCACAGCCCGAAGCTTGACTGAACCAGGGAAAGGCTGAGTTTTCTTCATCATCAGGCATCACCTTACCCGACCCGGATGCCCCCAGGAACCCGGAGCAGGTCTGCCAGGCTCGGCTCACCATGCATTAGTCCTGTGTTTTATTAATGAGCTACAAATAGGAAATGCGGTGGCCACAGAGAAAGAAGTACGCGTCCTTGCAAACCTTGACCAAGCCGCACCTACCTAAAAGCCTTGTCTTCTTCAGCCGCAGCAGGTGTCTGACACACAGCGTCCATGTTATTCTGCCCACTTCATGGACACCTGAACCAAGGTGAAAGCCCTACAGACAGATGTCCACAGGCAGTGGTGAGAACCTCTACCCTGGATTATTTCACTGCAAGTTGACTTCAATGTTGGGAAGCCTGGAGGCACTGGACTGGTTGCAAAGACATACATTTGGAGGGGAAACCCCTTATCACCAGCTGCCTCCAGTTCCGAGTGTGAGCAGTACGTCCTTTCTCTCCTGCAGGGCTGTGTCCTCCAGCTTTATAGTCATAACATCCATTATTTCAAAGCCTGTGGCAGTTAAAGCCTACAGCCTTCACAGAACAGAGTAAGATGGATGGCCGGCGCTGTGGCACAGTGGGTAAACACCCTGGCCTGCACTGCCGGCATCCCATATGGGCGCCAGTTCGAGACCCAGCTGCTCCACTTCCGATCCAGCTCTCTGCTATGGCCTGGGAATGCAGTAGAAGATGGCCCAAGTCCTTGGGCCCCTGCACCCACATGGGAGACCGGGAAGAAGCTCCTGGCTCCTGGCTTCGGATCAGCACAGCTCCGGCAGCTCTGGCTGTTGCGGCCAATTGGGGAGTGAACCAGCGGATAGAAGACGGACCTGTCTCTCTCTCTCTCTGTCTCTCTCTCTCTCTGCCTATGCCTATGCCTATGCCTCTCTGTAGCTCTGCCTTTCCAAATAAATAAATAAATCTCTTTTTTTTTTTAAAAAAAGTGCTTGGGCCAGCAGATGGAAGACTTCTCTCTCTCTCTCTCTGCCTCTCCTCTCTCTGTGTAACTCTGATTTTCAAATAAATAAATAAATCTTTTTTTTTTTTTAAAGAGTAAGACGGAAAGCTGATCTTTAGCTACAAGCAGGAGCCTGTGAGGAGGCACACAGAGCAGTGGTCAAGACTCCCAGGGCCGGGCTGGCATGGCGGCACAGCACGCTAAGGCACACCCATGATGCAGGCATCCCCTGTGGGCGCCAGTTCGTGCCCTGGCTCTCCACTTGTGATCCAACTGCCTGCTCACAGCCTGGGAGAAGCACAGAGGGTGGCCCAGTACTTGGGCCCTGGCCACCCATATGGAAGACCCAGAGGAAGCTCCTGGCTGCTGGCTTCGGCCTGGCCCAGCGCTGGCTGCTGCAGTCATCTGGGGAGTGACCCAGCGGATGGAAGAGATCAGCTTAGATTCATTCATAGAACACACACTTGGGACTGGCACTGTGGCGCAGTGGATTAAGCCACCACCTGGGATGTCATCATCCCATATGAGCGCCAATTTAAGTCCCAGCTGCTCTGCTTCCGATCCCACTCCCTGCTAAGCACCTGGGAAAGAGCAGCAGATGGTCAAAGTGCTTGGGGGGGCAGCGCTATGGCGTCGGGGGTAAAGCCACCCCTGCTATGCAGGCATCCCATATAGGCGCCGGTTTGAGACCCGGCTGCTCCACTTCTGATCCAGCTCTCTGCTGTGGCCTGGGAAAGCAGCAGAAATTGGCCCAAGTCCTTGGGCCCCTGTACCCACACGGGAGACCTGGAAGAAGCTCCTGGCTCCTGGCTTTGGATCGGCGCACCTCCGGCCATTGCATGGGGAGTGAACCAGCGGATGGAAGACGGACCTCTCTCTCTCTCTGCCTCTGCCTCTCTGTAGCTTTGCCTTTCCAAATAAATAAATAAATAAATCTCCTTAAAAAAAAATGCTTGGGTGCCTGAGCTCACGCGGGAGACCCAGATGGAGTTCAGGCTCCTGGCTTTGGCCTGGTCCAGTTCCAGCCATTGCAGTCATTTGTGGAAGGAACCAATGGATGGAAGATCTCTCTCCCTCTCTCTCTGTACCTCTGCCTTTCAAATAAATAGATCTTAACACACACACACAGTTAAACACACTTTAACTAGGGGACTACCAGAGCAATTCCAATGATCAGAGAGTTGGAGTCTAGTTCAAGCGCTCGGAAGCCCTGCGCTTCTAAGGGCAGAACACGGCAGGGAGTGGACGTTCTGCCAGAGCGCGCCCGTCCTCACCCACGGACAGCAGGTTCCGGAAGTTCTCCAGCATCACAGCCCGGTACAGCGCCCTCTGCGCCGCGTCCAGCAGCCGCAGCTCCTCCTTGGTGAAGACCACGGCCACGTCCTGGAAGGTCACCGCCTCCTGCAACACCAAGCGCACACAACCTCAACCTTGAGCCACAGTCTGCTGGAGGAACGACCACACTGAGAAGACGCACGGGGCGTGGGTGCAGTCTCGGGCCAGACTCTCGCTGCACTCACAGCTCGGTCACACTGCAGGCTCCTTCCTCTCGTGATACACACCGGCCCGTCTATCTAACATTTTCCTGGGATAAGAAATTATCCACTTCTTGGACAATTTCCAAGAAGAGCAAATTCCTGTCAAAGCACAGACGACGTCAAGACTGTGACGCACAATGGCGATTTTCTTGTCCACTCTTCGCCTATCTTTGTCTTCCTCCCAGAGAATACAAGAGGACTTCAGAGGCAATGAGTATCATGAACAAACTATGCTTGTGCACCGACACCAAATGTTTTTGTACCAAAATAAACTTATCTTGGAGCTGGTGCCGTGGCACAGCAGGTTAAGCCGCCACCTGTAGCGCCAGCAACCCATATGAGCACCAGATCAGGTGCCGGCTGCTCCACTTCCCATCCTGCTCCCTGCTAAAGCACCCGGGGAAGCAGCGGAAGGTGGCCGAAGTGCCTGGGCCCCTGCACCCACGTGGGAGACCTGGAGCACGTTCTAAGCTCCTGGTTCATGGCTTCGGGCTGGCCCAGCCCCAGCTGTTGTGGCCATTCAGGGAGTGAACCAGTGGATGGAAGATCTCTCTCTCTGTCTCTCCTCTCTCTGAAACTCTTTCAAATAAATTAATTATTTTTAAAATAAATAAATAATAAACTTACATTTTACTTCTATGAACTTTTTGAAGCACCCTCATGTACATATCACTGATTCTTCATACCATAAAAACTTTAAATATAATCAATTTTAAAAAAAATCTTGGGTAATCTGATTGGTAAAAAACCAAACAACTTACTTTGGTTCCTTGTACGTATTTGATAGTTAATAAGATCACATTTTTATATATTTTCTAGCCACCTTTGTTTTGTCTTAGGCACCTTTTTATTATCACTTTGCTCATATGTCAACTATAGTTTTACCTGATGACTGTAAAACTTCTCCTAAAGACCTTGAAGGAATGTAGACATTTTCACCACAACCTGCTATTGTTCTTCACAGCCGTATTCTCACCCTTGGCACTCCCGACACCTGGCGCCCGCTCGTCTGTGCCGAGGGTGCCTGGTGCGCTGTGGAATGTGTGGCTGCACCCCCAGCTTTCGCCCACGAGATGCTGATGCTCCCAACCGGGGGCAGGCGTGGCCTGGAAGGGGACGATCACCCACGACGAAGAATCGCTGGGCTTCCCTGCTCACTTCTCACATGCAGCCAGGCTAATTCCCACGCCCCACGAGTGACGGTGACCGCAGAGACGGGGCCACTGAAGAGTGACCAGATGGGGCAGCGCCATCGGCCACATCTTCCACCTAGGACAAGCGAAGCACCGCACAGCGAGGGCTGATGCCTTTCCCCCCTCCCCTCTTTATCCAAGCAAAAAGCCTGGCAGTGTTTTGGAATCAGCTGATCTGGTTTTCAGGAATTTTCTGGAGGCATATAATACTGACTCCGGAATGCGTGTAAAGCCAAGGACCGCCCCTTACGGGGGCCTGAGGAGTAATGCAGTAAGAAGAGTGCCTGGAAAGCCCTCTCATGCTACAGGACCATAATAAATCATTCCCTCAATAAATAAGCAAGTACAATAAACGCAGAAACATGTGTCAGTAAGGAATGACATACAGGGGATGTGAAAATACCTAGTGTGTTCTCTGACCAGTCACATCGTGTTGTGCCATGCCACATTCCAACAGTTCCACAGATAAAGTATCAAAAGTATTTTTTCAATGCAGTATTCGTAAAACATTTAGAACAACAGAATTCCTTTAAACTCCTTTTTAGGGAAGATGGATGCATGTTTATAACTATTACTAGAATATTCCTTAAGGGGGCTGGCGCTGTGGTGCAGCGGGTTAATGCCCTGGCCTGAAGCGCCGGCATCCCATATGGGCGCCGGTTCTAGTTCCCGCTGCTCCACTTCCAATCCAGCTCTCTGCTGTGGCCTGGGAAAGCAGTAGAAGATGGCCCAAGTCCTTGGGCCCCTGCATGCACGTGGGCGATCCAGAAGAAGCTCCTGGCTCCTGGCTTCAGATCAGCTCAGCTCTGGCCGTTGTGGCCATCTGGGAAGTGAACCAGCAGATGGAAGACCCCTCTCTCTCTCTCTCTCTGCGTAACTCTGACTTTCAAATATATAAATAAATAAATCTTTAAAAAATTCCTTAAAATAATGAAAATTCAAAACTCCATGAATGGCCATGAAAGGGGTAAAGTACCTTACACACCCACACAACAAAGTTCACCAATTCAAGGGACTATGAGGCAGCCATGGAAAATGAAGGGCGAGCAGTATTAATCGGAAGAGCTGTAGCTTGAGACTGTTACGTTACAAACACCCAGTCAGGAATACAGATGAGGAAGAGAACCGCTGTTTTATAAGGCAAATGGTAGGGAAATGGGAGATTTTTGCTCACTCTTACTGATTTTTCTGCCCCATTTACTTACCGACTTATAAAGTGATTGGAATAAAACAACACAAGCTAAACCACACTAACATAAAATGTGGCAAGCAGCTGACACAGCAGAGGTTCTGCAACACCCACATTCTCCCCGATCCTCCTAAGAGAGACAACTTGCGTGTCACCGTCGAGCAAGCAGAGCGTAACTGAAAACCAAGGCAGAGGGGCCCACACCCACCTTGAGTTTGGTCATTCTGGCGGCCTCCTCGGGGCAGGGCTGAGTCTGAGCACGGCCTCACGGGGGAGAAGTGCAGAGCAGTGCGAGTCCAGTCCGGGGTGCTGGGGGTCCAACAGGGACAGCGCCCCCTCCTTGTGGTGGCTCGATGGGCGCAGCGGAGGGTGGATCCAGACACCACTCCCCACCCCCACGGTTCCTGGCAGTGAATGAGCCGCCGAGCCACACACTCGTTCTGGACATACGACTCCTGATTCTAGACAGCAAAAACAGACCCAGGTTAAGAGCAACGGCTGGGGCCACTGCCCAGGTTCATGGCCTTGCTAGTAATCAGCTGTGAAATCCTGGCTAAGCTAGTCACGTCCACACGGCTCAATTTCTTTCATCCATAAAATAGATATTAACAATGAGAGAACTGACAACGTCACAGGATCATGGAAGAATTAAAGAGCACGGACAAAGCTCAAAGCACACTTGCCGGGCACGATATTTCCTCTTGGATGCTAACCAGTAGGTGATACTCAGTACCACAAAGCCCGTCCTCATGCGTGGAGAACTAACGGAGTCTTCGGAGGGTATCAGTCTATCACAGGAAGTCTCACTGAGCCTCTGCGACACCTGTCATCGCTCAGCTGGTCATCCTTAATTTGGCGCCTTTGCAATAATATTTAAGATTCCACAGGTGACTAGGTTTTGGGGACAGTAAAACGTAACACGTAAAGTGCATGGTTTTAACCATTTTTAATGACGAGCACAGCCCAGGAGGTACATCCACGCCGCTGTGCAACCATCGCACCGTCCACCTCCACAACCCTGCCTCACTGCAAACAGAACGCTGCACGCCTCCTGCCCCAGGCCCTGGGAACCACTCGTCTACGCATGTGGCGGGATCTTGAAAGACACAGACCTGGCAAAATTTACTTTGTTGATTCCAGGGCCCTAAAAAGACTGTCACGGAGATAAGAAAAGCGAATAAGAACTGGTAACTCTGCAAGATTTATTTAACCATAATCTTGGTCATCAGTATGTCACTGAAGTTAACCATGTATAGCAATCATAACAAAAACAACAAGAGCGACCCTGTTTCACGGGACTTAAACACCAGGTGCACGTAGGGGCCCCCGGAGCGCTCGGCATGCGCTGCTTCCCAGGGAACCCCGCACATACCTGTGAGGAAGCCACCGCTCCGCCGGCTGTGACGCTGGTCCAGGCACACCAACCTCTACGCCTACATTCAACACAAGAGAGAAGACGTCACCAGATGGCTACTGGGGGGATAAGTGGACGGACGTGCGCAGTGCCATCGGCACAGGGTTTGGCATCCGAGGACGTGCACAGCAAACGAGGAAGACAGCAGCTGTTGTACCCATCTAACAGGCGAGGAAGCTGAGGCGTGGCGGGATCAATAGGAAGGAGCAGTGCCTGAATCTGGCCCCCAGACAGACCGACTCCCAAGATCCTGGCTCTGTTGTATTTGTTTGTTTTTGTTTAGAGACAGAGAGAGAAATCCCATCCACTGCTTAATTCCTCATCGCCTGCACTCGTCAGGACCGGGCCAGGCTGAAAACAGGGGCCAGGAATTCAACCCAGGTTCCCACTCGGTGGGAAGAACCCAACAACCCAAACCAGCACCGCTGCCTCCTAGGAACACATCAGAAGGAGGACGGGAGCAGCAACAGAACCAGGCCTCAACCCCAGGCCCTCAGACACGGGGTGCAGGGGCCCTAACTGGCGTCTTCGCCTCAGGCCAGCTCACCCCTGTCCTTGCTGCTTCTAAAAACAAAAACTGGCAAATGGGAGTCTCTGTCGCAGGGAAGGAGAGATCGCAGCTTGCGAGCCGAGCCGGGGGCGGAAGAGACGGCGAGAGGACCCTGGAGCAAAGGACCTGCCTGGGGTGAAGACAACAGAGTGTGAGCAGGGCAGGCTCTGAGCCGACCTGCAGCATTCGCGCGCCGGCATCTGCCACCTGCTGGCACTCGGTGCCTCAAAGTCCCCTACAAACTGCAGATAACAGAACAACACCAGTGTCGTAAAAACGCTAGCTGTTCTCAGTAACAGGAAATACGTAACATATCAGCTGTCCCCCTACCGCATGGCTGCTAGACATGAGCTGGGCCAGAAGCCCCCCTACCTCAGCGGTGGGGGCCGAGTGCTTACGGCCTCTCAACACCCACAAGCTGAGGCCGTGACGTGATGGCGTCAGGAGGACCATGTCCTCAGGAGGGGACCAGAGTCCTTCCAGGAACAGTTAACACCCGGCGGGGGCTGGATTATGCTCCTCCCAGAACTGAGGGTGAAGCTCCAACCTCGGTACCTGAGAAGGTGACCGGACTCAGTGCCTGAAGGAGGCCTCAGAGAGAAACCAAAGCTGCTGGCACCTTGGCCTTGGCCTCCAGTACCCGAGAAAACACCCTCCCGTGCAAGCCCTCGTCTGTAGCGCTTCGTTACAGCAGCCCTAGCGAATGAGTATGTTCTCCCTTTCCTTGGTCTCTGTCCAGAAACAATTTACAAGCACCGATTTTAGTCCCACTGACTCAACATCTGAGTTTGCCTAAAAAAAAAAAAAAAAAAAAAAAACTCGAAGAAAAAAATGCATGTGGAGCGTGGGGGATAAGCCCAAGATTAGCAAGGATCCAGGTAGGGTAACTCTTCCATGACATTGTCATAGCATACATCAAAACAGGTTTGGAAGTTTCCAGAGTAAAGAAATAGAAAGCAAAAACTTGGGGCCGGCGCCGCGGCTCACTAGGCTAATCCTCCGCCTTGAGGTGCCGGCACACCGGGTTCTAGTCCCGGTTGGGGCGCCGGATTCTGTCCCGGTTGCCCCTCTTCCAGGCCAGCTCTCTGCTGTGGCCCGGGAGTGCAGTGGAGGATGGCCCAAGTGCTTGGGCCCTGCACCCCATGGGAGACCAGGAGAAGCACCTGGCTCCTGGCTTCGGATTAGCATAGCTCCGACTGTAACAGCCATTTGGGGGGGTGAACCAATGGCAAAGGAAGACCTTTCTTTCTCTGTCTCTCCCTCTAACTCTGCCTGTCAAAAAAAGCAAAAACCCATTATCAGGGGCCACTGCTGTGGCGTAGCAGGTAAAGCTGCCACCTGCAGTGCCAGCATCCCATATGGGCACCAGTTCTAGTCCCGGCTGCTCCTCTTCCAATCCAGCTCCCTGCTGTGGCCTGGGAAAGCAGATGGCCCAAGTCCTTGGGCCCCTGCACCCACGTGGGAGACCCAGAAGAAGCTCCTGGCTTCGGATCAGCACAGCTCCAGCTGTTGCGGTCAACTGGGGAGTGAACCAGCGGATGGAAGATCTCTCTCTCTCTCTCGCTCGCTCTCTCTCTCTCTGCCTCTCCTTCTCTGTGTAACTCTGACTTTCAAATAAATAATCTTTAAAAAAAAAACCATTACGAGTAGTGTGTAACAATTTCATAAAATATAAAACGCTTAAAAAACTGCTAAGCAGAAATGAACTTAAATTCTAATACTTATCTATATCCTAGTATAACAGATAATTCTTAAGGTTTTCATGATATTTCGCATTTTCCAGAATCTTCTACAATAAGCATATTTTTATGATCAGAAGTATATATATATATATATATATTGTTTAAAAATAAAGTTAAAAGAGAAATGTTACAAAATTTTATAAAGAAACGCAAGCTCAGGAATCAGCTTTCTTTAAAACCCTCTACAATAGAACTTCATCCACCCTCCCTAACTTGACTCCTCTGCAGCCGGGTTTCCTACGGTCGCATATTCGCACGGACGGCTTTCCTATTTGATTTCCTAATTCCAACGCTGGCATCCCAAACAGTGGGACCACGGATAGCCAAAGACCACGGATAGCCCCACCGTTACGACCAGCGCTGTGACACCGGGCACCCAACCCGGCGCAGGCTCTCTGCCTCCACTTCCCCAACAGCCACCCGCACCCGGGGTCTTTGTGCAAAGTTAAGTGCGCACATTTTTGCGCCTTGGAAATAACACTTGGCGCTCAGTCGGTGCTTAACCGCTCACAGTTTCCCAACCATTCAACAAAACGCACAGGAGCCCGGGGCTCGCTCCCTCCTCCTCTCTTTGGCCCTCTTTCAACAACCGGGGCTGGAGGGGGACAGGAGGCTGAGACAGACCCCCGGGACCCCCGCCCCGGCTGCGAGGCCAGCAGCAGCCCAGGAGCGAGCCCCCTTTCCTGCAGGGATCGGGCGGCAGAGTCGGGGACACGGCCCGGGGCCACAGCAGGTGTCACGGTCACAGCCACCGCTCGCCGCGCGCCCGCGGTGTCCCGCGCACTGAGCGCGCACCGCGCGGGTCCAAGGCGGCCGGGGAGGCAGCGGAGGCCAGCGCCCCGCCGCCAGGAAGGGACCGAGCGCGGGGAAGCCGGGGGCAGGCGGGCCGGGCGGGGCGCGGCGGGGTCCGGGTCCACCTCCAGCACCCGGACCCCAGCACAGGGATGGTAAGCGGCCGCCCGGACCCTCAAGCCCAGCCCTGGCCGACGGCCGCGGCTTCTCTTCCCGGGGACGAGGGTGCGGGCGCCCCTGTCATCCCACCACCAGGCCATAAACGCTAAAGGAGGGCTCGGGGTCCCGGGGTCCACTCACCGCCCTGAACGGAACCAAGGCCGCAATCTCAACCTGCACAGCGGAAGTGCTCCGGGCGACGCAGGAGCTCGGAACTACACTTCCCAGAATCCCCGAGAACGGAAGTCGCGGCCTGAAGCAGATTTCCCAGAATCCCCGAGGGCAGTTGGTTTCCGGTTCCCTCTGGGAAACGTGCCGAGCGCTGGGTTAGACCGTATTTCCCAATTTGACACAACCGCGCGTTCCAGCTTCCAGGCGCAGGAGTCCCCGGACAGCGCGTCCCCGGACCCCTGGCCAGCCCTCGGTTTTTGGATTAGCAGGCGCAGTCTGAATGGTTCTTGAACGACCCAGCCTGCGGTTTTCCTTTTTCCATTGTAGCCTTTTACGTGTTAAAACTTGGAAGAGGGAGAGGAAATAAGTCTAAAGGAGTGCTACCTGTGAGCTAAAAATAGATACAAAAGCGGCCGCTGAGCACGTCCACCAAGGCCGTTTTAGTGTAGAGACCCGGACTCGCCTGGGACCGAGAAGCGCAGCCATCAGCAGACCATCAGAGAGGCGGAAGTCTGGGTTTTACTTCCGCGTTGGCAGAGAATTGCAGTACGGAATAGTCTTCCCTATATGACATCTCGGGGGAGAGTGTTTTAGTTCCGTGTGAAGCATCACACCACCTACATACAGCTCTCACAACCAGGAGACCACCAGGTGACTTAGTCGAAGACCCCTGGGAACGCGGGAGGCTGCATTATCACGAGTGTTTAGTGAGGGTGAAGGGAGGACTCCAGTCATAGAACCAGCAAAAAACACAGAAGCTATGGACACGCGTCTCTCCTAGGCAGAAAGTATTCTCCCAACTTTATGAGAAAAATATCTTTTTAAAATGGAAGTTGACAACAAAGCGCCGACTGTGAATATTTGAAAATGCCCAGTTGGGTAATCTGAAATCCTGGGTAAGCCCTCTCTCTAGATGGGAGAGAGAGAGAAGGGGAAAGAACGAATAGTATTTGTTAAGGTAGAAGATGAATAACATTTTTAAGATTTAAAGTCAGTGACCTGCGGTTAGTTTGCTCAGAGTTCTATTGAAAATCTGAAGAGGGTGTAGCCGTAGGTATGCCCTCCACCTACAGCGCCAGCTCGAGTCCCGGCTGCTCCACTTCCGACCCAGTTCTCTGCTAATGCGCCTGGGAAAGCACGTCTCTCTCTGCTTCTGCCTCTCGCTTTTTGTAACTCTTTCAAATAAATAAATAAATCTTTCTTAAAAATCTGAAGAATGTTGTTTGAGTTTAGGCTTTTGAAACAATGCAGTTATTAATAGGATTTGATTTAGATCTAACTTTCTTATTTTTTCTGTCTCTTTTGGTTGCTATGTTACTTCTTTTTGTGGACTCTGAGTACGTTGAGCTAGCATTATGGCTCCATATAAAATAGAGAAGATTTGGGGCCAGGGCTATGGCGCAGCAGGTTAAAGCCATGGCCTGCAACTCCACATCTCCCATGTGAGTGCTGGTTCAAGATCCACCTGCTCCACTTCCAAAACAGCTCCAGGCTAAAGCTCCTGGGAAAGCAATGGAAGATGACTCAAGTGCTTGGGCCCCTGTAACCATGTGGGAGAAGCTCCTGGATCCTGGCTTCTGCAGCCATCTGGGGGAGTGAACCAGCAGATGGAAGATCATTCTGTCTGTCCTTCTCTCTCTGTAACTCTGCCTTTCAAGTAAATAAATCCTTTTTTAAAAATGCAGAAGACTTGCAACAGTCTAGGAATGCTGAGGTTTGAATGTGATTTGGCACTGAAACACAGAGGTTAAATCCTACAGGCTTATGTTAACGGTAATAAGAGGGTGGAAACTTAATCCACTTATGGCAGGTAGAGATGGGGCCTTTGGGAGGCAGATTGAATTGGGTCATGAGGGTGGAGCCCCATGATCAAATGCTGGTGGCTTTATAAGACACACAGACACATAAAGACATGCACACTCCCGGTCTCTTGCCACATGATGCTATGTGACACTTTGGGATTCTGCCAGCAAGAACACCATCACCAAAATTGGAACCAATGGGGCCTACACAACCTTGGATCCTAAGCCTCCAGAACCATAAGGCAAAACAAACCTCTTTGCTTTATCAACTTAGGCTGCCTCAAGTATTCTGCCTCCCATGTTGGAGCACCTGTCCCAGCTGCTCTGCTTCCAATCCAGCTACCTGCTAATGTGCCTGGGAAAGATGGCCCAAGCAGGTGGGCCCCTGCACCCATGTGGTCAATCTGGATGTAGTTCCTGACTCTTGGTTTCGGCATGGTCCAGCACTGGTCATTGCAGCCATTTGGGGAGTGAACCAGCAGGTAGAAGATTCAGTCTGTGTGTGTGTGTATATGTGTGTGTGTGTGTGTGTGTCCCTTACGCTCTTTGTGTAACTCTTTCAAATACATATTTTTTAAAAAAGACAAAGATTTGGGGCAGATGCTATGGCACAGTGGGTTAATGCCCTAGCCTGAAGCACCAGCATCCCATTTGGGCACCAGTTTGAGATCCAGCTGCTCCACTTTCG
Organism: Oryctolagus cuniculus; assembly: GCF_051225735.1. NCBI lineage: Eukaryota > Metazoa > Chordata > Mammalia > Lagomorpha > Leporidae > Oryctolagus > Oryctolagus cuniculus. The sequence goes on from NC_142884.1 coordinate 13,367,658, forward strand.
ATCCAGCTCTCTGCTGTGGCCTGGGAAAGCAGTAGAAGATGGCCCAAGTCCTTGGGCCCCTGCACCCACATTGGAGACCCAGAAGAAGCTCCTGGCTCCTGGCTTCAGATCGGCACAGCGCCGGCCGTGGCAGCCATTTGTGGAGTGAACCAGTGGATGGAAGACATTTCAATCTGTCTCTACCTCTCTCTGTAACTCTGTCTTTCAAATAAATAAAATAAATCTTTTAAAAAAACTGTATATATGAAATTTGTTCCTTCTTTGTAATTACATTTTGTAAATAAATATTAAATCATAAAAAATTGCATGACAGTACTTTATAATTTTCTAACCTTTTTATTTCTAGTGAATATACTTTTCAGCTTACCAGTAGTTTTAATATAGAACCCTCTACTCTACTCCCAATATAGAATAATAGCATTTGCTTTTTTCTTATTTTCTTTCAGGATTCAATTTTTCAAATAAGACTAGCAAGTTATCTTCAGAAAAAAAGCAGCTATGAAATAAATTCATAACATCAGAAGACACTGAAAAGAAGTAAGACATTCAATCTTATAGGGTTTATTTTCAGAATTATCCGCAATGCAAAATCAAATTTGGGAGACAACAGGGACCTAAAATAAGATGTTTTGGTCAAATTGTACTTAGAAAAAAAGTTTGTCTTCCTCCATGTGAGAGAATTAACACGAGAGAGAAGTCACTCAAGTGTAAGGAACACAGTAAGGACTTCTGAGAGGAGACACATAGCACTGCATATCAGAGAGACCCGACTCGGGGGAGCCCCTACAAACACAGAGAACGTGCAAAGGCCTTTGTAGTTCTCCAGAACTTTATTAGACATCAGGAAAATTCCCGCTGATTTGAAATCCGATGAATGTAATGGAGGTGAGGAGGCCTTTAGACTTTATTACAGCTTGCTCAACATCAGAGAACTCATAGTGGTGTGAAGCCCTTTAATGTCATCAACGTGGGAAGGCCTTTCGGTATCCTTCTCACTTTATTGAACATGAGAAAACTCATGTTGGTTTGAAACAATATGAGTGTAAGGAATGTGCAAACATTTGGACAACATTCAAGTCTTTATCAACATAAGAAAATTGACTCCGGTGAGCAACCAAGTAAATGTATAGAATGTGCAAAGGCCTTTGTTTGTAGCTATCAGCTTATTGAACATCAAAGGAGTCATACTGGTGAGAACGTATGGAGTGTGCAAAGGCCTTTAGCTGGGGCTCAAGCCTTCTTAAACAAAAGAATGTATACTAATGAGAAATTCTGATTACAAAAATGGTGGAAAGGCCTTTTGTACAGGCGCTCAACTTACACAGCACCAGAGAATTCATACTGGTTGAAAACCACTTGAATGTAAAGAATGTGGGAAGACTTCTAAGCTTCATTCCTACCTTTCCCAACATCAGATAATTCATAGGGATTTTTAAAAGATGTATGTATTTGTTTATTTGAAAGTCAGAGTTACACAGAGAGAGAAGGGGTGGCAGTGATAGAGATCTTCCATCCGCTGGTTCTCTCCCCAGTTGGCTGCAATGGCTGGAGCTGCACCGATCTGGAGCCAGGAACCAGGAGCTTCCTCCAGGTCTCCCATCCGGGTGCAGGGGCCCAAGGACTTGGGCCATCTTCTGCTGCTCTCCCAGGTCATAGCAAAGAGCTGCATTGGTAAATGGAGCATCCGGGACTCAACCGGTGCCCATATGGGATGCCAGCACTGCAGTCCATGGCTTCACCTGCTATGCCACTGCACCAGCCCCAATTCATCGTGATTTAAGACCATATGAATGCAAGCAGTATAGAAAAGCTTTGAGTCCTGCTGGAAAACACACCAGTCAGTTCACGCTGGGGAGAAACCCTGTGAATGTAAGGAATGTGCAAAAACCTTTAGGCTTAATTCTCAACTAGATTATCATCAGAAAAGTCACACTAGTTTAAAAACCCTATATATGTAAAAAATTTTTAAAAAGGCATTTTGTTCTTTCTTGGGACTTTCTCAATATAAGAGAATTCATACTGGTGAAAAGCCCTCTTGGGCCATGTATGGATGTCATGAACGTATGAATGTAAGGAAAGTGGTCAGGCGTTTAATCACAGTGATTGATTTACCCAACATCAGAGAACTCATACTGGTGTGAAGCCACCCAAATGCAAGGAACGTGGGAAGGCCTTTAATCATTGCTGGCAACTTACTCAACATCAAAGATTCCACAATGGTTAGAAACTCTTACGGGAATGCATAGGAAAGTCGTTAACCATGGTATATTCTTTACCATTACCACTGTTCCACAAATGGATTATGTTATGGTTACCATAAAATATAAGCCCTTGCCAGGACATCTGGCACATGTAGTAAGTAGCTGCTTGCTAAATCTATTATTTTTATGGCAATCAGAATTACTAAAAGTACATTCATGGGAAATAAGGCCCCATGAGTATGATGGTATTTAAAACATTCATTTCATATGCTTTCTGGACAAAATACTGTACAATATATTAAACGAGAATATTTTAGTTCAGAATTGACCCCCCTGAAGACTAATGGTGGAAAAACATACCATGTCTTTATTGAATATTCAGAGTATAAGCTGTGGGAAATGAGAGCGTGATTTGAGGAAATCTTTTCAAGATAAATTCTGTAACGTACACCGTACAATCCACATTCCCTACCATACAAAGGAAGCAGAAGTTAACAACGGGGTAGCGAGAAGACAGATGTTGACTTGGAAAAGTTTGCCTCATGTGTATAAAAGTTTTCAGACTAGCAGTTTACCAAAAAGGCAACCGTTTTCAGTGGTGCAGTGATGGCTTGTATGCTCTCCATCTGGCTACAGTATACCTCATGTCATAAGTCAGCGTACTCTGAAATGTTCTTAGAAAGTAGAATTTAAAAATAAGGATTTTTTGGTGCAAAAAGTTTTAAAATTTACTTTTTTCCATTATATTTAATTATATATATTTTTTCTATGAATTTTTCAAAGATCGTTTGTACCTACGTATGTCCTTACAGACTCAAACACATATACACATTCAGGTTTCATGTGTATTTATATATCCAGACAGATATATCAAACTTTTTCCTATTTACATATGAAATACATATACTGGTTTTGCTATTTTTGTGTGAATATTTTGGGCATCATTTCGCTTCTAGAAAGTCAACATACAACTGCTAGGATTAAAGACAGTCTACATGGCTACTAAACCAATGTCACCTAAAGAAATAGCAGTAACCCCATACTACAATATTCAGTCCATTTGCAAATTTCTGCAATGGCCTAAACTTGCAGGGGTTGGGAAAATCTGGCCTGCAAGTTAATTTGGTCTGGCCCTGCCAAGGCAACCGTTGGCGGGACTTGAATTTCAATAAATCTACAACAGGCTAATTTTTAAGTTCATGATTTTGTATGGCCTGCGAGTGATGTTATAGATATCCAAATGGCCCTTGGCAGGAAAAAAGTTCCCATTCCCTGAAAGAGTTTCTTTTAGCATTCACTGGCTTTTTTTTTTAAGCCAAGAATGAAATGAAGCTTATATATTGCATATGATTATGGCTTATTGAATCTCTTTTGGTCGAGAACCGACCAACCATCCAACATTTTGTGACCATTGTTTTTTGAAGATTTAGGAGAGCTGACCTACATAATGTTGCACCACCTGTATTTGTTCTCTTGTTTCTCAAGGTACACTTGTCTCTCCTCTCTATTTACTGTGAATTGGAGGTGATGTGTGGAGGCCACACCAGGTTTCATGTTAAACAGTTTTGACAAGATTACTTCATAGATAATATTGTACACTTCATACTGTAAAATATCAGGGGGCGTACATGTGAATCTGTGCTTGATCTCTTGACCCATGTTAGCCCCAGAATTCTCCATTGGATTGACACACTTTTTATTTGTAAGTAGTAAGTAACCCATGGAATGTCACATTGGCACTGCAATTAAGTATGTAAACACTCATTTCTCAGAACGTATTCCTGCCATTTAGCTGTCCTAGGCATAGAGAAGGAGGAGAGGAGAAACAGGGAGAACTAAATTCACAGTCTCTGTGGTGTACTACTAGGCATTGTGATAATTCAGATTAAAAAGGCTCTAGCTGTGATGGTGGAAATATGCTAAAATATTTTTCATATATTAAATAGAATTATTAAGTAGAATCAGACAGGAAATGGTGACCAATTAGTTGTGAGGGACAGTGGTTCAAGTCCTGGCTGCTGCACTTCCAATCCAGCTGTCTGATGTGGCCTGGGAAAGCTGTAGAAGATGGCCCAAGTCCTTGGGTCCCTGCACCCATGTGGGAGACCCAGGAGGAGCTCTTGGCTCCTGGCTTCGGTTCGGCACAGCTCCAGCTGTTGTGGCCACTTGGGGAGTGAGCCAGCAGATAGGAGACCTCTCTGTCTACCTCTCCCTGTCTCTGTCTGTAACTCCATCTCTCAAATAAATAAATAAAATCTATCTTTTTTTTTTAAAGATGTGAGGGATGAAAAGTTCTAGAAATATTTTCAAACACTTGCTGTATCGCCATAAGCCCCCATTCAGTTACCTAATTTCAACCTACACAATCTTTCATACCAGCACTGGTGTCTGGGAAGCGGGGACCAAGTCTTCTAACTGACCCCATTGCTCATCTCTCCTACACTAGAAAACCATCACTTGAGGATTTGTTCATGCAGCCACTCGGGATAACGATTGTATTTCCTTTATTTGATCTATGGGTCTTCAATTTTAGCCATCTGGAGGTGACTGAAGCTGTGTGGCAATGTGCGGAGCCTTCCTTAAACGACACCTCATTCGTGCCCTTTGCTCCCTGCCTTCCTTCTGCTGCCTGGATCTGGATCAGATGGCATAGACTAGAACTGCGAAGCAGATCCGTAATGCCAGGCTTAAATCACCAACTTCCAAAGTATTATGTGACCGAGATAAGTGTCCCTTGTTGAACCACTTTGTTCTAGGCCTTTTTAAAAAGATTTATTTATTTATTTGAAAGATTTACACAGAGAGAGAAGGAGAGGTAGAGAAAGAGAGAAAGAGAGGTCTTCCATCCACTGGTTCACTCCCCAACTGGCCACAATGGTTGGAGTTGTGCCAGTCCGAAGCCAGGAGCCAGGAGCTTCTTCTGAGTCTCCCACGTGGGTGCAGGGGCCCAAGGACTTGGGCCACCTTCTACTGCTTTCCCAGGCCACAGCAGAGAGCTGGATCGGAAGTGGAGCAGCTGGGACTCGGACTGGTGCCCATATGGGATGCTGGCGCTGCCAGCGCCGGCCCCTGGACTGCCTTTGGATTCAAGTCCCAACAATCCTGATTTCAGCTTCCTGCTAAGATTGAGAGGCAGGTGATGGCGTAGAGAGTTGGGCCCCTGCCAGCCACGTGGGAGACAGACTGAGATTCCAGCTCCCAGCTTCAGCCTGGCCCACCCCGGCTGTTGCAGGCATTGGGGAGTAAAGCATTGGATGAGGGACAGTGCTCCCTTTCTCTGCCTTTCAAGTCAATTACATGAATTCCAACATCTTATGCTAACAGATAATTGATTAATGACTGATTAAGGTAGTAGCCTGGTTTGATTACGAGGTCTGAAGACAGAAGCTCTGGGAAGTGACTGGAGGGGACTGGGTTGTGTTGTTACGGTGGAGCCCATGACTGAATCATGTTGGCATTACAAGGAGAGAACACACAGAAGACAGACGAAGAGCGTGCCCCTGTCTCTTGGTTTGCCGTGTGATTATCACTTGGCCATCCTCCAAACGGTTCAACCAGTGGTGTCACCCAGTCTTGGGCTATGAACCTTCGAACTATAAGCTGAAATAAGCCTTCCTTCCTAAATCTCTTCTTGGACATTTTATTTACTATAATGAAAAGCTGACTAATAAATTCAGTAAAAAGACAGTCATAATGCATTCTCACTAAGCCAAGTAAAGCAGCCTGAGGTGGCCCATTATAGACACCAGTGAAATCTGTGAAATCACATGGTGAATGGCGACTTCTACATCAGCTAATGTGACTGACTAGACGAACTGAACAATCCTACAAAATATGTAGAGATTTTCTTTAAAATAGACATTGCCCTTCCAGAGGCTGGCATTCTGTCAGATGAATATATAAATGATTATTTAAAAATATGGAAATCTGGGCTAGTGCTGTGGCGTAGCAGATTAAGCCACCACCTTGCAGTGCCGGCATCCCATGTGGGCGTCAGTTCAAGTCCCGGCTGCTCCACTTCCGATCCAGCTCTCTGCTACGGCCTGGGAAAGCAGTAGAAGATGGCCCACGTCCTTGGGCCCCTGCACCTGCATGGGAGACCTGGAAGAAGCTCCTGGCTTCAGATGGGCACAGCTCCAGCTGTTGCAGCTATCTGGGAAGTGAACCAGAGGATGGAAGACCTTTCTCTCTGCCTCTGCCTCTCTGTAACTCTGCCTTTCAAAAAAAAATAAATATTTTTTTTTTAAATAAGAAAATCTACAAGGGTGCAAAGTTGAATTGTCACTAATGACGGAACACCCTGAGATGTTCCCAGAATGTACCGAGAGTGGTAAGTGATCCAGAAGCTCCCACGAGAAACAGACAAATCCATGCAAACAGTGGGAAGGAGATACTAACACATCTCTCATTAAGCGATTATGCAAATGGGCAAAACTCCATGATGATGAACGTGTTTATCTAATGAGTATATTTTTTAAAACTGCAGTTAATGTGCACTGAACACATTCTCTTGTACACATTTTTAATCATTTCCTAGGCATAAAGCAGTCCACATGAATTTCAAAGGATTGCAATAACAGAGCATGTTTGTGACTAAAATTCAATGAATTAGTACCAAGAAGATAAATGTTAAATTTTGTATAATAAGATGAGGCAATACAATTCTAAAAGTCCCTAAATTTTAAAAAGTCATATTGAATTTTAAATATATATACTTATGCACAAAATACTTAAATATGTGTATATACTTGTATACAAAGACAAATGGAAATTTTATAAATGTCTTTGTGGGATGCTACTAGAGCTATATCTGTAGAAATCTACAAATACCTAATTTAGAAAAGAGGGGCTAAATTAATAAATTAAGCCATTATCTCTAGAAATATTTTTTTTTATTTGACAGGTAGAGTTACAGACAGTGAGAGAGAGACACAGAGAGAAAGGTCTTCCTTCCATTGGTTCACTCCCCAAATGGCTGCCACGGCCGGCGCTGCACTGATCTGAAGCCGGGAGCCAGGTACTTCCTCCTGGTCTCCCACGCGGGTGCAGGGGCCCAAGGACTTGGGCCATCCTCCACTGCCTTCCTGGGCCACAGCAGAGAGCTGGACTGGAAGAGGAGCAGCCAGGACTAAAACCCTGTGCCCACATGGGATGCCGGTGCCGCAGGCAGAGGATTAACCAAGTGAGCCATGGCGACGGTCCCTAGAAATCTTAAACATAGCAAATGATGTCCAAAATAAATTAAAAGGAGCGAAACATACCTAAGACCAGAAATTAATGGAATACAAAGCAAATACACAAAATGCAAGACCAGGAAAGCCAGAAGCTGGTTCATTAAAAAGAAATAATATTGATAATTTTTGGCAACACTGACATAAATAGAAGGAATTAATAATGTGAAGGAAAGGATGTAATACTGCATGTTCTTGAAACTAAAAAAAAAATAGTACTTACAGCCAATGTATTGGAGGATTAGATAAAATGGGAAAATGGTAAAAAATAGAAAATGAGAATATTTCTATTAGCATAAACATAAATTTAAAATGTTTTAAATTTTGCACACAAATTCCACTCAGAATTAGGTCTACCAAATATTTAAGGCAGGGATTATTTATATTTTATGCAATTTCTCCCAAAGAATAGGAAAAGCAAATAATCTCTAACATTTTATTAGGCTAAAGGGATCCTGATTCAAAAGCTGAAAAAATAGTAAGAGAAAAGTAAATTATAAGTCAGTCTCAATATGAAAAAAACCCTATAAAACTAATGGGGAAATGTAACCAAGTTGGGTAAATTCCAAGAACGCACAATTGGCTTGTAATTAGAAAATTAGTCAGTGATTTCCAGATCAGATTAAAGGAGAAAAGTGATGAGATTATCACAACAGATGCCCCCAAAAGCAACTGGTGAACTTAATGCAATTAACAGACTAGTAATAAAAGGACATAATTTTTATCTGGAAAAGAATCTCTCTTAAGCAACATCAACCAAAACCCACAGAGCATCCTACAAAGAACCCCACTTCAGTTCAATAACCAAGACGCTCTGCCGGCGCCGTGGCTCACTGGGCTAATCCTCCGCCTAGCGGCGCCGGCACACCGGGTTCTAGTCCCGGTCGGGGCGCCGGATTCTGTCCCGGTTGCCCCTCTTCCAGGCCAGCTCTCTGCTGTGGCCAGGGAGTGCAGTGGAGGATGGCCCAGGTGCTTGGGCCCTGCACCCCATGGGAGACCAGGAGAAGCACCTGGCACCTGGCTTCAGATCAGCGTGGTGCGCCGGCCGCTGCGTGTCAGCCTCTGCGGCCACTGGAGGGTGAACCAACAGCAAAGGAAGACCTTTCTCTCTGTCTCTCTCTCTCACTGTCCACTCTGCCTGTCAAAAAATAAAAAAAAAAAAACAAAGATGCTCAATATTATCATTGCCACTTAACAAGGACAGGTGTACATGCAGTCAAAAAGAAAGGTCCCAGATTTGAAATTAAGGAACAATCTTAACACATGACATGACTCAGAAGCAGAAAATCCAAAGTGACCTACACATTCGGATAGAATGTAACACACTGTGTGGAATGGTACGTGTGGAGTGGGGGCCTCCAAAAATCTGATCCTCGATTACAAAACCAAGAACACTATCAAAATTGCCAAATGAACTTTTTCAGACCTTTGGAAGTTAACCACACTCACAACAATTCAATCAGCATTTATTCAGGGAAAACACCTGGATCTCAGTAATAAAGATGTTACAGGAGCCAGCGCTGTGGTGCAGTGGGTTAAAGCCCCAGCCTGCAGCTGGTTCAAGTCCCAGCTACTCCTCTTCCAATACAGCTCTCTGCTATGGCCTGGGAAAGCAGCAGAAGATGGCCCAAGCCCTTGGGCCCCTGCACCCGTGTGGGAGACTTGGAAGAAGCTCCTGGCTCCTGGCTTTGGATTGGTGCAGCTCCGGCCGTTGCGATCATTTGGTGAGTGAACCAGTGGATGAAATAAATAAAATGATTCTTTTAAAAAAGATACTACAAAAATAAATAGGATTGTAAATAAAAAGGAATCATGCAAGAGAATACTTACAGGAATTTGATATCCTTAATAAGAACTAAATAAAAGTTTATAAACGAATCCCATGAGGGGCCGGCACTGTGGCATAGCATGTTAAGCTGCCTCTGCAGTGCCGGCAGCCCATATGGGTGCCGGTTTGAGTCCCAGCTGCTCCACTTCTGATCCAGCTCCCTGCTAATGTGCCTGGGAAAGCAGTAGAAGATGGCCCAAGTGCTTGGGCCCCTGCACCCAGGTTTGGTGCCATTTGGGGGAGTGAACCAGTGGATGGAAAACTTTCTCTCTCTGTTTCTCTCAAGTATATAATAAATTAAAAAGAAGACTATGAACAACTGTATGCCATATGAATAGATGAGACAAATTCCTACCTGACCTACACAAGCTACCAAAACTGACCCAAGAAGAAACAGAAAATATAAATAAACTCATGACAAGAGGTTGAATCAATAATCAAAAACTGCCCTACACAGAGAAGCCCAGGGCCAGATGGCTTCACTGTTAACTTCTACCAAACATTGAAAGAATTAAAATCAGTTCTCAAAGGATTTAAAAAATGGAGGAGGTAAGAATAGCGCTCACATCTTTTGAGGCCAGCATTACTCTGATGCTGAAGCCAAACAGCACATCACAGTAGAATAAAGTGCAGGCCGGTCTCCATTATGAATACAAATGCAAAAACCCTCAAGGAAACCATAGCAAATTGAATCCAGGAGCACATGAAAAGAATTCTACACTATGACCAAACAGGACTTAACCACAAACACAAGGTGCTTTGACACAAAAATCAACTCTTGCAAGGGACAGGAAAAAAAAAAAAAAAAAACGATCATCTCAGTTGGGGCAGAGAAAGCACTTGATAAAATTCAGCATTTTTTCACGATACAAATATTTTAATAGGCAGGCGTTTGGCCTAGAGGGTAAGATGCCCACATCCCACGCTAGAGTGGTTCAGTTCCCAGCTCTGGCCCCTGAGTCCAGCGTCATGACAATGTGGGAGACCAGCCCATGGCTTTTGTCTCAGTCCAGCCCTCGTTACTGGGGGGCGAATGGGGAGTGAACCAGTTTGGGGAGCTCTGTATCCCTGTATGTCTCTCCACTTCTCAAATATATTAAAAATAAAAAAAAATTAAATAAAGTTTTATTAGAACATGGCCACATGCCATCATTTATATATTATTCACGGCTTCTTTCAGGGTGCAACCAGAGGGGACAGAGACTCCGTGGCCCAGAAACGTGAGGATATTTACAGAAAACGTGTGCTGACCCTTGCTCTAACGCCCAGTGGAATCTACTGGTCTGTGTTTGTCAGATCACTTAGGCTTCAGGCATGTACTGCAGGAGCTGGACTTCTGAAAGCAATTTCTCTCAGCGACGGGAGAGCAGGAGACCCCCATGGAGCTCACAGCAAGGAAAACCTTGGCCTCTGAGAAGCCAGCTTGTCTCACGCTGGCCAGACGGTGACCCCAGACTGTCTGGGTGAGGTGAATAACCGCGGAGTCAGAAGAAAAAGTGGGGGACAAAATGTCCGCATGGGGACATGGGAGTTTGTCACTGAGGGACCCCCAACACTGGTTCTGTACCCCTCAAGCCCCCTCTGCTCCACGCCTGAGACCACTGTCTGCTTCTTCGTATCACAGGAAAGTTTTGATCTCTCCGGCTTTTCTCAGTAGGCATCAATTAGTAATTGCTTGTGCTGTGGTTTTCCCTGGGCCAAAACTTTTCTCAAAAATATTCTCAATTCCCCTTGCAGACACTGTCAATGACTTCACCGCTGGGAAACCATGGTGCCTCCTCCGACCTATAACCTGGGGCTCAGGGGCTTTATCACACACATAGGCGCAAACCCTGGCGGCGACAGGCACAGCGTCCAGGTATCAGAGGTAGGTGTGGTGAGCTCATCTTTTTCATTGTTTCAATATGTCATACAAAGTGGCTCTGTGGCTCCAGGAATCTCTTTCAATTTTTTTTTTTTTTTTGAGAGGCAGAGAAATATTTCTGTTTGTTGAAAATGCCCACAATGGACTGGCGCCGCGGCTCACTAGGCTAATCCTCCGCCTTGCGGCGCCGGCACACCGGGTTCTAGTCCCGGTTGGGGCGCCGGATTCTGTCCCGGTTGCCCCTCTTCCAGGCCAGCTCTCTGCTGTGGCCTGGGAGTGCAGTGGAGGATGGCCCAAGTGCTTGGGCCCTGCACCCCATGGGAGACCAGGATAAGCACCTGGCTCCTGACTTCAGATCAGCACGGTGCACTGGCCGCAGTGGCCATTGGAGGGTGAACCAGCGGCAAGGGAAGACCTTTGTCTCTCTCTCTCACTGTCCACTCTGCCTGTCAAAAAAAAAAAAAAATTCATTTTTTTTTTGACAGGCAGTTAGACAGTGAGAGAGAGACAGAGAAAGGTCTTCCTTCCATTGGTTCACCCCCCCAAAATGGCCTCTACGGCTGGCACACTGTGCCCAGCTGGAGCCAGGTGCCAGGTGCTTCCTCCTGGTCTCCCATGGGGTGCAGGGCCCAAGCACCTGGGCCATCCTCCACTGCACTCCCTGGCCACAGCAGAGAGCTGGCCTGGAAGAGGGGCAACCGGGACAGAATCCAGTGCCCCAATCGGGACTAGAACCCGGGGTGCCGGCGCCGCAGGCGGAGGATTAGCCTAGTGAGCCACGGCGCCGGCCGAGATTCATTTTCAATTAACTTTGTAAACTTTATGTCTTTTTTTTTTTTTTTGGTTACTTACCTGATAATGACTTTTCTCTAATTTTCTAAAAGGTTTTGGGCTTTTCCCCTTAACTTTTTGTAAGGTATTTGAAGTTTTATTTTTGAGACAGTTTTGATAAACCATATTTTTGTAGGAATTTCTCTATTTCTTCCAAATTTTCAAAAGCTTGTTCATGCTAACCTCCATATCTTTTTACATCTGTAACTCATTTTCTACTCATATATCATTTATTTGTGCTTTCTCTCTCAGATTTCCCATCTTTTCAGAAATGAACTTTTAGCTGCTTATTTTGTTGTTGTTGCTTTGTGTTTTTATTTTCTATGTTCATAAATTTTGGGTATATATTTTGATGTTAAAGATTTATTGTATTGTATTTGAAAGGCAGAATTACAGAGAGGCAGAGAGAGAGAGAGAGAGAGGCAGAGAGAGAGAACCATCTTCTATCTGCTGGTACATTCCTTAAATGGCTACGACAGCCAAGGCTGGGCCAAGCCAAAGCCAGGAGCCAGGAACTTCTTCTAGGTCTCCGAGGTGGGTGCAGGGGCCCAAGTACCTGGGCCATCTTCCATTGCTTTCCCAGGCACGTTAGCAGGGAGCTGGATTGGAAATGGAACAGCCGAGACTCAAACCAGTGCCCACCTGGGATGCCAGCATCACAGACATTACCCCCTATGCTACTATGCCAGCTCCAGGGGTTTTTTTATAATTGTCCTAAGATATGTGCTTAGCTCATTTAGGGTGGTTTTTTTTTTTTTTTTTTTTTTTTTGACAGGCAGAGTGGACAGTGAGAGAGAGAGACAGAGAGAAAGGTCTTCCTTTGTCGTTGGTTCACCCTCCAATGGCCGCCGCAGCTGGCACACCGCGCTGATCCGAAGGCAGGAGCCAGGTGCTTCTCCTGGTCTCCCATGGGGTACAGGGCCCAAGCACTTGGGCCATCCTCCACTGCCCTCCCTGGCCACAGCAGAGAGCTGGCCTGGAAGAGGGGCAACCGGGACAGAATCTGGAGCCCCAAACAGGACTAGAACCTGGAGTTCCGGCGCCGCAGGTGGAGTATTAGCCTAGTGAGCCGCGGCGCCGGCCACTCATTTAGTTTTGACTTCTTTTTTATAATATAAATATTTAAGAATACAAAGCTGGGGCCGACATTGTGGCGCAGCGGGTTAACGCCCTGCTCTGAAGCACTGGCATCCCATATGGGCGCCGGTTCGAGTCCTGGTTGCTCCACTTCCCATCCAGCTCTCTGCTATGGTGGGAAAGCAGTAGAAGATGGCCCAAGTGCTTGGGCCCCTGCACCCACTTGGGAGACCCTGAAGAAACTCCTGGCTTCAGGTCAGCACAGCTCCGGCCATTGCGGCCAACTGGGGAGTGAACCAGCGAATGGAAGACCTCTTTCTCTCTCTCTCTGCCTCTCCTCTCTCTGTGTAACTCTGACTTTCGGATAAATAAATAAATCTTTAAAAAAAAAAAAGAATATAAAGTTTATTAGACTCTGCTTTAGTTTTTAAAGTACACAGCAGCTTGAGTTGCACATAATTCACATAACATACACTGCAATTATTTAAAGTGTATAATTCAACAATTTTTAATATAGTCACAGATTTGGAGCCAGCGCTGTGGCATAGTGGGTAAAGCCACCACCTGCAGCGCTGGCATCCCATATGGGCGCTGGTCCGAGTCGTGGCTGCTCCACTTCTGATCCAGCTCTCTGCTATGGCCTGGGAAAGCAGTAGAAGATGGCCCGAGTCCTTGGGCCCCTGCACCCATGTGGGAGACCGGGAAGAAGCTCCTGGCTCCTGGCTTAGGCCTGGCTCAGCTCCTGTCCTTGTGGCCATTTAGGGAGTGAAGCAGTGATTAGAAGACCTCTCTCTTTGCCTCTGACTCTCTGTAACTCTTTTAAATAAAAGTAATAAATCTTTAAAAAATGTATAATCATAGATTAGTGCAATCATTGCTACACTTGTAGGACATTTTTATCAGCCTTAAAGAGAGCCTGCATCCATTAGCTGTCACCATCTGCTGCCCCACCAGCCCTAAGCAGCCACAGATCTTTAATTTTTAGAAAATGCTTTGTACACTAGGGATGCTAACCTTTTATCTGTGATATTTTTGCAAATATTTTCCTGTGGTTTGTCCTTTGTCTTTTGAGTTTGCTTATCATGTTTATTTGCAATTTGGGAAGATCCCTAAAAACACAATCATTTCCAATTGATCTGCACAGATACCTTTGCCATCAATCAACTATCTATTTGGAAATATTTCTGGAGTCTCTTTTCTATTATGCTGATATATTTTAATTCTCTTATGCAAATACTACACTCCAAGAAATAGATTTATAGTAAATATTAAAGTTAAATTAATATTAATATTAAAGTTAAATCTTCTAGCCTTTTTGCCTGTCCAAAACTATCTTTGGCTGTTCTAAATCTTTTTATTTCCATCCAGATTTTAGAATGAGTTTGGCGACATCTACAAAATATGTGCTGGAATTCTTATTGGCATTGCATTGACTCTTCATATCAACTTGGAAACAACGGGTATCTTAATGAGGAGTATTCCAACCCATGAAGGTGATACATTTTTCTATATATATTAAAGTCTTCCTCAATTCACCTAGCAGTGCTTTATAATTTTGATGCCAACATCTTGCACATATTTTGTTAACTTTCAGCCATTACAAAGTATCATTCTGGCCCAAGTTCTCGGGCCCCTGCACCCACGTGGGAGACCCAGAAGAAGCTCCTGGTTCCTGGCTTTGGGTCGGCGCAGCCCCAGCCATTGCGGCCAATTGGGGAATGAACCAGTGGATAGAAAACCTCTCTCTTCTCTCTCTCTCTCTCTCTCTCTCTCTCTCTCTCTGCCTCTCCTCTCTCTGTGTAACTCTTTCGGGTAAATAAATAAATCTTAAAAAAAACAGGTATCATTCATAAATCACACAGGTACAGTGTCCAAAATTAAATGCAAGCAAAGTAAATACGATCTGGAAAACAACTAGTTTACTTCTTCAGTGCAGTTTGTAAGTTATTTCAAGATTTGAAAATCCAACAATACTAAGGATAAATTCATAATGTACCTTTGTAAATATAAATGATGGAATTTTTGTATACTTTTGCATTTTTCACACCAAGGAAAATAATACACTTCTTTTTCTCCAGATTTCTCTGGCTGTAGGCAAAATAAAGTCCTAAAAAGATGGCTGCTGGAAACAGAAACTGCCTGGCAACAGGCTGTGATTGGATGGTTTCGGAAACCACATGACAGCAGAGCCTGCCTGGCAACAGGTTGTGATTGGATGGCTTTGGAGACTGCCTGGCAATAGGGTGTGATTGGTTAGGGCATAGACCGCCCCTTAACCGGATTGGCTGCCTTGGCTATATAAGCTGCTGTAGCAACTGAAATAAATGAGTCTGCAGGCTGCTTGCCTCAGGCCTGCTTTCACCCACTCCCAGGGTCTGCGTGGTGACTCCACGCCTCTTGCCCCCACCATGCTCTTCCTCTCAGGAACAATTCCACAGCAACAGTCCTAACCAGTGACGAAATGGCATCCAGTGAGTTGGCAGCTGGGCTGGCCTTCTTCCTGCAGACTGGAGTTGGAATCCTAGCGAATGTGTTCCTCCTCTACCTTTACATATTCGCTTTCTCCACTAAGCACAGCCAGAGACCCACAGACTTCATTCTGAGCCATCTAACGTTAGCCGACTTCCTGGTCCTTTCCTCAAAGGGAGTCCACCACACAATGGCTGCCTTTGACTTGCAGTATTTCCTGGGAGATGTTGA
Organism: Oryctolagus cuniculus; assembly: GCF_051225735.1. Lineage (NCBI taxonomy): Eukaryota > Metazoa > Chordata > Mammalia > Lagomorpha > Leporidae > Oryctolagus > Oryctolagus cuniculus. The sequence goes on from NC_142884.1 coordinate 13,383,390, forward strand.
ATGCAAACTTAGTTTTTATACTCACAGAGTTGCCCGGGGTGTTTCACTCTGTACCACCTGCCTGTTGAGTGTCTTCCAAGCTCTCACAATCAACCCTAGAAATTCTAGATGGACCAAATTTAAACTGAAGGCCCTTAAATGGGTTCAACCTCCCTGTTTCGTCTGTTGGATTCTTCATTTCCTGGTAAATACTATTGTGCCGCTGAGAGTGATTAGCCCAAAGAACACTACAAATGGTACAATAAACGATTTTGGGCTGTGTTCTACAGAAAGGCCTAATGCATTCGTTAGGTCGCTCTATGCAGTTCTCTTTTCCTTTCTCGATATCCTGTGTTTGGGACTCATGGCCTGGGCCAGTGGCTCCATAGTAGTCCTCCTGCAGAAGCACAAGCAGCAAGTCCAACACATTCGCACTGGCTCTCCCGGGGCCTCCCCGGAGACCTCCGCTGTACACGCTGTGCTGCTTCTGGCGAGCTCGTTTCTGTCCTTCTACCTTCTCTCCTCCTCCTTGTCACTGTACATAACTCGCCTTGGCAGCCCCAGCCGGCAGCTGATAAACATCACTACGTTCCTGGCCGCCTGTTTTCCAACTCTGAGCCCCTGTGTGCTCATCCACTGTGACGCTCGCATCTGCACAAACTACCTGGCCAGTGGGAAAGCAAGAACATCCCACTAGTCTTCTGACAGGCAGTTGTCTTCAGTCAACAATTTAAAAGCATTCAATGTGTGACTATATGGGTCTACAGACCCATCTAGGGGCTGGCACTGTGACGTAGCGGGTAAAGCCGCCACCTGCGGCGCTGGCATCCCATATGGGCACCGGCTGCTCCACTTCCAATCCAGCTCTCTGCTATGGCCTGGGAAAGCAGTGGAAGATGCCCAAGTCCTCGGGCCCCGTGTGGGAGACCCAGAAGAAGCTCCTGGCTCCTGGCTTTGGATCGGCACAGCTCCGGCCATTGCAGCCAACTGGGGAGTGAACCTGCAGATGGAAGACCTCTCTCTCTCTCTCTCCCTATCCTTCTCTCTCTGTGTAACTCTTTCAAATAAATAAATAAATTTTTTAAAAAAAAAAGACTCATCTAAAATTTGTCCTAGTTAATGTGAGATGTTAGCCATGTGACTTAATTCTCCAAATGTGTTAATTATTTCTCTTTGGATATTGCCTTCTAATAGAGGCAGTATCAGTTTTGGTTTGTGCAGAAACAGTAAAAGCCAAGAAAAAAGGCCTACGCACACTGACACCCGGCACTGCACTTATGAAATGGCAGGATCTACAACTGAATGTAATGGAAGAGCCACCGATTCAAATCAGCTATTAAAGTCACTCTTTTTCATATAAATGGACAGGGTTTTTTTTTTTTTGGGGGGGGGGGAGCTCAGCTGGACACTGCAGAGCTGGCCCGCCTCACACCGCAGTGGAGAACCCCTCATTCCGTGAAAGACTTTCTCTGAGCCTGCACTTCATTCTAGTGAGTTGTATGCCACTTTGCACTATGGAAAATTAATATTTCATTTCCTAGTTATAACATGATCTCACTTCCTTACAACCCCATCAGTTCTGCTAATTTCCAATACCAGACTCCTATCCTTGGCTATCCGGTGAACACAATGATTTCTGGTAGGAAATTTTGTGAAATGCACATTTCAATGAAAAGAACAGAAGTCCTAGCCGGCGCCATGGCACACTGGGCTAATCCTCCGCCTTGCAGCGCCGGCACACCGGGTTCTAGTCCCGGTTGGGGCGCCAGATTCTGTCCCGGTTGCCCCTCTTCCAGGCCAGCTCTCTGCTGTGGCCAGGGAGTGCAGTGGAGGATGGCCCAAGTCCTTGGGCCTTGCACCTCATGGGAGACCAGGAGAAGTACCTGGCTCCTGCCATCGGATCAGCATGGTGCGCCGGCCACGGCGGCCATTGGAGGGTGAACCAATGGCAAAAGGAAGACCTTTCTCTCTGTCTCTCTCTCTCACTGTCCACTCTGCCTGTCAAAAAAAAAAAAAAAAAAAAAAGAACAGAAGTCCTTCTAGTTCTTGGAGGTAAAGAATATTAACACAAATAGAGACTTACAAAAGTAGTTAAAGGCTGGTGAGACTAGAATGGATATGAAAGAAGGAATTCAAGAAAAAGTCCTTGCTGTGGGCCCACCAGCGCGGGTGCTATTTCTGCAATGAGCTTGTGCCACACCAGGAGGAAGAGACTGTCGGAGATAGCTCCGGAGCCACTACCCTGAAGACACGGATTGTGGCTCTACCTACAGATCAGGAACCCTCACACTGCCACGAGCGTGGATTCTTTTGAAGATTTATGTATTTATTTATTTGGAAGGCAGAGTTACAGAGATGCAGAGACAGAAACAGAGAGGCCCTTTTTTACTTTAAAGATTTACTTATTTTACTTTTTTGAAAGATTTTATTTATTTATTTGAGAGGTGGTAGAGTTACAGTGAGAAGGAGAGACACAGACAGAGGTCTTCCATCCGCTGGTTCACTCCCCAATGGCTGCAATGGCCGGAACTGAGCTGATCCGAAGCCAGGAGCCAAGAGCTTCTTCCAGATCTGCTAGGTGGGTGCAGGGGCCCAAGGACTTGGGCCATCTTCTTCTGCTTTCCAGGCCACAGCAGAGAGCTGGATCGGAAGCAGAGCAGCCGGGACTCGAACCAGTGCCCATATGGGGTGCTGGCACTGCAGGTGGTGGCCCTACCTGCTACAACAATGACCCCAAAACTAGAAGTTGATCCTCTATGTTAAAGCACCAGGATTTTCTGTTAGGAAAAAAAATAAAAATAAAAACAGGGGGAGGGTGAAAGTTTTTCTATTTTAATTTTGAAATATTTTCTATAATGCTTTCAACCATCAACTGAATTACAACCCCCCCTCCTTTTTCAGTTTGTATTGAATTGGCGATTCTCTTCCTTGACATTATAATCAGCTCCCACAGCTCCTTTCCTCCCCAGGTCTGACTCTGGTATGAGCAGACACTGGAAACAGTGACAGGATGAACGGATTCTTTCCTAGTGCCTTCACCTTTCAATACAATGACTGGCCAAGAAAATAAAGATTGTGTTTTGTTAAGGAAATGCTTTGTTTTTGTTTCTATCATTATTAAGTTTTGATGTTTGGGACAACTGAGTCTTAAAAAAAAAAAAACAGGAGCTGGTGCTGTCTCGTATCAGGTAGAGCCACCGCCTGCAGTGCCAGCAGCCCATGTGAGCGCTGGTTCAAGTCCCGGCTGCTCTACTTCTGATCCAGCTCTCTGCTGTGGTCTGGGTTAGCAGTAGAAGATGGCCCAAGTCCTTGGGCCCCTGCACCCATGTGGGAGACCTGGAGGAAGCTCCTGGGTCCTGGTTTTGGATTGGCCTAGCCTCGGCCGTTGCGGCCAACTGGGGAGTGAACCAGAGGATGGAAGACCTCTCTCTCTCTCTCTCTCTCTCTCTCTCTCTCTCTCTCTCTCTCTCTGCCTCTCTGTAACTCTGCCTTTCAAAAAAATAACTTTTTCAAAAAAAGTTAATATTTTAAAAGATATTCATTGCTTTTGTAATTCAGGTGACCATTTCAACACTTTGATTAAATCTGGTTTATAGCTGGTTAAATATCTCTTGATTATGTGGGTGACGATTATTTCACAACGATCAAGGATTCCAGGATCCTACGTTCTTCTGACTTCTGAGATTTCCAGCTGGGCCCCTGGAGATCCTCAAAGAATCCCTCATCCTGTGGGGATGAAAGTCAATTGGGCTTACTCGGCTCGTGTGGAAAGCACTGTCAGGCTGTGAAATGATGCTGAACCGTGTGGTGGATATAAGTATTCCACAGTATGTAAAATGTAGAGCACTCTGGCAGCCCTGGTGTGATGTCATCAGTTGTGACTGCCATCTTAATGAAAAAGAGTTAGGGGCCTTTCAAAGATCTTTGCCCTTGTGCCACATATCCAAAGATCTAAAGGGGATATGTTTTTTTTTTAATATTTATTTATTTTACTTGAAAGTCAGAATTACACAAGAGAGAGGAGGAAAGCAGAGAGAGGTCTTCCACCTGCTGGCTCCCCAACTGGCTGCAATGGCTAGAGCTGTGCCGAACCAAAGCCAGGAGCCAGGAGCTTCCTTGTGGTCTCCCACGCGGGTGCAGGGGCCCAAGAACTTGGGCCATCCTCTACTGCTTTTCCAGGCCACAGCAGAGAGCGGGATCAGAAGAGCAGCAGCTGGGACTCAAACTGGCGCTCATGTGGGATGCCGGCTCTGTAGGCAGTGGCTTTACCTGCTACACCACAGCGCCAGCCCCAGGATACAGGTTTTGTAAAACCCTATAGGTGCTTTCTAAAATACAGTATGCAATGACTATAATGAGCTCTCCTTGTCAACTGCTGAGTTTTATCTTTTTAACTGCGGCTATTTTAAGCCTCTTTCATCCACAGTTCTGACATCACCTAAAACATTCGCAATCAGATTCTTGGAGAAGACTCTAACAAATATCCCCAAACATAGGTGTCTGGCAGCTTTAAGTTCAATAGACTAGCTCAGAATTTCCAGAACTCTGATTTTTAAAAATGCTAAATTCATAAAATTGCTAATGGAAATACTTAGCAAGAATTACTTACAAGACTGAATTAATGAAATTTGTGAATTTCTTTTATGCAAAATATTGTTGATTTTTGTACTGAAATGCTTCACCTTTTAGTTTCAGGGAAAAATTTTTCCTGAGATGTCTATGATTTACAATGCTTTGGCAAAGGTATACTCTTGTAAAAAAGATGGAAAGATTTACCTTTTCCCTCTTAATTTCTCCAAATTTCAAAAACTCCTGGTATTTTTTAAGATTTATTTTATTTATTTGAAAAACACAGTTACAGAGAGAGTTAGAGACAGAGAGAGTTCTTCCATCTGCTGGTTCACTCCACAAATGACCACGATGGCCAGAACCAAGCCGATCTGAAGCCAGGAGCCAGGAGCTTCTTCTGGGTCTCCCACGTGGGTGGCAGGGACCCAAGGACTTGGGCCATCTTCTATTGCTTTCCTAGACCATAGCAGAGAGCTGGCTTGGAAGTGGAGCAGCCTGATCTTGAACTGGCACCCATTTGGGATACAGGCAGTGCAGGCCGGGGCTTTAACCCACTGCGCCACTTTGCCAGCCCCATTTTTATTTTTCATGGCATGGTGGTTGTTTTCAGGAGTTCAGTAAGGGGCCAATGCTCTGTTGTAGTAGGATAAGCCCCACCTGCAGCGCCAGCATCCCATTGGTTTTGTCCCTGCTGCTCCTCTTTCGACCCAGCTCCCTGCTCAGGGCCTGGGGAAACAGAATATGGCCCAAGTGCTTGGACCCCTACACCCACGTGAGAGACCTAGAGTAAGCTCCTGGCTCCTGACCACCCCACCTCCAGCAGTTGTGGCCATCTGGGGAGTGAACCAGCAGATGGAAGACCTTTCTTTCTTTCCCTCCATAACTGTGCCTCTCAAATAAATAAATCTTTTTAAAAATTATTTATTTATTTATTTTGACAGGCAGAGTTAGACAGTGAGAGAGAGAAAGGTCTTCCTTTTCCATTGGTTCACCCCCCAATGGCCTCTATGGCTGGCGCACTGCACCGATCCGAAGCCAGGAGCCAGGTGCTTCCTCCTGGTCTCCCATGTGGGTGCAGGGCCCAAGCACTTGGGCCATCCTCCACTGCCTTCCCGGGCCACAGCAGAGAGCTGGACTGGAAGAGGAGCAACCGGGACAGAATCCGGTGCCCCAACCGGGATTAGAACCTGGGGTGCCAGTGCCGCAGGTGGGGGATTAGCCTAGTGAGCCACGATGCCAGCCCCAAACATTTGACTTTTAACTTCTAATCTTTCATGGATCAATACTTTCGTAAAATATGACAAAAATGTTATGGCAATAAAAAATTGCTATAAAGTTCCCAAATATTTACTCTCATTTTCTGCATATATCTCATAGTTGAAAATTTAGAGACTGACACCAGTCTCTGGGAAATGGCTTGGCTGCCTTCCAGTTAAAGGCTTCCCTACAGTTCTGATTCAGTTTCTCATGCAGATTAATTCCCTGATGCACCCGAAGATGTTTACATGTCTACGAGCCTTCTCACATTCCTTACATTTATAGGTTTCACGACAGTATGAATTCTCTGATGTGCAGCAAGACTGAACTAAGTTCAGGTCCTGCCACATTCCTTACATTTAAAGTGTTTCTAACAAGTATAAATTCTCTGATGCAGTCAGAATTTGTGCCATGAATAAAGACTGCCAGGGGCCGGCTCTGTGGTGCAGTGGGTTAATGCCCTGGCCTGAAGCGCTGGCATCCCACACGGGCTGCTCCTCTTTCGATCCAGCTCTCTGCTGTGGCCTGGGATAGCAGTAGAGGATGGCCCAAGTCCTTGGGCCCCTGCACCCACATGGGAGACCTGGAGGAAGCTCCTGGCTCTTGACTTTGGATTGGTGCAGCTTCGGCTGTCACAGCCATCTGGGGAGTGAACCAGCAGATGGAAGACCTCTCGCTCTGTCTATACCTCTCTCTGTAACTCTGTCTTTCAAATAAATAAAAATAAATCTTTTTTTAAAAAAGACCTACACATATTTCTTTCATTTAAACTGTTTTACATCCATAGAAATTGGTGCTTAGTAAGATCACACAGAGTGTAAAGGCCATTTCATATTCCTTGTAGTCAAAGTATTTCTAATGTCAATTTGATGATAACAACACGCTGTCCACATGCAGGAGAGGCTTTTGCACACTCCTTCCATTCGTGGGATTTTTCAAGAGTAAGATTCCTCCTCACATTAAGTTACCCACAAACAAAAACACGTCCTTTCACGTTTCTTCAATCGCGCTGTTTCACGGTATCAGTCTTCTCATTTGAGGAAGCTGTCCACATACAGTCTTCCCCACAGTCTTCATATTTGCAGGGTGCATTACTGCTAAGCGTTCTCCACACTGATCGCAGCTCGAGCCAGGAGAACAGGTCCTCCCCAGTTCCTTACATTGATACAGTTTCTCTCCAGTGTGAAATGAATCTCTGAGGAACAGTGAGTTGACAGCCATCACGCATTTCCCCACTGTTTCACATTCGTGGGATTTCTCACCTCTGTGGACTCTCTCATGTTTGACAAGGCTTGAACCCCACCTAAAGGCCTCCCCACATTCCCTGCGTTCGAAGGCTTCTCGCCAGCGGGAATCCTCTGATGCCGAGCGAGGTGACAGCCACCACGAAAGGCCTTGCCGCGGTCTGTGCACTCGTGGTTTCCCTCCGCTGTGGATTCTCTCATGTTGAACAAGGCTGGGTCCACCGCTCAAGGCCTTCCCACACTTCTTACACTCGCAGGGGTTCTCCCCAGTTTGCAATATCTGATGGCGAGTCAGTTGATAACCCCAGCAAAGAGCCTTGCCACAGACTTTACATACGTAAGGTTTCTTCCCAGTATGGGTTTTCCGATGCTGAGTGAGGTGATAGCCATGACCAAAGGCCTTGCCACGGTCTCTACACGCGCAGGGTTTCTCGCCAGTATGGCTCCTCTCGTGTTTAACACGGCTGGGTCCCCAGTGTGAAGCCTCCGAGGCAGCGTGAGTTGACAGGCGCTGAAGAAGGTCTTCCTGCATCCCTCACACTCAAAGCGTTCCTCATCTGTGTGAGTTCTCTCACGGTGAACAAGTTTTGACCACAAGTTTTGACCCGTGCCTACAAGCTTCCCCCAACTCCTCACACACGCGGGGCCTCTCTCCGCTAGGAGCGCTCTGATGTGCAGTGAAAGACCCGCTTTTCCTGTGGGTGGTTACTTTTTTTTTTTTTTTTTTTTTTGGACAGGCAGAGTGGACAGTGAGAGAGAGACAGAGAGAAAGGTCTTCCTTTGCCGTTGGTTCACCCTCCAATGGCCGCTGCGGCCGGTGCACTGCGGCCGGTGCACCATACTGATCCGATGGCAGGAGCCAGGTGCTTCTCCTGGTCTCCCATGGGGTGCAGGGCCCAAGCACCTGGGCCATCCTCCACTGCACTCCCTGGCCACAGCAGAGAGCTGGCCTGGAAGAGGGGCAACCGGACAGAATCCGGGCCCCGACCGGGACTAGAACCTGGTGTGCTGGCGCCGCTAGGCGGAGGATTAGCCTAGTGAGCGCGGCACCGGCCAAGGGTGGTTACTCTTGACAGCTGATTACCATTCGGCTGGAACAGTCGTCTTGATGTCCCTGCAGTCCTTCAAGTTGCTTTTCGAACTTCCGATTGTTTCCTAAAATAGATGCTTCAAGGTCAAAGGTTTTACTTTTTTCCTTTATCTCCCACTGGGAAAAATTTATTTCACAAATGCCGTTTTCTGAAAATACATCTTTGGTGTCGTATGTTGACTCCAACTCTGAAAGAAAACCACACATTTTATTTCCTTCAACAGAAAAAAGAACTTATAGAAATAAAAAATAAACTGAAAACAGTACCTATTGGAAGGGATTTAGACGCAGAGATTACTGAACTCTCTAAGCATCGAGGCTTTTCCCTGTTAGGCAACAAACTCAGTTTTTATTATTCAGCTCTTGTGATCTTAATGTTCTGATTGACAGTTTTCTGGAGGGTTCCACGGAGATCATTTAACAGGCCTTCACTTTGCCCTGCTGATGGTCACTCTTAAACCAAAACGTAATCGGGGCGCCGGATTCTGTCCCGGTTGCCCCTCTTCCAGGCCAGCTCTCTGCTGTGGCCCGGGAGTGCAGTGGAGGATGGCCCAAGTGCTTGGGCCCTGCACCCCATGGGAGACCAGGAGAAGCACCTGGCTCCTGGCTTCGGATCAGCGCGGTGCGCCGGCCGCAGCGGCCATTGGAGGGTGAACCAACGGCAAAGGAAGACCTTTCTTTCTGTCTCTCTCTCTCACTGTCCACTCTGCCTGTCAAAATAAATAAGAAAGAAAACCAAAACGTAAGCTTCCATTGCTGAAGCCACTTGTCGTGTCCAGTGTTCCCTGTTAGGTATGCAGCTTAGTGGCAAGCAAGCTCTTACTACAATAAGCCCTGGCCGATTCTATTTTGACTAACCTACTCTTTCTCAGCTTTCTGCAACGTGTGACTTGTTTTCTTTACTCTAGTCACGTCTTCTGAGAGATAAACTTGATAAACTGTCTGGTTATTCAGACGTGATGTGCTGGAGATAAGGGATCGTGGCCGCTATGTCACAGAGCCCGACACAAATGACCCACAGGAAACCACGTTTCTTCTACACCTTACACGCTCCGTAAGTCACTGGCTGTGGGTTTATATGTCCGCACTTTGTAATGGATTCTACACCTAACTCAGGTTTTCAGCCACGCCCTACCCCGTAACAAGATCACAACTAGGGATTACCAGACTGCTAGCTTGGCTGGCAAAATGTTCTACATCACTCTCGTTAGCACTGTAAAGGATCTTCCAGGCACAGAAACAATACCTTCCATGTATGCTCTTCTTAAAGAGACAGATCTGCACACACCAAACAATTAAAATCAACTGCTTCTATGTATCCTTACTATTATTATTATTTTAAATTTTTATTTATTTATTTTTTGACAGGCAGAGTGGACAGTGAGAGAGAGAGACAGAGAGAAAGGTCTTCCTTTTTGCTGTTGGTTCACCCTCCAATGGCCGCCACGGGATCCGATGGCAGGAGCCAGGTACTTATCCTGGTCTGCCATGAGATGCAGGGCCCAAGCACTTGGGCCATCCTCCACTGCACTCCCTGGCCACAGCAGAGGGCTGGCCTGGAAGAGGGGCAACCGGGACAGAATCCGGCGCCCCGACCGGGACTAGAACCCGGTGTGCCGGCGCCGCAAGGTGGAGGATTAGCCTAGTGAGCCGCGGCACCGGCTATTATTACTATTTTTTAAAGATTTGTTTATTTATTTGAAAGTCAGAGTTACACAGAGTGAGAAGGAGAGGCAGAGAGAGGGGTCTCCCATCTGCTGGTTCACTCCCCAATTTGCCGCAATGGCCAGAGTTGTGCCGATCCAAAGCCAGGAGCCAGGAGCTTCTTCTGGGTCTCCCAAGTGGGTGCAGGTGCCTAAGCACTTGGGCCATCTTCTACTGCTTTCCCAGGCCATAGCAGAAAGCTGGATCAGAAGTGGAGTGGCCAGTTTGAGAACTAGCGCCCATATGGGACGCCAACCCTGCAGGCAGTGGCTTTACCTGCTATGCCACAGTGCCGGCCCCACTATTATTCTCATTCCTAGCCTTATCTGGTGAAGTGGCAGTCTTTCATTGAGGAGAATCTAGAATCACAGTGGTCACTTGACAGATTTTTTAAATTTTAACAAATATTCTCAATTCCAAATAATTCTAGAACAAAAAAGAAAAGCTGTTGTGATAATTAGAAATACCTTAGAGCTCTGTGCTGATAGGTTTATACTCAGACACTAACAAGTACTTGACAGTAGGGACTCCATTTTGGAGCACTCGAGACTGCATTCTGGGAAAGTAACCCCCCCCCACCGTGAGACTCTGGTCTGAAACTATGATCTCAAATAGTCGGACAACAGCAGTGCACTACATCACCCTTGGCAGAGCACAGAAACCCCCTAGCATGATTGCTCAAGCTTAAAAGTAGAAAGGTCGCTGTCGCTCCCCCTCTTCATGGAGGAACAACACTAAACCCTGCCTAGGCTTCATATCCGAGTCACGGCACCATTATGTCGCTCCCCCTCTTCATGGAGGAACGACACAGGACCCTGCGCTGTTCTTTCGTCTGCTCGGCCCTCCCCGGGTTTGCTGCTGGTTCTTCCCGGGTTGGCTACTATCCCTTCCACCTCCGTGGAAGGGCAGTTCCCCCTGGCCGCATTCCCCACTTCCGCAGGGGAGCGGCACACCGCCGGCCGGCCCTCTCGGGGGCTGCACAGGTGTTCCTTCAGCTGGATGTTCCCCTTAGATGTTCCTCTTAGATGTTCCTGGTGCATGCCGTCTCTCTCCTCCTTTATAGTCCTCCTCCACCAATCCTAACTCGGCTGCCCACACGCCGAGTACGCTGCTCTCCAATCAGGAGCAAGTCCTACAGTTTATTAGCTGAACTGGAGGCAGCTGTGTAGAAGCTGTTTTCTTCTCTCCCAGCGCCATATTGTGGGAGAGCAGATGCATAGAATAAGTCTTAATTCCAGTAACTTAGTCTAGTCCGAGTTGCTTCCCACAGGTCGCACCTGGGTTAATAATAAAGATGTGATTTGTCTATGTCTTACATATAATTTGGATTAATGTCAAGATCATAAATGATAATTGTACGATTGTAACTGGTATAGTCAAGATTATGATGGATATTAATTTCACCTAGGTCTTAGGTTATGTTGACCCCAGTAACTATGTACTCTCTTTTTGATTTTATGTACTCTCTTTTTGATCTTAGCAACCGTGAATAGCAACCATGCATTTCCCCCCTCCCGATCTTGCGGTTTTTGCCTTTATAGACCCTATACTTTAGTTCCTTGGGGCTGCTCTGTTCTGGTCTGATCAGAGAGCCCCAGCATGCTGGAAAAAAAAAAAAACTCTTTGCAATTTGCATGAGAGAAGTCTTTTGGAGACATTCCTCAGGCGGTGGGCGTTTTCGGACTCTAACATTTGGAGGCCCCAGGGAGATCTGACTGCTGCCTGCGGACGTCTCCAACGGATATCTCTCGGGGTAAGTGCAGGCACCTATTTGTGTTGTCGGCCGGCTTATTTGTGGTTTGTGTCTCTTCATTCTGGATTTTGGTAGTTTGTGAGCGCTCTAGGGTTTTGGGAACTGTGCTGGTGTAGTAGCCGCTGGGACAGGGCGTGAGCCCTTCCTGGCTGTGGCCGGCAGACGTGCCCGGGGCCACAGGCTATGGCCCTGAGGGATGCCTCAGGAGGACAAAGGAAGGCTGGGGATGCCCAGATACTTCCGACGGGGCAGGCGTGGAGTCTGCATTCCCAGCACAGACGGGGTGGCCGGCCGGTATGGTCGTAGTATTATTAGTCTTTTGTAGTTGCAAGGTGCTTTGTTGGTTGTCTTGTTGTTTGTTGATTGTATTCTCTTGTCATTTAGCATTGTATGGGGCGCTGTGATGGCTCCCGGATGGTAGATTTGGAATCTGTGTTTGTATTGCCAGCATGGTCGCGTGACTCTGAAGTGGCTCTGGAGTCTGCATTTGTAGGTTCTGAAGTGGTTCCGGAGCTTGCATTTGTATTACCGGCATCCTCACAGGGCTCTGAGGCGGTTCCAGAGTCTGTGTTTGTATTGCCGGCATCATCGCGACCAGTAGTTTATCTCAGTTCCTCTACGGACACTTTGTGTGGTCGTTGTGTGCTGATCCTCTACACTGTTTGTCTGTTCGTGTACATTGTGTTGTCTGCTAACATGGGCCAGACTGTGTCTACACCTTTGTCTCTAATTTTGAATCATTGGTCGGAGGTAAACGGCCGGGCGCATAACCTCTCTTTGTCAGTCAAGCAGGCGAAGTGGCAGACCTTCTGTGCCTCTGAATGGCCAGCCCTCAGAGTAGATTGGCCACCAGAGGGCTCATTCCATTTAGCACTCATTCGCCGAGTGAAAGAGGCTGTTTTCCAGCCCGGCCATCATGGTCATCCAGACCAGCAACCTTACATAATGGTCTGGCAGGACTTGTGTGAAAATCCACCTAATTGGGTAAGACCTTTCCTCCTGCCTGTCCCTACCTCGCAGGCTTCCACGCCGGCTACCATGCTGCCTGCAAAGATGCTATCACCACTGGCAGCACCATCGTCCCCGCCACCAGTGCTGCCAGAATCTCAGGATTTGACTGTTTTTGACTCTCCTCCTCCTTACCTGCCGGCTCGGCTGCATCCCCCTGTTCCTCCACTTTCGCCGGCTGAGCTGGACGGCTCACTGTCGTCTCCTGCTTCCTCCTCCTCCTCTGTCTCGTCCCCATCCTCCCCGTCATCGTCATCCCCCGGGGAGGGAGGACCTGCCCAGGGGACTTGGAGCCGGAAAGCGCAGGGCCTCCGGGATGTGACTGTGACTCTCCCCCTCCGACCGTACGGGCCCGCGGTGGATGACGGGCAAGGGGGAGAGATGCCAGCGTTACAGTATTGGCCATTTTCATCTTCTGATCTCTATAACTGGAAAAATAACAATCCCCCCTTTCTCTGAAGACCCCTTGCGTCTTACAGGTCTTGTCGAATCGTTAATGTTCTCTCATCAGCCGACATGGGACGATTGTCAACAATTGTTAAACACCCTTTTTACCACTGAGGAAAGGGATCGGATCCTCCTGGAAGCCAGGAAGAATGTCCCTGGGCAGATGGGAGGCCGACCCCACTCCTAAATATAATTGACGATTCGTTGCCCCTGTGCCAACCTAACTGGGATCCTAATACGCAAACAGGTAGGGAGCATCTGTCCACCTATCACCAGTCTCTAGTAGCCGGGCTCCGCGCAGCAGCACAGAAGCCCACCAACTTAGCCAAGGTAAGGGAAATTGTGCAGGGACCTGGTGAAACTCCCTCGGTTTTTCTAGGAAGATTGATGGAAACATACCGGAGGTATACTCCATTTGACCCTCAGTCCGAGGAACAGCGGGCATCAGTAACCATGGCCTTCACTGGCCAATCCGCTTCGGACATACGCCGTAAACTGCAGCGTTTAGAAGGGCTGCAGGATCTGACTTTACGGGATTTAGTCAAGGAGGCAGATAAAGTATTTTATAAGCGAGAGACCGAGGAAGAAAAAGAACAAAGAAAGGAAAAAGAAAAAGAGGAAAAGGAACAACAAAAGGAAAAAGAAAGGGAGGAACGGGAGAACATTAGAGATAGAAAGCGAAACCGGGAACTGACTAAAATCCTAGCCGCAGTAGTGGGCAAGGCAGGGACTAATGGAAAGGGAGACAGAAGAGGAAATAACCTGGGTCCACGGCGCAGCCCTCCCCTGGCCTCGGATCAGTGTGCCTTTTGTAAAGAGAAGGGGCACTGGGCAAGGGAGTGCCCCAAGAAAAAGACCAATCAGCCCCGACCAACAGCCCTGGCTGTAGAAGAGCAAGATTAGGGGCGACGGGGCTCAGATCCCCTCCCCGAGCTCAGCGTAAATTTTAAAGTAGAGGGGACTCCCATCGACTTTGAAGTAGATACGGGAGCAGTTTATTCTGTATTACAGTCTAATCTAATCTCTAGTGCAAGGGGCTAACGGTAGCCAGTATCGGGCATGGACTACGAAGCGAACTATGGACTTGGGCAGAGGGAAAGTTCAACACTCCTTCCTAGTCATCTCCAACTGTCCGGCTCCTTTGATGGGAAGAGACTTGCTTACCAAATTAAAGGCCCAAATAACTTTCGAACCGGTCGGGCCACGAGTGGAATTTCTGAACCCCATAGTAAACACTCCAGTGGTTACTATACTGTCTATGTCAGCAGAGGATGAATATCGACTCCATGAGAAACCAAAAGGGGCAAAAGAATTGGAAATTCAATCTTGGCTCGCTGCTTATCCTGACTGCTGGGCGGAAACAGCAGGACTGGGGCTAGCCATGTGTCAGCCCCCGGTAGTTGTCACCCTAAAGACCAATGCGGTTCCAATCTGGGTCAGGCAATACCCTATGAGTAAAGAGGCCAGGGAAGGAATTCAGCCCCACATAAAAAGACTACTTGCCCTAGGAGTCCTAAAAACCTGTCATTCGGCTTGGAATACGCCTCTGTTACCAGTCAAAAAGCCTGGGACACAGGACTATCGCCCAGTACAGGATCTAAGGGAAGTGAATAGCCGAGTACAAGACATCCATCCTACTGTGCCTAACCCCTACAACTTGTTAAGCACCCTCAGCCCTGAGCGTGTTTGGTATTCTGTATTGGACTTGAAAGATGCTTTCTTTTGTTTGCAACTACATGCTGACAGTCAGCCATTGTTTGCCTTCGAGTGGCAGGATCCTGAGGAGGGGATATCGGGACAACTGGCTTGGACCCGATTACCGCAGGGTTTCAAAAATTCGCCAACCATATTTGATGAGGCTCTCCACCAAGACCTAAGCCATTTCCGGAATGACCACCCGGAGGTGACCTTATTACAGTACGTAGACGACTTGCTCCTGGCTGCTGCGACTCAGGAACACTGTGAGTACGGGACAAAATCACTGTTACAGGAGCTGGCTCAGCTGGGTTACCGGGCCTTAGCAAAAAAGGCACAACTGTGTAGGCGGGAGGTCACTTTCTTAGGATATACTCTTAAGAATGGGAAGCGTTGGCTAACTGAAGCCCGTAAAAAGACTGTGACGCAAATCCCCGTCCCCACCACTCGAAAGCAGCTCCGAGAGTTTTTGGGAACGGCTGGATTCTGTAGACTGTGGATTCCAGGGTTTGCCTCCCTGGCTTCACCCCTCTATCCACTACTTAAGGGAGACCGGGTATTTGTGTGGGGGCTAGAGCAACAGCAGGCATTCGGTGACATCAAGCAGGCACTACTATCGGCACCCGCCTTAGCCTTGCCAAATATTGAAAAGCCCTTCACTCTTTATACTGAGGAGCGAAAGGGAGTGGCCAGGGGGGTCCTGACCCAGACTTTGGGACCCTGGAAGAGACCGGTGGCCTATCTGTCCAAATGGCTGGACTCCATTGCGAGTGGGTGGCCCAGATGTCTGAAGGCTATTGCGGCAGCCACCCTTTTAACTAAAGATGCAGACAAATTGACTTTGGGACAAAAACTTACTATCATAGCTCTGCATTCCCTAGAGAGTGTCATACGACAACCACCCGATAGGTGGCTTTCAAATGCCTGCATCACTCACTACCAAAGCATTCTATTGGACAAGGATTGAATTATTTTCGGCCCACCAACTGTGCTGAACCCCACCACCCTGCTCCCGGATGAAACCGCCGACCCCATTCTCCATACCTGCCAGGATATCCTGGCTGAGGAGGCCGGCATTCGCCAAGACCTGACAGACCAGCCTTTGCCTAACCCGGAGGTAACATGGTTCACAGATGGGAGCAGCTTCCTGCTGGACGGTAAGCGGCGGGCCAGGGCAGCGGTAGTCAGTGCAACGGATACTATCTGGACGGCTAGCCTGCCAGAAGGAACTTCAGCCCAAAAGGCAGAGTTGATTGCCTTAGCAAAGGCGCTGGAATTGGCAGAGGGAAAAAGAGCAAATATATATACTGACAGCCGTTATGCCTTTGCCACAGCCCATGTGCATGGGGCGATCTATCAGCAGAGAGGGTTGCTAACCTCAGAAAGAAAGCACAAGGCTGAAATCCTCTGCCTATTAGCTACCATCCTGTTACCCTCTAAGCTGGCAATAATTCACTGCCCTAGCCATCAAAAAGGGACCGACCCGGTGGCTGTGGGGAACCGGAGAGCAGATGAAGAAGCCAAGGCAGCCACTCTGCAGGATCCCAGAATAAGTGTCCTTCTAGCAGAAAGGGAAAACAAACCCCTGCCGGGGACGGGGGAGGACTCACTGGAGAAACAAGCCCTATCCTATCTGCAGCAGGTCCATCAGTTTACTCACCTTGGAGCACAGAAGCTGCAAAGCCTACTTGTCGCTCCCCGTCTTCGTGGAGGAACGACACAAGACCCTGAGCTGTTCTTTCGTCTGCTCGGCCCTCCCCGGGTTTGCTGCTGGTTCTTCCCGGGTTGGCTACCGACCCTTCCACCTCCGTGGAAGGGCGGTTCCCCCTGCCACTTTCCCCACTTCCGCGGGGGAGCGGCACACCGCCGGCCGGCTCTCTCGGGGGCTGCACAGGTGTTCCCTCAGATGTTCCTGGTGCATGTTGTCTCTCTCCTCCTTTATAGTCCTCTTCCACCAATCCCAACTCTGCTACCCACACGCCGAGTACGCTGCTCTCCTCCAATCAGGAGCAGGATCAGCTCCTGCAGGTCATCACTCAAGTTGGCGAGAGGCAGCTGCATAGAAGTTGTTACTCCCTTCTCAGCGCCATATTGTGGGAGAGCAGATGCATAGAATAAGTCTTAATTCCAGTAACAGTCTAATCCAAGTTGCTCCCCACACCTACTAAGAGATCAACCATTCTCCCTTTCTCCTTCTGACAACAAGCGACTGGCGGAACGAGTCTCCAGGAACTGTAAGGCCTGCCAGGCGGTAAATGCCCACCCAACCCAAACACCGGACGGAAAGAGACTAAGTGGGGATAGACCAGGGCAATATTGGGAAGTAGACTTTACTGAAGTCAAACCAGCTGGGTGCGGCTATCGGTACTTGCTAGTTTTTATAGACACTTTCGCGGGGTGGGTGGAGGCTTACCCAACCCAGAAGGAAACAGCTCTAGTTGTGGCCAAAAAGATCATGGAAGAAATTTTTCCCCGATTTGGACTACCTAAGGTAATTGGGTCTGATAATGGGCCGGCGTTCGTGGCACGGGTAAGTCAGGGTCTGGCTAAAATATTGGGGATTAATTGGAAATTACATTGTGCCTACCAACCCCAAAGCTCAGGGCAGGTAGAAAGAATGAATAGAACATTCAAAGAGACCTTGACTAAATTAGCAATGGAGACTGGCTTAAAGGATTGGACTATGCTCCTACCTTATGCTTTATTCCGGGCTCGAAATACTCCCTCCTCTTCTATGTTTAACCTCACACCTTTTGAAGTGTTGTATGGGGCCCCGCCACCCGCTAAAAACCTTGCTTTTGTAATAGACAACCAGACTTTGTCTTGTACCCCTTTTCTTGTTAGATTAAAAGCCCTGGAGGGCATGCAGAAGTTTGGCGACAATTGACTACTAATTACCAACCAGGAGAAGAGACTGTGCCGCATCGCTTCCAGGTTGGGGACTCTGTCTACGTGAGAAGACATTGTGCCCAAAATCTGGAGCCATGTTGGAAAGGCCCTTACATCGTACTGCTTACGACACCTACGGCAGTGAAAGTAGACGGCATCACCAGCTGGATACATGCCTCCCATCTCAAGCCTGCGCCGCCACCAGGGACGGAATGGAAATTGGAAAAGACTGACAACCCTCTCAAAATTAGAATTCGTCGTGTGGGTAATGGGGCTGTGGATCCTTCCTCTGATATGCGGTAATCCCCATGAACCCCAGTTGTTAACCTGGGAGGTTGTTAATCCCACAGGGCAAGTGATCTGGTCTCTAAGTGGGGTCCATACGCCCGGAACGTGGTGGCCCCCACTACACCCAGATGTATGCCGGTTGGTAGCGGGAATGGATACCTGGGATGCAGGAGATCTTGATAATGTCCCTACTCCCCAGCTTTGTGCTGGATGGGGACCCGGATGTGGGAACTCTGTCAAAAGGTGTCTGTTGCGACAACTTGACTTTTACGTGTGTCCCAAAGATGGAAGAACTAAACAACAGGAAAGGCAATGTAGAGGGTTGAAATCCTTGTACTGTAAAGCATGGGGTTGTGAGACTACAGGACAAGTTTACTGGAAGCCCACCTCTAGTTGGGATTGGATTACAGTACAATGTAATTATACCCCTGAGGGACGCTTCGGTTGTCTGAGGAAGCCAGGGCCAGAGTCGTGTCAGTCAATGGCCTATTGCACCCCCTTATCATCACCTTCACTAGTGAGGGGCGAAGGTTAACTACCCTAATGGGATGGGTAAAAGGAAGAACTTGGGGACTCAGATATTATGTCTCAGGAACCGATTTTGGCTTATGGTTTACTATTAGGCTGACTAGAACTACTGTCCCAATAGCAGTGGGGCCCAACCCGGAGATTAAACCTAGACCGGTTAAAACTCCCCCCAAGACCTGAAACCAAAGCACCTCCTTCCCAGGGGCTCCAACCAGAACTTTCACCTCCGCCCATGACCTCAGCCCTACGACCAACGCCCTTGGATACGGGAAACGCTCCCCCATTGTTTAACTTGATCAAGGGCGCATATGCCGCCCTTAATTATACCCAAGGGGGGGTCCAGCCATGTTGGTTGGGCTTGTCGGCTGCTCCTCCTTACTATGAGGGAACAGCATTTGATGGATCCCTAAGGCCTATGAATTCCACCTCTTGTGACTGGGGGGGGGCGGTCATAAACTCACCCTGCCAGCGGTCTTGGGGCATGGGCTGTGTATCGGCGCACCTCCTTCCACTGTTATCGGAGCTCTATGTAATCAGACAGTAACGCTAAATTCTTCCCTCTCAGAATATTGGGCTCCGCAGGAAGGTGCATGGTGGGCCTGCAACACTGGCATAACACCCTGTATTTCTGTGTCTGTGTTTAATCAAGGTAAAAATTATTGTATAATGGTACACTTATTACCTAGAATACTTCATCATGAAGCTAATTCTTTTGAAGATGCAATAGAAAACAAACAGCTCCGAGTTAAAAGAGAGCCAGTCTGTGTCTCTGGCAGTCCTCCTAATCGTTGCAACGGCAGCCGGAATAGGAACAGGAACTACAGCCCTGGTAACCGGGGAGCAACACCTCTCACAGTTAAGGGCAGCCATAGCTCGGGACATAAAAGATTTAGAAAGTTCAATATCAGCTTTGGAGCAGTCTCTAACTTCACTTTCAGAGGTGGTGTTGCAGAATAGAAGGGGCCTGGATCTCATCTTTATGAAGGAGGGAGGTTTGTGTGCGGCGTTAAAAGAAGAATGTTGTTTCTATGCAGATAAAACCGGGGTAGTACGTGATGGCATGGCCAAGCTCAGAAAACGCCTGGAGGAAAGACAGTGGGAAAGAACTCAGCAGCAAGGATGGTTTGGGTCGTGGTTTACCAAATCCCCCTGGCTGACTATGCTACTCTCCTCGCTAGCAGGTCCCCTGATCATTCTGCTCCTAATTGTTACCATTGGACCTTGCATTTTAAATAGACTTATAACCTTTTTTAGGGAACAAATTGGCAACGTTAAACTTACGGTAATTCGGCAGCAGTATGCCACTCTCCAGAATTCTGAAACTGATAATCTCTAGGATTAGAGATTGTGCCAACAGGAAGTGGGGAATGAAGTAGCACCTTGACAGTAGGGACTCCATTTTGGAGCACTCGAGACTGCATTCTGGGAAAGCACCCCCCCCCCCACCGTGAGACTCTGGTCTGAAACTATGATCTCAAATAGTCAGACAATAGCAGCGCACTACATCACCCTTGGCAGAGCACAGAAAACCCCCTAGCATGATTGCTCAAGCTTGAGAGTAGAAAGGTCGCACCTGGGTTAATAATAAAGATGTGATTTGTCTATGTCTTACCTATAATTTGGATTAATGTCAAGATCATAAATGATAATTGTACGATTGTAACTGGTATAGTCAAGATTATGATGGATATTAATTTCACCTAGGTCTTAGGTTATGTTGACCCCAGTAACTATGTACTCTCTTTTTGATTTTATGTACTCTCTTTTTGATCTTAGCAACCATGTATAGCAACCGTGCATTTCCCCCCTCCCGATCTTGCGGTTTTTGCCTTTATAAACCCTATACTTTAGTTTCTCAGGGCTGCTCTGTTCTGGTCTGATCAGAGAGCTCCAGCATGCTGGAAAAAAAAACCCTTTGCAATTTGCATGAGAGAAGTCTTTTAGAGACGTTCCTCGGGCGGTGGGCGTTTTCGGACTCTAACAAATAAACTTCTATTCTGAAAATAGAATTCAACAATTTCAGCAAGTGAGGAAACTTGCACTCCCAATACTTTCAGTGTTGTGACTCTAAGAAAATCTTTTTTTCTTTTGACAGGCAAAGTAGACAGTGAGAGAGAGAGACAGAGAGAAAGGTCTTCCTTTTTGCCGTTGGTTCACCCTCCAATGGCCGCCACGGCTGGCGTGCTGCAGCCGGCGCTTCGCGCTAATCCGAAGGCAGGAGCCAGGTGCTTCTCCTGGTCTCCCATGGGGTGCAGGGCCCAAGCAGTTGGGCCATCCTCCACTGCACTCCCTGGCCACAGCAGAGAGCTGGCCTGGAAGAGGGGCAACCGGGACAGATTCCGGCACCCCAACTGGGACTAGAACCCAGTGTGCCGGCGCCGCAACTCAATAGGCTAATCCTCCACCTTGCGGCGCTGACCAAGAAAATCTTAAAATGTTTGCTACAGCTCAACTCTAAGAAAAAAGAACTCTCAGTTGATGTATTGGCCGTGTGTACTATGCTACAAAATAAGAAGCTAAGCACCACTATCACATTTCCAATGTTTTTAAAATAATTTCAAGAAATGATGTGAAAAATCAATGTGACACACATGTCATCCTCCAGTACATTAAAAAAAAGTAACATTAAAGAAAAACAGTAACCTTGGAGTGAACTGCCTACTCTCCATAGGAGGGAGACATTCATCTTCAGAATACACAGAAAATAAAAGCTTCATTGTGCCACATCTCTGAATACTTTATATTTCAGAGTCTAATTTTCATGCTTTCAGCTGTCTTTTACAACACATGTCAACTATTTTTAAATAAGAAACTATTTTTCTTATTTTACTAAGAACCAAAATCCTTAACTATTTTGTAACCTTCTCATTGTTCATTTTAAATATTATGTTAACATTTTCAGGGCCAGTGTTATGGCGTAGTGGGTAAAGCCACCGCCTGCAGTGCTGGCATCCTATATGGATGCCAGTTCAAGTCCCAGCTGTTCCACTTCTGATCCAGCTCCCTGCTAATGTGCCTGGGAAAGCAGCAGAAGATGGCCCAAGTCCTTGGGCCCCTGCACCCATGTGGGAAACCCAGAAGAAGCTCAAGGCTCCTGGCTTCAGACCAGCTCAGCTCCGGCCATTGCGGCCATTTGGGGAGTAAACCAGAGGGTGGAAGACCTCTCTCTCTGCCTCTGCCCCTGCCTCTCTGTAACTCAGCCTTTCAAGTAAATAAATGACCTTTAAAAATTTTTTTTCATTAACTGGACAGTAAGGACAACTTCTGTTCTTTACAAAAAGCCCCTCTAACAAGTCTTTTTGATGTGCCCTTTCCAAACTCAGAATAACAAAACAGATAAACAGATAAGATCTGTAACATAAAATCTACTCTTTGGGTTTCTTAGAGATCCACTAAACAAGCTCACAAATCTGCTCCTTTGTCTTACAAAAGAAAGGATATTAGGTTTGTTTGGCGTGATCCAAAATTTGTATTGTGATGGGAGTGGCACTGTGGTGCAGCAGGTTAAAGCCCCGGGCTGCAGTGCCGGCATCCCATACGGGTGCTGGTTCATGTCCTGGCTGTTCCACTTCCGATCCAGCTCTCTGCTATGGCCTGGGAAAGCAGTAGAAGGTGGCCCAAGTGCCTGGGTCCCTGCACCCATGTGGGAGACCCAGAGGAAGCTCCTGGCTCCTGGCTTCAGATCGGCGCAGCTCCAGCCGTTGCAGCCAACTGGGGAGTGAACCAGCGGATGGAAGACCTCTCTCTCTCTCTCTCCTTCTCTCGCTGTGTAACTCTGAATTTCAAGTAAATAAATAAATCTTATTTTAAAAAAAAGTATTGTAACATTTAAAACAAGAACAAAACAAAAAGCCGACAATAAGTTTGTCTTTCCTAGGCTAATTGTATCTAAGTAACTTGTTACTGAAAGAAATACGTCTCAGTAATTATGCACTTGAGGAGGACCTGTCATGTACAGAACATTACAAGAGTCTATAAAGTGATTTTTAGGGCAGCTGTAGCAGTTTTTTGTTTTGTTTTGTTTTTTGTTTTTGACAGGCAGATTGGACAGTGAGAGGTAGAGACAGGGAGAGAGGTCTTCCTTCTGTTGGTTCAACCCCACAAGGGCCGCTACAACCAGTGCGCTGCGGCCGGCGCACCGTGCCGATCCGAAGTCAGGAGCCAGGTGCTTCTCCTGGTCTCCCTTGCAGGTGCAGGGCCCAAGTACCTGGGCCATCCTCCACTGCACTCCCGGGCCACAGCAGAGAGCTGGCCTGGAAGAGGGGCAACCGGGACAGAATCCGGTGCCCCGACCGGGACTAGAATCCGATGTGCCGGTGCTGCATGTGAAGGATTAGCCTAGTGAGCCGCAGTGCCGGCTGCCTCTGCTTAATTTAATAAACATAACTGGGCCGGCGCCGCGGCTCAGTAGGCTAATCCTCCACCTGCGACGCCGGCACACCGGGTTCTAGTCCCGGTCGGGGTGCCGGATTCTGTCCCAGTTGCCCCTCTTCCAGGCCAGCTCTCTGCTGTGGCCCGGGAGTGCAGTGGAGGATGGCCCAAGTGCTTGGGCCCCGCCCCCCCATGGGAGACCAGGATAAGTACCTGGCTCCTGGCTTCGGATCAGCGCAGTGCACCAGCCACGGTGGCCATTGGAGGGTGAACCAATGGTAAAAAGGAAGACCTTTCTCTCTGTCTCTCTCACTATCCACTCTGCCTGTCAAAAAAATTTTAAAAATTAATTAATTAATTAATTAAGCAGAGGCATTAAGTCTTTTTTTTCCTGAAGATTTATTTTATTTATTTGAAAGACAGAGTTACACAGAGAGAGGAGAGGCAGAGAGAGAAGTCTTCCATCTGCTAGTTCACTCCCCAGATGGCCGCAATGGCTGGGGCTGGGCTGATCTGAAGCCAGGAGCCAGGAGCTTCTTCCAGGTCTCCCATATGGGTGCAGGGGCCCAAGGACTTGGGCCATCTTCCACCAGACCACAGCAGAGGGCTGGATTGGAAGAGGAGCAACCAGGACTAGAACCGGCGCCCATATGGGATGCTGGCACTTCAGGCCAGGGCTTTAACCCATTGTGTCACAGCGCAGGCCCCAGCCATTGAGTCTTAACACCTATAACAAGCTCCCACAACAAAGAATACAAAATTTGCAAAAATAGTTTGGAAAAGTCAGATAGCTCCAGCCCTCAACAGCCAGAATTCAGAAATGCCTGGGAAGCAGAAGATTCAATTTCCAAAAGTGCCACCTTACAATGCTCAGAACGCTTCGTGCTCAACAAGAAATTGCAAAGAACACAGACACGGTGTGTGTGGGGGGAGGGGTTTGCCAGAAAAAGAACCTGATGGAAACCATCCCCAGGAAATTCCAGACAGTAAATCTATTATCTCAAAAACATTCAGTGAGCTAAAGGAAACCATGGGCCAAGAGCTTAAGGAGGCTGGCGCCGCAGCTCACTGGGCTAATCCTCCGCCTTGCGGCGCCGGCACACCGAGTTCTAGTCCCGGTCGGGACGCCGGATTCTGTCCCGGTTGCCCCTCTTCCAGGCCAGCTCTCTGCTGTGGCCAGGGAGTGCAGTGGAGGATGGCCCAAGTGCTTGGGCCCCGCCCCCCCCCATGGGAGACCAGGATAAGTACCTGG
This sequence comes from Oryctolagus cuniculus, assembly GCF_051225735.1. Taxonomy (NCBI): domain Eukaryota; kingdom Metazoa; phylum Chordata; class Mammalia; order Lagomorpha; family Leporidae; genus Oryctolagus; species Oryctolagus cuniculus. Next base: position 13,407,464 of record NC_142884.1, read on the forward strand.
CTCCTGCCTTCAGATCAGCGCGGTGTGCCGGCCGCAGCGTGCCAGCCGCAGCAGTCATTGGAGGGTGAACCAACGGCAAAGGAAGACCTTTCTCTCTGTCTCTCTCTCTCTCTCATTATCCACTCTGTCTGTCAAAAAAAAAAAAAAAGAGCTTAAGGAAAACAATGAGACTATCAATAAAAGACAGAAACTACTGACAGGAACTCTTCAAAATCCTGTACCTAGAAAGTAAAATAGCTGCAGCGAGGACGACAAATGAGCAAAACAAAGAATCGGGGGGCAGGGCTGTGGCACAGCAGATAAAGCCACTGCCCGCGACACCAGCATCCCATGTGGGCACTGGTTCAAGTCCTGTCCATTCTGCTTCCGATCCAGCTTCCGCTAGTACACCTGGGAAAGCAGCGGAGGATGGCCCAAGTGCTCGGGCCCTGCACCCACGTGGGAGACTCGGAAGAAGCTCCTGGCTCCTGGCTTCAGCCTGGCCCAGCCCCAGCCATTGCAGCCATTTGGGGAGTGAAGCAGGAGAAGGAAGACCTCTCTCTCTGTAACTCTGCCTTTCAAATGAGGAGAGGGCAGGGCAGGGCAGGGCAGGGGACGGGAGAGCAGAGGCGAGGCGAGGCGAGGCGAAAAGAAGGAGGGAAGGAAGGAAGAGAGAGAGAACTTGAAGACAAGTCATTAAATTATCATATCTGAGCAGCATAAAGAAAACTAAATGGTGAAAAGTGAGCACAGACTGGGGAATCAGGGTTCCACCGGGTACATATACACGTCACAGGAATCCCAGAAAAAGAATAGAGAAAGAAAGAGGGAGGGGAAAAGCATCAGGAGAAGTAATGGCCGAAAACTTCCAAAATCTGATGAAAGACATGAATATACAAATCCAAGAAGATTTGAAGAGTTAAAATTGTATATTTGCGGGTGTAAAAAGTTAAGCTTAAGCTTACAGGTTTAAACCTTCCTGGTACAGCTGTGAAAATAAGACAGAGTGAAGTAGCACCTTGACAGTAGGGACTCCATTTTGGAGCACTTAAGACTCCATTCTGAGAAAGCACCCCCCACCGTGAGACTCTGGTCTGAAACTATGATCTCAAATAGTCGGACAATAGCAGTGCACTACATCACCCTTGGCAACACACAAAAACCCCCTAGCATGATTGCTCAAGCTTAAAAGTAGAAAGGTTGCACCTGGGTTACCTGGGCTAATAATAAAGATGTGATTTGTCTGTGTCTTACATTAATGTCAAGTCCTAATTGCTGATTGTAATATTGTAACTGGTATTGTCAAGATTATGATAAATATTAATTTCACTTAGGTTTTAGGTTATGTTGACCCCAGTAACCATATACTCTCTTTTGATTTTATGTACTCTCTTTTGATTTTAGCAACTGTGTATAGCAACCGTGCATAGCAACCGTGTATTCCCCCCTTCCCAGTTTTGCGGTTTTTGCCTTTATAAACTCTAACCTTTGGTTATTCGGGGCTGCTCTGTTCATGTATGATCAGACAGCCCCAGCATGCTGGATAATCAATAAATCTTTAACCCTTTGCTGGTTGCATGAGAGAAAAGTCTCTTGGAGTCGTTCCTCGGGCGGTGGGCTTTTTCAGACTCTAACAGATTCACAGTCTCAAACAGGAAAAACCCAAAGAGACCATATAACACATTACAGGGGCCAGTGCTGTGGCGCAGTAGGTTAAGCCTCCGCCTATAGTGCCAGGAATCTATATGGGCATAATTTGTGTCCTGGCTGCTCCTCTTCCAATCCAGCTCTCTGCTAATGGCCTGGGAAAGCAGTGGAAAATGACCCCTTGGGCCCCTGCACCCACATGGGAGACCGGAAGAAGCTCCTGACTCCTGGTGTTTTTTTTTGTTTTTTTTTTTTTTTTTACAGGCAGAGTGGACAGTGAGAGAGAGAGACAGAGAGAAAGGTCTTCCTTTGCCGTTGGTTCACCCCCACAATGGCCGCTACAACCAGTGCGTTGCGGCCAGCGCACCGTGCTGATCTGAAGCCAGGAGCCAGGTGCTTCTCCTGGTCTCCCATGCGGGTGCAGGACCCAAGCACTTGGGCCATCCTCCACTGCACTCCCAGGCCACAGCAGAGAGCTGGCCTGGAAGAGGGGCAACTGGGACAGAATCTGAAGCCCCGACCGGGATTAGAACCCAGGGTGCTGGCCCCGCAGGCGGAGGATTAGCCTAGTGAGCCGCGGCGCCGGCCAGTGGCTCCTGGTTTTGTACCAGCCCAGTTCCAGCAATTGCAGCCATTTGGCGAGTGAACCAGCAGATGGAAGACCTCTGTCTCTCCTTCTCTATGTCTATAACTCTGCCTTTCAAATAAATAAATCTCTAAAAAACAGACACATTGTGGAGAGCAACTCGGACTATACTGTTACTGGAATTAAGACTTATTCTATGCATCTGCTCTCCCACAATGTGGCGCTGGGGAGGAGCGTACAGCTTCTACCCAGCTGCCTCTCACCAACTTGACAGGCTGCAGGAGCCGCTCCTGATTGGAGGAGAGCAGCGTGCTCGGCGTGTGGGTAGCAGAGCACGGATTGGTACAGAGGACTATACAGGAGGAGAGAGACGGCATGGTGGTGTGGGTTGGTTGGAGAGTGCGTTGGAGAGTTCGCGGGGAAGTTCGTTACTTCGTTCTTTCTCATTTCTCTCTACTCATTCTTGCTTTGGGAGTTTGCTGTTTACTTATTCTTACTTTACTATAGAAAGGACTTGTAAAAAAGGGGAACAACAGGCGTCCGGTCCAGTGCGGCTCCTCCGCGTGCGGAGGAGCAGCAACACATTACATTCAAATATGAAACCCAAAGACAAAACGAGAATTCTAAAAGCAGACAGACAGAAGCAATCTGTCACATACAAGGGACCAGCAACAAGATTAACAGCTAAGTTATCATCACAAACCATGGTGGACAAAGGGGATGTGGAATATTTAAAGTCATAAAAGGACGACTGAAAGATGGTTGGTGTCAGTTTGGCTGCTAGAATTGGGCTTGGCTGTCGCAGCCCGTCCCCATGGCTGACGCTGGGGAGCTGTGGGCTGTTTTGTCGTCCCGCCACCTCCTTCTTCTCCGTTGTCCTCGGACACCTGCTCTGCCCCAGGCATGGCTGCGAGTTGGGGCTGGCCAGCTCTGAGTGGGAGCGGCCGCACAGTGGCTCAGCTGGCACAGGTGGAGCTGCGGGTTGGAGGTGCAGTGCATTCATTAACCAAACCTCTCGAAGCCACATCGGCAGCGTCGGCTCAAGGAAGGAGCTTGCCTTCAAAAGGACAGAAAGGCACAATTCCTTAAAACATGGCAGGACCTCTTGAAGGAAGGCTATGACTTGGGGCCGGCACTGTGGCATAGCAGGTACAGCCGTCACCTGCAGTGCCGGCATCCCATATGGGCACCGGTTCGAGTCCCGGCTGCTCCACTTCTGCTCCAGCTCTCTGTTATGGCCTGGGAAAGCCGTACAAAATGGCTCAAGTCCTTGGGCCCCTGCACCCGCGCGGGAGACCTGGAGGAAGCTCCTGGTTCCTGGCAGTTGCCGCCACTTTAATTCCCGTGTCCTCTGAATTTTCAAGGAATCCTATGAAACTGATCTCATCAGGAGATGATTAACAGTAACGGTGCCACAGTGCTGCCAGTGGCGAATTAGGGGGGTCGTCACGTGCTTTCCAAGAAGTCGCCAAGCAGCAGTGCCTGAGGTTGAGCTACATTTTAGTGGCAACTAAGGGACGGAAAATGCACATTTCCTCGGACCTCTTCAAAGAAGGCTATGATTCTTGGGAGACTGAAGCTGGCCGCTGGCAGACTGAGCTCCGTTAGGCTAAGTTCTCTAGAGCTAACGCTGTGTTTTACTTACTTGTATTTCCTCAGCACCTATAACGGCGTCCCACAACATCCGTGTTGAATATGAGTTGCAAACGTAATTCAAACCTATTTTTTCTTCCTAATTAAAATGTTCATTTGTTTGAGATAGAGAGGCAGGGAGGACGCTCCCCTGTGCTGGCTCACTCCCCAGATGCAGCAGCAGCCAAAGCTGGGAGCTGGGGACTCGTTGCAGGTCTCCCACGTGGGTGGCAGGAACCCAACTGCTTAAGCCATCGTTGCTGCTTCCAAGAATCCGTACCGGCCGGCGCCGCGGCTCACTAGGCTAATCCTCCGCCTGTGGCGCCTGCACACCGGGTTCTAGTCCCGGTCAGGGCGCCGGATTCTGTCCCGGTTGCCCCTCTTCCAGGCCAGCTCTCTGCTGTGGCCCGGGAGTGCAGTGGAGGATGACCCAAGTGCTTGGGCCCTGCACCCCATGGGAGACCAGGAGAAGTACCTGGCTCCTGCCATCGGATCAGCACGGTGCGCTGGCCGTAGCAGCCATTGGAGGGTGAACCAACGGCAAAAGGAAGACCTTTCTCTCTGTCTCTCTCTCTCACTGTCCACTCTGCCTGTCAAAAAAAAAAAAAAAGAATCCGTATTAGTAGGAAGCTAGAATCAGGAACCAGAGCCAGAAGTGAAACCCAGGCACTCAAATGCAGGGCGCAGACACCTTCATGGGTGTGTTACCCACTAGACCAAACACCTGTCCCCTTGAATTTTTTAGCAAGAAGATTGTTTCTCTAACAATAGCATGAACAGGGGCCGGCGCTGTGGTGCAGTGGGTTCAAGCCCTGGCCTTAAGCACCAGCATCCCATATGGGCGCCAGTTCTAGTCCTGGCTGCTCCTCTTCCCATCCAGCTCCCTGCTATGGCCTGGGAAAGCAGTACAAAATGGCTCAAGTCCTTGGGCCCCTGAACCCACCCACCACCCAGAAGAAGCTCCTAGCTCCTGGCTTCAGTTTGGCTCAGTCCCGGCTATTGTGGCCATTGGGGGAGTGAACCAGTGAATGGAAGATCTCTCTCTCTCTCTCTCTCTCTCTCTCTCTCTCTCTCTCAATTCTGCCTTTCAAATAAATAACATAAATCTGTGTTGAGGACACGGACGCAGCCCACTGCAGGCCCAGGCTCTGTTCAGCACATGCAGGATGGTCTGAGGAGGATGCGAAGCTCACTGGGGACGGGGATCGAGGCGCCTTAGAGGAGGGGAGAAGACATTCACCTACATTTCAGCGGAGAACGCAGACGGGCACAGGAGGCTGAGTGATTTTACAGAGGACCTCACCCAGGGACAGCACCTTGCTGTAGTTCTGCAGCATCACGCCCACCTGCAAGGCCCTCTGAACGGGTCCAGGCCCTCCCACTCCTCCTGAGAGAAGTCAACCGCCACACCCCTGAACGTCACCAACCCCTGAAACCAAAAGGCCACATTTTACTTGTCGAATTACTCTCAAGAGGGAAACACGGGTATGAAGGAAAAGCTGTGCACAGAAATGGAACAACTGAGCGGCCCAGAAGTCTGTGAGACGGGTAGGGAACGGAAGAAAACCCGTGCAGGCCAAGCAGAATGCGCACGCGCTCCGTGAGAATCCGGTCCCGGGCGGCGCTGTGGCGCGGGGCTAAGCCTCCGCCTGCGGCGCCGCAACCCCAGATGGGTGCCGGTGCACGTTCCGGCTGTTTCTTTTTTTTTTTTTTTTTTTTTTTTTTGACAGGCAGAGTGGATAGTGAGAGAGAGAGACAGAGAGAAAGGTCTTCCTTTTGCCGTTGGTTCACCCTCCAATGGCCGCCGCGGCCGGCGCGCTGCGGCCGGCGCACCGCGCTGATCCGATGGCAGGAGCCAGGAGCCAGGTGCTTTTCCTGGTCTCCCATGGGGTGCAGGGCCCAAGCACCTGGGCCATCCTCCACTGCACTCCCTGGCCACAGCAGAGGGCTGGCCTGGAAGAGGGGCAACCGGGACAGAATCCGGCGCCCCGACCGGGGCTAGAACCCGGTGTGCCGGCCCCGCTAGGCGGAGGATTAGCCTATTGAGCCGCGGCGCCGGCCCCCGGCTGTTTCTCTTTTGATCCAGCTCCCTGCTGATGGCCTGGGAAGGCAGTGGCAGATGGCCCACGTGTTTGGGCCCCTTCATCTGGTGGAGACACCTAGAAGAAGCTCCTGGCTCCTGATCAGCTCAGCTCAGGCCTTGCGGCCATCTAGGGAGTGAACCAGTGACCTCTCTCTCTCTCTCTCCCTCGCTCTGTAACTCTACCTCTCAAATAAATAAATAAAAAATATATATTTAAAAAAAGAATCCTGTTATAGTAGGAACAAACTTCTGGATACTATGCGATAACTCAGTTATCCAGACATGTCTGGTAAAGGTTAAAATAACCCCAAGTTCTCCTCTATAAAATAACAAGTAAGTGATGTTTGAGTGTGTATGTGTGTGTGTATGTGTACACAACAAGCTATGTGCCTGCTTTGTAAGTGCTTTATAAATGTGAACTGCTAACCATCTTTTCTCTTTAAGGAATTAAAAAACACATGAAACTTTCTTTCAAATGCACTTTGTTTTTTGCAGAGATACAGAGAGAGTAGGAGAGAGGGAGAGAGAGAGAGAGAGAGAGAATGAGAACGAGAAAGAGAGAGAGGTCTTCCATCCACTGTTCACTCCCCAGATGGCCACAGCAGCCAGAGCTGAGCCAACCCGAAGCCAGGAGCCAGGAGCTTCTTTCAAGTCTCCCACACGGGTGCAGGGGCCCAAGCACTTGGGCCATCATCTACTGCTTTCCCAGGCCATAGCAAAGAGCTGGATGGGAAGTGGAGCAGCCGGGACTTGAACTGGTGCCCACATGGGCAGACAGAGGCTTAACCTTCTATGCCACAGCACAGGTCTGTATTTTGGAGAAATTAATTCCATGAAATTAAAGATTACTTTACTGTCAATGAGGCATGTCTTTGGCCTAGCAGTTAAGTTTTCAGTTCAGATACCCACATTTCATATCACAAGTGCATAGGTTCGGGGCCAGCGCTGTGCCGCAGAGGGTAAAGCCGCCATTTTACCTGCAGTGCCAGAATCCCATGTGGCTGCTGGTTTGTGTCCCGATTGCTCTACTTCTGATCCAGCTCTCTGCTGTGGCCTGGGAAAGCAGTGGGAGATGGCCCAACTCCTTGGGCCCCTGCACCCACGTGGGAGACCTGGAGGAAGCTCTTGGCTCCTGGCTTCAGATCAGCACAGCTCCAGCCGTTGCGGCCAACTGGGGAGTGAACCAGCAGATGGAACACCTCTCTCTCTCTGCCTCTCCTTCTCTCTCTGTGTAGCTCTGACCTTCAAATAAATAAATAAATCTCTTTTTTTAAATAAGATTAGCAGCAAGCCTCAGGTAAATCATTCTATTACATTCCATCATAAGCATTTTTTCTTATCATGGTGAATAAACAAAGTATCTTTTTTCTCATTTTGTGTTAAAATCTCTTTCATAGCTACAATACAGTTCATCCTCTAGATATATTCACTTTTTTTTTTTTTTTGACAGGCAGAGTGGACAGTGAGAGAGGGAGACAGAGAGAAAGGTCTTCCTTTTGCCGTTGGTTCACTCTCCAATGGCCGCTGCAGCCGGCGCGCCGCAGCCGGCGCACAGCGCTGATCCGATGGCAGGAGCCAGATGCTTCTCCTGGTCTCCCATGGGCTGCAGGGCCCAAGCACTTGGGCCATCCTCCACTGCACTCCCGGGCCACAGCAGAGAGCTGGCCTGGAAGAGGGGCAACCGGGACAGAATCTGGCGTCCCGACCAGGACTAGAACCCGGTGTGCCGGCACTGCAGGCAGAGGATTAGCCTAGTGAGCCGCGGCGCCAGCCAGATATATTCCCTTTATGCACTTAGACTGAACAAAACTCTGGGGCTTTTCTTCAGCCTGGGAGCGCTGTCACGGACTACGCCGGTAGCTGGATGTTCTTCTCACTTGTTCCTCTGAGCCACCCTTCACCTAGCACCTTCCTCGTTTCTGAATTAGAGGACATTGACCCAGGATGGCACACAGGGCCCCCAAGACCGGCATGTCCCAGTCAGTGACAAAGAGGACTTGACACTGGAGTTCGTCTCTTAGAAAATCTCTGGAAAGAACCACGCATTCCCCACTCCCATCCTGAGAACCTCACAAAGCACATCTCACGTAAACGGAGGCTGCAACCAAGCAATCCCCAATTCCACCTTCCCCTCTTGAAGACCCAGCGCTATGGAGAAGTTCCAAGCTTCCCACGTGGTCTGATGGGGCCCTCAGCGCCCTGATCATACTATAGGTGTAGCATGGAAACGGGACACCCAGGTGAGAGTGATGGTGCCAACTGGCTGAGCAAAGCCAGAGGCACCAAAGGGCACTGCCCCGGCAGTCTGAAAGGCTACACCGCGGCTAACCCCAATCTGTGTCAGAGTGCCACACAACTGGAGCCGGCCCCTTGGGTGACCACGTAGGTGAAGATCCTGACTGTCCTGTCTGTTAGCTTCTCCTGATCGGCATCTTCCCCCAAGAAGGAAAACGGACGCTCTCCACGTGCCCACGGGCTCTCCTTCCTTCCCCTGTCTTCCTTCGATCACGAATCTCGTTGACCCCTTTGACAGATGAAAACAATTCACTAAAGTCTTTCCTGTGTCCAAGTCAAAACGCCTACTTTATTTCTTTGAGTTATTCTTTGACAAAAGCTTAAGTATTTCCCTTAAGACTCCACTCCTTCACTTATCTTACTAGAAAACGGGCACGCGAGGGATGCTGAATAATGACTACGACACCCATTGGGAAAGGGACAAGCCCACACGGACGACACTTGGCTATTTGGCACAATCCTTCGCTGGACTAGGAGGAGCTGAGAAGCAGGTTCAGGAACGCAGTTCCCTCAGGCAGAAAGCTTCAGAACGACTGAGGGAAAAATTCACACGACCTAAAATTTCTTTATAGTTAAAGGAGAGAAAAAAATACCAACTTACATCGGTCATCGTTACAGAATTGTGAGAAGTAATGAACGCTCCATGAGGTCTCTCTATTGGTGAAACACGGAATCCAGAAAGAAAGAGCTGGGGAAGGAAAAAGCAGTTTTAGACCAGGTGTACCTGACTGACCAGGTGTACCCAACCGACAAGGTGTACCTGACCGGGTGTACCCAACTGACCAGGTTACCAACTGACCAGGTGTACCTAACTGACCAGGTGTACCTGACCAACCAGGTGTACCCAACCAACCAGGTGTACCTAACCGATCAGGTGTACCTGACTGACCAAGTGTACCCAACCGACCAGGTGTACCCAACCGACCAGGTGCACCCAACTGACCAGATGTACCCAACTGACCAGATGTACCAACTGACCGGGTATACCTAACTGACCAGGTGAACCCAACTGACCAAGTGTACCTAACTGACCAAGTGTACCTAACCGACCAGGTATACCCAACCGACCAGGTATACCCAACTGACCAGGTGTACCCGACTGACCAGGTGCACCCGACTGACCAGGTGTACCCAAGTGACCAGATGTACCAACAGACCGGGTGTACCCAACAGACCGGGTGTACCCAACTGACCAGGTGAACCCAACCGACCAGGTGTACCTAACCGACCAAGTGTACCCAACTGATCAGGTATACCCAATGGACCAGGTGTACCCAACCGACCAGGTGTACCCAACCGACCAGTTGTGCCCAATCAACCAGGTGTACCCGACTGACCAGGTACACCTGACTGACCAGGTGTACCCAACTGACCAGATGTACCAACTGATCGGGTATACCCAACTGACTGGGTGTACCTAACTGACCAGGTGAACCCAACCAACCAGGTGTACCCGACTGATCAGGTGTACCCGACCGACAAGGTGTACCCGACTGACCAGGTGTACCCAACTGAGCAGACGTACCCAACTGACCAGGTGTACCCAGATGACTTCACGCTGACATTCACTAACCTGAGCTTCTGTCTCCTCCATTCTCGCTCTGCTACACACCCACATGTCACTGACAGAACAAACTCTCACCCAAGACTCCGAGCTTCTTCAGCAGAAGGCTTCCGGCAGTGCCGAGTTCTGAGCCCGCTGGCCAACACCAGGGACCGGACTGCTTCGTCTGGCCCAGATCAGACGCCCTCCTGCTAGGAGGAGCCAGATGGTCCAAGCTCCAACCTCCTTCACGAGCTCAGGACTGAAGAAAGTCGGTCAAGCCAAGGGAGCTGGGCAGGATACACATGAGCCCAAAAGCTGACTTCTCAATGCATGTTAGACCATCCACGATATGGAATACTACCAAGTTGGTAAGTGGTAACCTGGGGAAAATCATCAGGACACGCTGTCAATAGGAACGTTCTAATGTCTGCTTCTCAAGCCTTTTTCTTAGAATGTCAACAAAACCCATACGCCTTGAGTCTTCCATTCTTCCTAAATAACATGCGCAAAACAGTTCTCAGGGAGATACAGGGGAACTAACGTTCCCTCCCACAAGCTGCAATGCAGCATCAGCAAGCTGGCTCGGAAAACCCAACCCAACGAAGTGTCAAGTTGAGAATTCAAGCAGAAGCCCAACTCGTCTTTCCGTACAAACTGGTGACTTACCTGAATATCTACAACAATATTCCATCTTCTGGTTTTGATATCTGTTGCTGGAAATACTATTTCTGAAATAAATTTTTGATAAGATGGCTGTACTTGTATATTCAAAATTTTTGCTATTCTGTATGGAAGTAAAATAATCTAATTCTGTACATCTTTATTTCCCTGGAGACCAATTTTTCAACTCTTATTTATTAATCTCCCTTATTTGAAAGGCAGAGACTAAAGGACACACTAGGACAAATAGAACAAGAAAGCTCTCCTTTCAGCTAGTTCACTCCCAAAATGCCAACCCACACCAACCAGGGCTGGGCCAGATCAAAGCCAAGAGCCAGAAACTCAATCCAAGTATCCAGACAAGTGGGAGGGACCGAAGAACGAGAGCCATCACCCTCTGTATTAGCAGAAAGCTAGAATCAGGACTCAACACAGGCACTAAGATGCAGGATGTTAAGAATGACTAATTTTAGAGGGTGGAATTTCAATTTAAAACTTAAATATTTATTTAATATCTATTTAAATATTCACTCAACGTTATTTTAAATATTTAAACATTCAAATCTAAATTAAGTATGAATTTATTATATTTAAATTGAATTAATTATAGATAATGTTAATTGTAATATGCTGTTAAATATACTATGATTTACATATAATTGATCAATTAACATAATTAATATAATTGATTTATCATTGATATATAATTCTAATTTATAATTATAATATATAATATAATATATAATATATATTTATTATATCATAATTATAATATATTATATTATATTATATATATTATATATTATATATATTATATTATATATACTATAATATATAATATAATATAATATATATATTATATATATTATATATATATTATATATAATATATATATAATATACATAATATAAATATAATATATAATAAATATTATATATAATATTTATATAATATATATAATATTTATATAATATATAAAAAATAATATAATATAAAATAATATATAATATATAATATATAATATATATAATATATAATATATATAATATATAATATATAATATATAATATATAATATATATTATAATATATAATATATATTTATTATATCATAATTATAATATAATATAATATATTATGATATATTATATTATATTATATATAATATTATATATTATATATATATTATATATGATTATATATTATATATATAATCATAATTATAATATACTATAATATATTATGATATAATAAATATATATTATAATACATTATTTGTATTTATTATATATGTATATATTTATTATATTTATTATATATTGCATCATGCATTATTTAAATTTAAATTATTATTAATCATTAAATTGTTAATTAATTTATTATAATGTATTATTAATCATGTTATAATTAATGTACAATTAATTAATACAAAATAATATAAACATTTTAAAGCAATAAAGCATTTAATAGAATATTTAATAAATATTTAATAAAATGAATAAACTAAATATTTAAATTAAATAAAATTAATGTGTACGTTTTAAGAAAATTTAAATATATTAAATATATTCTAAAAATTAAATATATTTAAATATATTTTAAAATATAAACTAATAAATTGATCGTTTAAATTAAATAAATTTAATATATTCATATATTTAGAAAATTTAAATATATTCTAAAATTTAGATATATTTGAATATATTTTAAAATATGAAATTTATAAAATTTATAAATTTATAAAATATAAAATAATAAAATAAATAAAGGCATTTCCAAATATAAAAAACTCAGTGACAGGAGAAGGGACTATTTCAAGACCAACACTCCTAATCAGTGGGCCCAAAGCAAAGAACATCTTGTAGCTGTCACTCGTCACTACAATGAGAATGTGAATCAACAGCAGTTAGATAAGCCACCTTCGAAGGCTGCAGCGGAGAATATTTGTACCTAGACAGAACAAAATTTGGTATACGGTCAATGCTCAATTAACATGGTTGCCCCTTTCCACTTTTTCACTAAATGACCAGTTTATGTAACATTCTGGATACAATCCTTGAAAAATAATTTCCAAATCTGTCATACAAAAGTACTTCAAAAAGTCCACAGAGAATTGAACTACACATTTATTTTAGTACAAAAAAACCTGAAATTTTGTACGAAGCTCATTGCTGGAGTAAGACCTCAGGTTAAGAGTTCCTATGTAGGCCACTGGACATCTGGTCAGTTTTTTAAATTTGTAAGTACCAATCAGAACCAACTTTCGAATCCAGGAGCCAGGTGCTTCCTCCTGGTCTCCACTGCACTCCCTGGCCACAGCAGAGAGCTGGACTGGGAGAAGGGCAACCAGGACAGAATCTGGCGCCCCGACCGGGACTAGAACCCGGGGTGCCGGCGCCGCAGGCGGAGGATTAGCCAGGTGAGCCGCGGCGCCAGCCAGTAATTCTTAATATTGAGTAAATCCATATCATGGGCAGGCACTGTTCCAAGAAGCTTTACGTAGATCAACTCAGAGCGTGACAACCAAGTTAGGTAGATGGTATTGTTTTCTGATTTTGTAGATGTAGTCGATTTTCTAGAAGTTCACACAGGTAGTAACAGGCAGTGGCAGGATTTGAACCCAGATATTCCGAATCAAGAGCCTTGCTCTTAATGAACCACAACACGGTTCTGCTTGTCAAAGGCCACACAAAGCTGGACCTGAACAACTCACACTTGGCAGTGTCGCAGATTTCTCCCTAAAGATTATCTCCAAGTTCCTGCCCCTGTCGGTGTACACTACAAACCTCTCGGCTCCAACGTCAGTCATGTGGCCACGCCTGAAGGCCTCACAGAGCAGATAACACTGTCACTTTTTGGCAGAAAGTTTGCCTTGCCTTTTTTTTTTTAAGATTTATTTATTTATTTGAAAGGCAGAATTACAGAGAGGCAGAGAGAGGTCTTCCATCTGCTGGTTCACTCCCCAGATGGCCACAACGGCCGGAGCTGCGCTGATCCGAAGCCAGGAGCCAGGAGCTGTCCCAGGCTCCCAGGCCATAGCAGAGAACAGGATCAGAAGTGGAGCAGCCGGGACGTGAACCGGCGCCCATATGGGATGCCAGCACTGCAGGCGGCGGCTTTACCCACTACGCCATAGCGCCAGCCCCTGTCTTGCTTTAAAAACCATGACCTTGGAAAAGATTTTTAAAATCACGTGTAATACCAGCTAAACACCAACTTCCTCAAGAAATCATAGTCTCAAATAAAGCTCTAAGAGGTGCATTTCCGCACTATCAGAATGCACTGGAGATCTGAACGAAGCACACAGCGACAGGTGGCGGAAACCACCTGTGACAGAGAAGGGGTGTTTCTCCATGACTGTGGGGTGTGTGTGTTGTGTGTTCCAGGTCCAGTCTGTGGTCTTGTGACTGTTTGCAACAAATACTGCATGCATGGCCGGCACCGCGGCTCACTAGGCTAATCCTCCGCCTAGCGGCGCTGGCACACCAGGTTCTAGTCCCAGTTGGGGCGCCGGATTCTGTCCCGGTTGCCCTTCTTCCAGGCCAGCTCTCTGCTGTGGCCAGGGAGTGCAGTGGAGGATGGCCCAGGTGCTTGGGCCCTGCACCCCATGGGAGACCAGGATAAGTACCTGGCTCCTGGCTCCTGCCATCGGATCAGCGCAGTGCGCCGGCCGCAGCTCACCGGCCGCAGCGCGCCGGCCACGGCGGCCATTGGAGGGTGAACCAACAGCAAAGGAAGACCTTTCTCTCTGTCTCTCTCTCTCTCACTGTCCACTCTGCCTGTAAAAAAAAAAAAAAAAAAAAAAAAAAAAACAAATACTGCATGCATATGAGTGACAGGTCTGAGTCGGTGACCTGTGTGTTACAGACATGGAGGGCTTGTGTTTGATCTGGGCAGGGATGAGTCTCTGGTGTGTGAGCAAGACAGGGGTGGGGTGTGAAATCTGCGTATGACAGGTCTTGGGGTCCGTGACAGTAAATGATTGTGAACCTGTGACTGGCATGTGATGTGCCTTGTGGCTAACTGAATTATATCCTTTAGTGTAAGTATGGGTTTGAGGCTTTGCAGTGTATGACTGTGACCAAAGGCACAATTGCATTATGTCCACGTGGTGGAAGATTATATCGCTCATAAAAATAGTAGCCAGGATTATATCGCTAATAAAAAATAGTAGCCAAGATTATATCGCTCATAAAAATAGTAGCCAAGATTATATTGCTAGTAAAAATAGTAGCCGAGAAACCTTTCATTATATTTAATGTCATCTACTAAGTACTTCAGTTGATCTTTTGCAAGGATTGCATATCCAAAATGGTATCTTAGTTTGGTATTCTGTAAAGAAGGGAAGAAGGTACCGCCACATGTATTGAGTATTGGGGCATACCATACATTGTTCTATTGGCCTAATTCTCTCATTCCATCATACCAGAATTGGGTTGTTCATAGCAAATCTTTTTAAAAAAAAAAAAAAGATTTATTTATTTATTTAAAGTCAGAGTTACACAGAGAGAAGAGAGGCAGAGAGAGAGAGAGAGGTCTTCCATACGCTGATTCACTCCTCAATTGGCCGCAACGGTTGGAGATGCCCCGATCTGAAGCCAGGAGCCAGGAGCTTCTCCCGGGTCTCCCATGCGGGCGCAGGGGCCCAAGGACTTGGGCATCTTCCTCTACTTCATAGCAAACCTTGACAGTAAAATGCCCCATTGCGTTAATGATACAGTTAAGTAAACTTTAAGAACTTGCGGTGTTATTTTGCTCATTCCAGTGATTTTCCCTATAAAAACTTTTTGCTCATATTTTACTTAATGACTGGAAGAAAATTCTCTCCCACAATTCTGCTTTAAAAAGGGGGGCAGGGCTGGTGTTGTGATGGAGTAAGATGCCACCTGCGATGCTGGCGTCCCATATGCCACTTCTGATCCAGCTCCCTGCTAATGCTCCTGGGAAAGCAGTGGAAGATGGCCCAAGTGCTTGGGCCCTGCACCCCCATGGGAGACCCAGATGGAGCTCCAGGCTCCTGACTTTGGTCTAGCCCAGTCCTGGTTGTTGTAGCCATTTGGGGAGTGAACCAGTGGATGGAAGATTCTCTCTCTCTCTCTTTCTCTTTCAAAGAAATAAAATAAATCCTTTAGAAAGTTGAAAAGAGCTTTATGTTTCTGATGGAATTAGTGTCAAACTCTTTGTAAAATTTTATATCTTTATGGCTTCATCCTCTGTCCTATCTCAGAATTCCTAAAACACCACTTGAGGTTTATTACTTTGTATGCTGATTAGATGCCTTACATTGGGAGAGGAACCTCGATGACTGTAGGATGTTGTCTTACTAATAACATTCCCAAAGACACTTTTAAAACAGCAGGAAAAGGAATACAATGGTGATAGTTATAAATATTCCCAAGTCCACATTGTACAAAAACATTGAGCCTCTTTTTTCTTAAGATTTTTTATTTATTTATTTGACAGATAGAGTTACAGACAGTGAGAGAGAGAGACACAGAGAGAAAGGTCTTCCTTCCGTTGATTCACCCCCCAAATGGCTGTCATGGCCGGAGCTACGCCAGTCCGAAGCCAGGAGCCAGGTGCCCCTTCCGGGTGTCCCATGCAGGTGCAGGACCCAAGCACTTGGGCCATCCTCCTCTGCCCTCCCTGGCCACAGCAGAGAGCTGGACTGGAAGAGGAGCAACCAGGACTAGAACCCGGTGCCCATACGGGATGCCGGCTCCGCAGGTGGAGGATTAACGTAGGGTGCCACAGCGCCAGCCCCTGAGCCTCTTCCTTTAATTCCAGTTTGGGTACTGAGATGAGAGTCTGAGCTGTTCGGTCGGGACGGCTGGTGTCCCTGTGAGGCGGCTGGGGGAGTGGAGGGTGCATTTTCTCCCTGCCTGGTTAGAGGAGGAGCTCGCTTGCTAGTGTTGTCCCTGCAGGACTGTGTTCTGCAGGTTAGGCTGCGAGGGTGTTAGCGTTACTACAAGCAGGACCAAGGGAGCGAAGTGCTGCGGCTGCTTATTGTCTGGGGGATGAAAGAGAAGAGCTGGATGTGGCCTTTGATGATAAGAGCAGCCTCATGCGTACAGTTCTCTGGGTAGCCTCAGCCACCCCGTTTCTCCCCCGCCATTGCTTGTGTAGTTCTCCAGGATAACTGCACGATGTGCTGTGAATACAGCATCCTCCCGCGGAAGGCCAGGCTGGAGTGGGCCAGGCTGCCTTCTAGTCCTTCCCACGACAGGCTGTCCTGTAGCCCCTCGGCAAATGCTGGGGGTGGGCTCCTGAGCTCCGCAGCTGTGCTTCCAGTAGGGTGTCCGCAAGTGAGGCTCCATCTTCCAGGGTCAGCTCTCCTGAGCCCCAGGGGATGTGGCGACCTGTCTGCAAGCAGTTGACCTGCACCAGGTAGCTGCTGGGTGCGTCAGCCCTCTGTCTCACCAGACTCGGGCAGGCAGCCGCAGCCCAGTGAACCTGCTTCCCAATGCATGGACGGCAATCATGATCAGCCATTAGATCACTGTTGGGCCACTTGTGTGGTGGAATGAGAAGGCCGTGCCAAGATGGCCACTGGCAAGCCAGCATCAGTTACTCAGGAATGGCTTTGAAACCCACCTGGCAACAGAGCCTGCCTGGCAGCAGGCTGTGATTGGATGGCTTCGGAGCCTGCCTGGCAACAGGCTGTGATTGGTTAGGGCATAGACTGGCCCTTGACCAGGTTGGCTGGTCTTGGCTATATAAGCCGCTGTACCAACTGAAATAAACGAGTCTGCAGGCTGCTCGCCTCGGTCCTGCTTTCACCCGACTCCTGGGGTCTGTGTGGTGACTCCACACCTCTTGCCCCCACCACGCTCCTCCTCTCAGAAGGAATCCACAGCAACACACTTGAGAATGGTACTTATTTTCCTGACAACCATAGGAGACAGACAGTGTTATCTCGTGCTGATGGGAAGGTAGGCGGTGAGCTCTCTCAGTAAGCAGCAGAGTTCAGATTCATGTCCTGAATGACTGACAAGTGAGCCAGTGTTCTTGATGGACCGCTCAAGTTACCCGTGCATGACGCTGCCATTGTGACACCGTGGACTGGGCCATCACCAGCGAGGCCAGCATCTCCTATGAGCACTGGTTTCAGTCCTGGCCTCAGCCTGGCCCAGACCTGGCTGTTGCAGCCATTTGGAGAGTGAGCCAGCAGATGGAAGACTCATATTCTCTCTCTCAAAATAATGGGGGCTGGCGCTGTGGTGTCATGGATCAAGCCACTGCCTGCAGTGCCGGCATCCCAGATGCGTACCAGTTCGAGTCCCAGCTTCTCCACTTCTGATCCAGCTCCCTGCTAGTGTGCCTAGAAAAGCGGTGGAAGATGGCCCAAGTGCTAGGGCCCCTGCACCCATGTGGGAGGCCCAGAAGAAGCTCCTGGCTCCTGTCTTTGGCCTGGCCCAGCCCCTGCTGTTGGAGTCATTGGGGGAGTGAACTAGCAGATGGAAGATCTCTCCCTCTCCCTCTCCTTCTCTCTGTAACTCTGCCTTTCAAATAAATCTTTTTTTTTAAGTTTTTTAAGAAAATAACTTTGTTCATCAACAAGGAGAGTACTAATGATTCTTTAAAACATTTTTAAAAAATTCTTTACTTATTACTTATTTGAAAGGCAGAGCATCAGAGAGAGAGAGAATCTTCCATCCACTGGTTCACTCCCCAAATGCCCTAAACAGCAGGGCTGGGCGAGGCTGAAGCCAGGAGCCAGGAACTCCTGGGCCTCCCACGTGGGCCCAGGTACCCGAGTACTTGAGCCGTCGTCACCTGCTGCCTGCGAGGGTGCCCACTGCCAGGTCAGCAGAAGCCAGGGCCTGCACGTGGGGTGCAGGATTCCAAGTTCACACTCTAAGAGACCCCCCTGAGTGTTCTTCCCAGCAGCACCCAGGGCCCTGAGGCCCCCACCCCGGGGAGTGTAGACCATGGGTGGGCGGTGCATGGACAGGTTCCTCCTGGGCTGCAGCCATCTGTGCAGCTGGGACCAAAACTCCAACCAGGAGAACCTCAGCCCTCGCATTCCTGGAACCCCCAGAGAGGACGCACAGGGCCCCCTCCTCACGGCCAAGAGGAGCAAATGCTCGGGGGGTGGGGGGCCCAAAGCAAGGGCAGGGCGGAGCCTGGGTCTCCCGCCCACCCTGTTGATCCTGCCCACCTACTGCTTTGACTTGCCCGCTTCTGACCCCAACCGTCCCTTTAGATGGTCCTAAATTCTGTTCCCACCTAACTCCACGGTCCTGTTGCTCTTAGATGTGCACCTTCCAGAAACCTTCTGACTGAGCCTGCGCTGTGGTACAGTGGGTAAAGCTGCTGCCTGCAGTGCCAGCATACAAAATGGAAGCTGGTTCGAGTCCCAGTGGCTCCACTTCCATCCAGCTGTCTGCTGTGGCCTGGGAAAGCAGTAGAAGATGGCCCAAGTCCTTGGGCCCCTGCACCTGCGTGGGAGACCCGGAAGAAGCTCCTGGATCCTGGCTTCAGATCGGCGCAGCTCTGGCCATTGTGGTCATTTGGGGGAGTGAACCAGAAGAAGAAGGGGTGGGGGGAGGAGGAGGAAGAAAGAAGACCTTCTGCCTGTTCTCTGCTTTGTCATAAGCCAAAACTTCTGTCCCATCTGTGTGTGGCCTTCCACTGTCACTGGATACAGCTGCTCATGTTGGGCACTACACAAGAGCCCTGTCCCTAGAAGTTTCCATTTGCATCACAGATCCCTTTGTTATCTTTGAAAACACATTCTGTGGAAATTTCTGTGTGTGAGTGTTAATCCTTTGCTCACTGCAGTGTGTGATTTAAAATTTATGGCACTCACATTCCAGCAGGTGGCAGTAAAGCTTCTTGCTCCAACAGAGTTGATGCCCACCATTGGGCTTCCGCTTAATGGATGGGCCACTTTGGAAATGCAAAGACCTTGTTGATCTCATGCAATCTAAAAGAGCCTGGTCTTTCATGCACACAGAGAATATTTTTAAAATCCCTATTGGGGCCGGCGCCGCGGCTCACTAGGCTAATCCTCCGCCTTGCGGCGCTGGCACACCGGGTTCTAGTCCCGGTCCGGGTGCCCGATTCTGTCCCGGTTGCCCCTCTTCCAGGCCAGCTCTCTGCTGTGGCCCAGGAGTGCAGTGGAGGATGGCCCAAGTCCTTGGGCCCTGCACCCCATAGGAGACCAGGAGAAGCACCTGGCTCCTGCCATCGGATCAGCGCAGTGCGCCGGCCGCAGCCGCCATTGGAGGGTGAACCAATGGCAAAGGAAGACCTTTCTCTCTGTCTCTCTCTCTCACTGTCCACTCTGCCTGTCAAAAAAAAAAAAAATCCCTATTGATAGCTGCAAATTAGTTATATATTCATTATATTATTATATATTATATTCATTAGCTATATATTCAACATGTCATTTTGCAGTTCGTATTTTCATTTATTTACTGGGCCAGACTAGAATTGTTGAATTCCAAATTTAAGTTTCCACGCCTTTCACTTGGTGTGAGTCACTATATGGTAACTAATACCCAATTACTATTTAGAACTCACAAGAAATGTATGTAGGTGGGAATTAAAATTATTATGCAATAATCTGTTAATTATTATAGCAGTTGTTTGTTCTTGCTTCAGAAATGTCATCAGTACAAAAATAAACTATTATTTACATTCAATGACTAGCTGCCTACACATTATTTTAAGATGTTTAAAACTAAGATAAAATATTAGCCCTCTTTGACATCTGTCAAGAAAGAAAAATATTCAGGATCAGAAAAGGGAACCCTGGTATAAAACTAATTAGATCATTGAAGAAATTGATGGGAAAAAAACAAGGTGGCAGGGGAAAAACATTTTTGAGAGAATTTCTTCAGCTCTTTGTAGGTTTAAATTTTTTTAAATATTTATTTTTTTATTTGAAAGGCAGAGTTACAGAGAGGGAAAAACACACAGAGAGAGAGAGCACTTCCCATCTTCCGGGTCACTCCCCAGATGGCCACAATGGCTGGGACTGGGCCAGGCTGAAGCCAGGAGCCTGGAGCTTCCTCCAGGTCTCCCTCGTGGGTGGTCGCAGCCCAAGCACTTGGTCATCTGCTGCTTTCCCGGGTGCATTAGCAGGGAGCAGGCTAGGAAGGTGGTGCAGCCGGGACTCGAACTCAGCCCCCCACAGAGGGGAGCCCCCCCACACACACACACCCAGCACCAGAGTTCCCCCTGCGATGCGCTGAGCCCTCGCCACAGCCCGCCTTCTCCCTCGCTCCGCCCACCTGCCTTCGCTGGCCTCCCACGGCTATTGGCCCCACGTCCTGCCCGCTCCGAGTCTGCCCCGCAGCAGCGCCCAAGCTGGGGCAGCACAGTGATGTCTTCGTCCACTCTCTGTTGCTGAGGCGCACAACCCGCGGCTGGGGGCGCCATAAAGAGAAGTCGGGGCAGGCGTTTGGCCAAGCACAGAAGATGCTGGTGAAGACCCGCGTCCCACATCCGCGCCAGCGTGGGAGTCTACGCTTTGCTCCTGACTCCAGCTTCCTGCTAAGCCGGACCCTGGGAGGAGGTGGGGCTGGATGGGCACCTGCCACCCACGAGGGAGGCTGGGCTGCGTTCCCAGCTTCGACCTGGCCCATCCCAGGCCATTGCAGGTAGTTGGGAGGGGAACCAGCAGGTGGGAGCTCTCCTGTCTGCCTTTTTTTTCTGTCTGTCCGTGTTTCCTGTCCTCCCTCTCTCAAATGTTTAAATTCAGAAGGGGGCAGGCATTAGACTACTGGCTAAAACCAGTTAAGACGGCTGCACCCGTCAGCGCACCTGGGCTTGACAGCCGACTCCAGCTTCCCGCTCCTGCAGACCCAGGGAGCCAGCAGTCCTGATTGGGCTCCTGCCACCCGCCTGGGAGGCCTGGACGGCGTCCCGAGCTTCTGGTTGTCGTGGGCATTTAGGGAGTGACGCAGCAGGGGCAAGCTCACTCTCTCCCCATCTGTTTGTCTCTCAAATTTAAGAAAAAAAGAGGCCGGCGCCGCAGCTCACTAGGCTAATCCTCCGCCTTGTGGCGCCGGCACACCAGGTTCTAGTCCCGGTTGGGGTGCCAGATTCTGTCCCGGTTGCCCCTCTTCCAGGCCAGCTCTCTGCTGTGGCCCGGGAGTGCAGTGGAGGATGGCCCAAGTGCTTGGGCCCTGCACCCCATGGGAGACCAGGAGAAGCACCTGGCTCCTGCCTTCGGATCAGCGCGGTGTGGCGGCCATTGGAGGGTGAACCAACGGCGAAAGGAAGACCTTTCTCTCTGTCTCTCTCTCTCACTGTCCACTCTGCCTGTCAAAAAAAAAAAAAAAAAAACAGCATTGTTCACGATCACCCAGAGGTGGGAGCAACCTAAGGGTCTGCTGATGCAGAAACTGGTCAGCAGCACGTGGTCCCTCCCACGACAGGCCACAGACGTGGGGGGAGTCCTGACACCTGCTATCACACGGAGGAGCCTTGGCGACAAGCCAGTCACGGCCAGGACGAAGACCGCAGGAGTCCACTTCTGTAGGGCATCAAAAGTAGGCAGATTGATAAAGCAAAGGAAAATGGCCCTGGCGGGGCGGGGGCCGGGAGGAAGGAGGACCGTGTAGCGGGAATACAATTTCAGAGTCTCCCGAGACAAAAAGTTGTGGAAATTGCTTGCACGACAAGGTCAAGGCGCTAACTGCGCAGACTCCTAGGGGCAGATGAGCGGGAACTACAATTGCTGCAGGCAGAGTCCGTGTCGCACTAACAGAAGATGTTGGCAGACAAGGGATGTGACCCAGCTTCTGGCCAAAGACTAGAACTCCAGAAGACGACTCTACCACTGAGAAGGCATGGGGGAACGTTTATGCAGAACATGAAGATTGGAAACAGACCCAGTGCTGTGGCATAGTGGACTAAGCCTCCGCCTGCAGGGCTGGCTCCCATATGAGTGTCGCTTCGTGTCCCGGCTGCTGCTCTTCCAATCCAGCTCTCTGCTGTGGCCTGGGAAAGCAGTGGAGGATGGCCCAAGTCCTTGGGCCTCTGTACCTGCGTGGGAGACCCCGAAGAAGCTCCTGGCTGCTGGCTTCGGATTGGCCCAGCTTCTGCTTTTGCAGCCGTTTGGGGAGTGAACCAGCGGGTGGAAGACCTCTCTCCCTGTCTTTCCTCCCTCTATCTATAACTCTACCTCTCAAATCAATAAATTAAATTTTTTTGACAGGCAGAGTGGACAGAGAGACAGAGAGAAAGGTCTTCCTTTGCCGTTGGTTCACCCTCCAATGGCCGCCGCGGCCGGCACATCGTGCTGATCTGAAGGCAGGAGCCAGGTGCTTCTCCTGGTCTCCCATGGGGTGCAGGGCCCAAGCACTTGGACCATCCTCCACTGCACTCCCTGGCCACAACAGAGAGCTGGCCTGGAAGAGGGACAACCGGGACAGAATCCGGTGCCCCGACCGGGACTAGAACCCGGTGTGCCAGCGCCGCTAGGCGGAGGATTAGCCTAGTGAGCCACGGTGCCGGCCATAAATGAAATATTTTTAAAAATATTTATTTCTTAGTTTTTTGAAAGGCAGAGTATCATGGACCCACAGACGCGGGTCTGATGCTCTGGGACTTCCCGGCCTGCAGACCCACGAGGCGAATAAACCCCAACTCTGTACAGATGTCCCAGGCCGCGCTGGTCCATCCTAGGGACAGACACCCACTGGGACAGACCCCTTCCTTAGAAAAGTTAAAATCGCAAATTCATTCTCCAGCCTCCTGGAGGCGTAGGTAAGTCTTCTTCGGGCCTGTGGCGAGGTTCCCGTCCCAGAAGCCCTGTCTGTGAAACCATCCTCGCAACTGCAATAAGGCACGAAGAGTGAACACGAGGCCCTCACAGGACAGAGCAGCTCTGGCCTGCTTGGGAAGAACTCCACGTGCTGGGCACGCCCCGTGCACCAAACTGCTACGGTGTGAAGATGATTTGGGCCTCGAACCCAAACAGTTTCGTCCTAAAGATGCCATGGCCATGAGAGTCAGAGGGCGGAGGCTTACCCCAGTTATGGTGCGGGGAGGTGGGGCCCGTGGGAGGTGACAAGGTTGGGCTGGGTCATCACGGTGGTGCCCTGGTGGCTTTCTGAGGACACAGACAGAGGCTCCTAGACACGCATCTGCCCTGCCCTGTCATGGGTACCCTGTCCCACCTGCGGGTTCCACTGTCAGGACAGCCACCAGCAGAGGCCAGGCCAGTGGGGCCGTGAACCCCCAGAGCCACGGGCAAAACAAACCTCTTTCTTTAAAAAAAATTATTTATTTATAGGGTCAGCACTGTGGCACAGCAAGTAAAGCTGCCGCCTGCAGTGCCGGCATCCCATATGGGTGCACGTTCAAGTCCCGGCTGCTCCACTTCCAATCCAGCTCTCTGCTGTGGCCTGGGAAAGAAGTAGAAGATGGCCCAAGTCCTTGGGCCCCTGCACCCACATGGGAGACCTGAAAGAAGCTCCTGGCTCCTGGCTTTGGATCAGCCCAGCTCTGGCCATTGTAGCCAATTGGGGAGTGAACCAGCGGATGGAAGAACTCTCTCTCTCTCTCTCTCTGTCTGCCTCTCCTCTCTCTGTGTAACTCTGACTTTCAAATAAATAATAAATCTTTTTTTAAAAAAAAGAAAGGGGGCCTGGCACTGTGGCCTAGTGGATAAAGCTGCTGCCTACAGTGCCGACATCCCATATGGGCGTCGGTTCAAATCCTGGCTTCTCCTCTTCCGATCTAGCTCTCTGCTATGGCCTGGGAAAGCAGTAGAAGATAGCCCAAGTTCCTGGGCCCCTGCACCCGCCTGGGAGACCCAGAGAGAGCTCCTGGCTCCTGGCTCCTAACTTCAGGTTGGCACAGCTCCAGCCATTGTGGCCATCTGGGGAGTAAATCAGCAGATGGAAGACCTCTCTCTGCCTCTCCTTCTCTCTCTGTGTAACTCTGACTTTCAAATAAATAAATAAATAAAAAAGAAAGAAGTGCAAAAGTAATGATAGAGAGGCCGGTGCTGCGGCGGGGTAGGCTAAGCCTCTGCCTGCAGCACCAGCATCCCTGTGGGTACGAGTTCGTGTCCTGGCTGCTCCTCTTCCAATCCAGCTCCCCGCTAATGGCCTGGGAAGGCAATGGAAGATGCCCAGGTGCTTGGGCCCCTGCACCCACGTGGGAGACCTGGAAGAAGCTCCTGGCTCTTGGCTTTGGATTGGCTCAGCTCCAGCCATTATGGCCATCTGCGGAGTGAACCAGCGGATGGAAGACCTCTCTCTGTATCTCTCCCTCTCTCTGTCTGGAAGTCTACCTCTCAAATAAGTAAATAAATAAATTTTTTAAAAAATAATGGTAGAAGATTTGAAGGATATTTTAAAATCCAGTAGTGATGAAAGAATTTTTGCTGCATTAGTCATCATCCATGCTAAAAAAAAAAAATCTAGATGTCCTGAAATTAATGACAAAGGGTGGAGAGGGGAGAGATAAGAAGAGCAATCAGCTAATAACTGTGGGGGAAGCCAACAGAAAGGCTGCTTACAGATGTGGAAACCACCAGGGCGCCCCGCCTGGTTACACAAACACCTGCCGGATGCCTAACCACAACCCAGCCAGGTCCAATTACTGCTGTGGGCGCCCTTCCTGTGTCTCGAGTAGTCCTGTCTTTTTTATCTACAGCCCAGGTAGGCTCAGTGTAAACAACGGATGGCCGCCTTCCCCAAGGTTCCCTTACAAACATTCTCCGAGTTCTGGTCCAGTGGGCCAGGCCAGCCATGTGGCCCTGCTGCTGGTTGTCATGCGAACTTGTCCCAGGCCCTGGCCCTCTCTCTCTGGGTAGCGTCTCTGACAGCTCAATGAATCTCTTATTGGCAGAGATCTTTGGCTTTAAGAGTTATGGCTTTGTTGAGGCCGGCGCCGTGGCTCAATAGGCTAATCCTCCGCCTTGCGGCACCGGCACACCGGATTCTGGTCCCGGTCGGGGCGCCGGATTCTGTCCCGGTTGCCCCTCTTCCAGGCCAGCTCTCTGCTGTGGCCAGGGAAGGCAGTGGAGGATGGCCCCAGTGCTTGGGCCCTGCACCCCATGGGAGACCAGGAGAAGTACCTGGCTCCTGCCATTGGATCAGCGCGGTGCGCCGGCCACAGCGCGCCAGCCATGGCGGCCATTGGAGGGTGAACCAACGGCAAAGGAAGACCTTTCTCACTGTCTCTCTCTCTCACTGTCCACTCTGCCTGTCAAAAATAATAATAATAAAAAAAGAGTTATGTCTTTGTGTGCAGTTGGAAGAATGTGTAGAGGAGAGATTTAGCCCTCCAGGAAGAGAGAGTGTGCACAGGAGAGCAGGTGCTGGCCAGCCCCAGATCCCCACAGCTCTGTGAGCCCCTTAGAGTTTCCAACATCTTGGAATGTTTTCTGGGGCCTCCTGCTGCATCCCATGAGCCTCCGTGCGTTTTCCCACTTCCATGGGCATCGGCAAATCCCTGGCCTCTCAAGCTCTGCTTTTCCAGGTTCAGTTCTGGTAAGCAGCTCACTAAAGCCGGGTACCACCTGCTTCTGGTTAGGACAGAATGTCCCGAAGTATTGACGTAGGGGCGAAGGAGCCACCTGGAAATCTATTGCCACCTGCTAACTATGGACAGGCTCTGTGAGTCAAATAGTTGAGAAACGGTCTCTCAGGCCTCATTGGAAATAATTCCACTAATCCAACATGTCGGGGCCAGTGCTGTGGCATAGCGGGTAAAGCCACCGCCTGCAGTGCCAGAATCCCATATGGGCACCAGTTTGAGTCCCAGCTACTCCACTTCCCATCCAGCTCTTTGCTATGGACTAGGAAGGCAGTGCAGTGGAAGATGGCCCAAGTGCTTGGGCCCCTGCACTCATGTGGGAGAACCGGAAGAGGCTCCAGGCTCCTGGCTCCTGGCTTTGGATCAGCCCAGCTCTAGCCGTTGCGGATGGAAGACCTCTCTCTCTCTCTCTCTCTCTCTTTCTCTGCCTCTCCTTCTCTCTGTGTGTAACTCTAATTTTCAAATAAATAAATAAATCTTTTTTAAAAAAATCCAACATGTCCTTATGACAATGACGCTTTAAATGTTATTCCTTAAGGAATGTGTAACGTCATTTGTTTCCAATCTTTTTTATCCTTTTAAGATTTTATTTATCGGGGCCCCTGGCTGTGTCAGGCCATGATGGAGAGCATCATGGGGCAGACAGAGAAGGTGCCTCTCGGGTCTCTCTTCCTCCTACAGAGCTGCTGATGCCTCCGTGGGGGGGGCCCATTGGCCCCAATCACCTCCCACAGCCCCTCCCCAAACACCACCGACCGACAACCTATGGATTTGGGGTGCGTTCCAACATATAAACTTTGGGGGCTGGCGCCGCGGCTCAATAGGCTAATCCTCCACCTAGCGGCGCCGGCACACCAGGTTCTAGTCCCGGTCGGGGCGCCGGATTCTGTCCCGGTTGCCCCTCTTCCAGGCCAGCTCTCTGCTGTGGCCAGGGAGTGCAGTGGAGGATGGCCCCAGTGCTTGGGCCCTGCACCCCATGGGAGACCAGGATAAGTACCTGGCTCCTGCCTTCAGATTAGCACGGTGCGCCGGCCGCAGTGCGCCAGCCGTGGCGGCCATTGGAGGATGAACCAACGGCAAAAGGAAGACCTTTCTCTCTGTCTCTCTCTCTATCCACTCTGCCTGTAAAAAAAAAAAAAAAAAACCAACTTTGGGGAGCAGGAGTCACTTTCAAACCACAGCAGTGCTCTGAGAAAACAGAGGTCAAGGGCGCGGGGTCGGGGGAAACCTGGCTCAAGTTTCATCAATGCCCAGGGGTCTAGGAAGACCCACCCCGTCACTGCCATCATGCCAGCTCAGCCCAGCCACCTGTGGCTCCATGATCCTGGGTCTGTGCACGCGCCCGGCACCCCCCTGCTGCACGGCACACTGCGTGGGTCTGACCCAAGCCAGCAGCGTCTCCAAGCAGCGAGAGGTGACCCAGGTCCGGAGGGCCAACCTGGGGTCTCCGCCCAGCGCCGGCCCCCCCTGAAGCGTCCCTGCCTGGTGTTTGAGTTCTGCCTGTGTCCTTAGGGGCCAGGATGTCCACCTGGCCACCCACTGTATCTCTGGGGATTTTTTTATTGTCTCATTCATGTAAGAAACACTTATTAAACACCATCGGAGGGCACACCAGCCCATCAGGGTCCCCTCTAGTTCTGCATTTCACGACTCTGTCTGTTCCTCTCTCTCTTGACACCTGTGAGTTGGTTTATTCGTTCATGGATTCCTTCACTCCCCCCTGGAGGCCCCCCAGGAGTTGACAGCCAGATGGAGGAGTCACAAGCTTAGCTCAGCTGGGTCAGGGCTAGGGGACAGGGTGGGTACTGGGAGATGGGGTTCAGAGAAAGCTTCTTGGAGAGGAGGTGCGTGTGTGTGTGAGTGTGTGTGTGTCTGGTCCTGGAGACTTGGCCCAGGAATGGAAGCTTTGTGTGTCTGAGGGTGGGGGTCTTGTGTGTTGGGGACGAAGGAAGAAATTCAGGGAGAGGCCATATGTAGCAACCTCAGCCGAGACAAGGGTGGGGAGGAGATGGGGAGAAAGCCAGCAGCATACAAATCCCCCCAAAATTAGGGGTACCCACCTGGGCCCCTCCTCCCTCAGCCCCACGACTCACCCTGGCCCCACTGTCATTACGGGGAGGAGACCAGCCCCACGGCGGGAGGGCGGGGTGGAGGAATGCTGGCCAGGCTGCACAGCCGGGTGCCTGGGGCTCGGCAGGGAGAACCAGCCAGGCAGCAAATCAGAGCAGGAGGAGCTGTCCCAGGTGCCTCAGCTCAGCAGCGCGCGCCGGCGATGGGGGTCCCCAGAACCTCTCTGCTCTGCCTCTTTGGGGCTGTGTTCTTCTGGACAGGTACCCCCAACTTCTAAGTCCCATAAGAAGAAAGGACCTGGGGCCAGAACCCCTGGGTCTGAGGGAGGAGGGGCTGGGGCCTGGGCCCCTGGGTCTGAGGGAGGAGGGGCTGGGCCTGGACCCTTGGGTCTGAGGGAGGAGGGCCTGGGGGCCTGGATCCCTGGGTCTGAGGGAGGAGGGCTGGGGGCCTGGACCCTGGGTCTGAGGGAGGAGGTTGCTGGGGGCCTGGACCCTGGGTGTGAGGGAGGAGGGGCTGGGGCCTGGGCCCTGGGTCTGAGGGAGGAGGGGCTGGGGGCCTGGACCCTGGGTCTGAGGGAGGAGGTTGCTGGGGGCCTGGACCCTGGGTCTGAGGGAGGAGGGCTGAGGGTTCACACTCCTGGGCCTCGAGGGCAGAGACTGGGGATCATGTCCACTTCCTCTCCGGTCCCCTCCTGCGTTCTGCCCCCTCGAGGGTGCCCCTCTCCCTGCCAGGCCTCCTGCCCTCCCCTCCTTCCAAGGCACTCCTCAGGGCTCCTTCCAGAACCGGGCAGGGTCTCAGCCTCACCTCGGGCGAGCCCTCCCCTAATGGGGGCCAGGACAGGGACACTGTGACTTGAGAGTGGAAGTGGCCACGCGCAGAATCAGTGAGACGGGATTGCGGCTCTTCCCACGCTCGGCTCCATTTGTTCATCCGTGGCTGAGTTTGGTTTCTGTGTGGGACCTTGGCCTCTGTGCCGTGTGTGCTTCCCTGTACCACGTCCAGGCATTTGAACAAGTGCCCAAGCTTCGCTTCCTTTGGAAGAGCGATGTGTGTAGGGTTGTGCACAGCCACGTCTCTGCTTTGTAGGCTGGGGCTTTGTGTGAGTGTGCTCAGGGGTTCCGATGTTTTCTCTATGTGTATGTGTGTCGTCTATGTCTCCATGTATCACGTATCTGTGTGTGATCTCAAACTGCACGTCTTTGCGGTCTCAGTGTGCACATCTTCACTTAGGCGTAATTGTGGTTTCTGGTTTATTTGGCTGTCTGACTCTCGGGTCCGCCATTGTGTCTCCCATGGTCTCCTGCGCTCTGGGTCTCTGTGTGTGTGGTCATTGCTGCACATGGCCTTGGTGTCTGCATGGTTTTCTGTGTGCCCGGCTCTGTGCCTTGCTCGTGGGGGGGGGGGGTTTAGATGGGTGGCCAGGAGAGCCCTTGTCCCCATGACAGTGTTGACCACTGCAGTGGCTGCACGTGGGACATCCCGCACCTGCCTGTGTCGATTTGTCTTTGCGTGTTTATGCCAGAGTTTAAGTGTTTTGTGCATGCATCGCTGGGGCCAGTTGTGTATGTGTGTCTTATTTTTATTGTTTATTTATTTGAAAGGCAGAGAGACAGAGACAGGCAAACAGAGATCTTCCACTTATACTGGTTCACTCCCCATATGCTGGCAGCAGCCGGGCCTGGGCCAGGATCCCAGAACTCCATCCTGGTCTCCCCTGTGGGTGGCAGGAACCCAGGTACTTGGGCTGTCACCTGCTGTCTCCCAGGGTACACATAAGCAGGAAGCTGGAATCAGGAGCAGAGGACCGACCTGAACCCAGGCACTCAGATACGGGACGTGGGAGTGCATCGGTGTCTTAGCCACTGTGCCACACGCCCGCCCCTGTTTGTGTGTGTGTTTGCTGCACATCACTGTGTCCACGCTGCACTGTGTTGTCCATCAGCACCTTGATTGGTGTGTTGATGGACAGGACAGGAGTGAGTCACTTCCTCCTCCCTAACCTGAATCTCAGAGGGCTGCCTGGAGGAGGGTGGAGATCCGGAACAGCCTAAAGGGGAACAAAGAATCTGGCCTGGCAGCAGGGAGGCAAACCCTCTGCCATCAGATGGACACAGCCACCACCATCTGGCTCCCTCAAAGTCACCAGGCTGGGATTCCCTCAGGTCCCAGCGGCCGGGCATGGCTGTCACGTTCAGGGTGGGGCCCTGGCATCCGGGGGCAGCTCAGCTCAGGGCCTTGTGGCCCCGCCCACGCCCCACCCTAGGGTCCCACGCCCTGCACTGCCACCGCTTCCGGCACATCTTCTTCGGCCCCTTTGACCTCAGCAACATGCAGTTTCCCAACGTCTCCTGTGCCTACGGATGCTCCGAGGCCGTGCTGGCCCTGGACACTGGTGAGAGGCTGGGCGAGGCCCCGGAGAGCCAGGGGGCCGGGGACTCGGGAGGGAGGGGAAGGGGGTGGCCAAAGAGGGCAGGGCAAGAGAGGGGCGGGGGTGGGGGCGGGGGAGGTGGGCAGAGCAGGTGGGGGAAGAAGAAGCGGAGGAGGGGAGCGGGAGAGGGAAGTGGGTGGAGGAAGGGGCGGGGAGAGGATGACCAGCCGCCCCTGCGCGCGCCCGCAGGCTACCGCTCCCCGGTGACCCTGGTGCAGAAGGGCTGCTGGACCGGCCCGTACGTCGGGCAGACGCGCTCCGAGCAAGACGCGCTGCCGCCCGACTACTCGGTGGTGCGCGGCTGCGAGACCGACTGGTGCAACCGCCACTTCCTCACCCACCAAAGCATCCCCAACCTGAGCCCAGGTGCGGGGCGGCGGGGGCGCGGCGGCGGGGGCGCGCGGAGCCGGGCTGGACGCGCGGAGCCCTCGCCTGACGCCGTGCCTCTGCCCCCGCCAGTGCCGGACCCGCCGTCGCTCAGCGGCACAGAGTGCTACGCCTGCGCGGGGATCCACCCGGAGGACTGCGCCCTCGACAAGGCCCGGCGCGTCCAGTGTCACCAGGACCAGAGCGTCTGCTTCCAGGGCAATGGCCGGATGACCGTCGGTGAGCGTGCTGGGCCGCCGGGCTTGGCTGGGGAAGGGGCAGGACTCTAACCTGGGGGCGTGGCTCCAGTCTGAAGAGGTGGGACTCTAATCTGAGGGGGTGTGGCTCTAATGTGAGGGGCGTGGCTCCAGTCTGAGGAGGAGGGGCTCCAGTCTGAAGAGGCGGGACTCTAACCTGAGGGAGTGTGGCACTAACCTGAGGGGGTGTGGCTCTAACCTGGGGGCGTGGCTCCAACCTGAGGGGGCGTGTCTCTAAGGGAGGAGGCGGGGATCCAGTGTGAGGGGCGTGGCCCTAACATGAGGTGCGTGGCTCTAACCAGAAGGGTGTTGGCTCTCATCTGAGGGGCGTGGCTCTAGTCTCAGGGAGGGGGCGTGGTTCGGGACGAGCGAGGAAGCCAGGCTTTGGCCTGCGGGAGGAAAGGAGACTTCAGCCCGAGAGGAGAGGCGCGGCCTGGCCCGAGGCACACCTGCAATGGGTCTGGGCCCCGGCACAGCGGCCACCTCCAAGGTGTTGGCTCGGTTCTGACGCCTCCCCGCTGCCCGCCCCCAGGCAACTTCTCGGTCCCCGTGTACATCAGGACCTGCCACCGGCCGTCCTGCACCACCGCGGGCACCTCCAGCCCCTGGACGGCCATCGACCTGCAGGGCTCCTGCTGCGAGGGCCGCCTGTGCAACGGGGACTCCGTGACTCAGAGCTTCCAGGGCGCAGCCGCCGCCGCCCCGCCCCGGGCGCCCCGCCGCGGGGCCCTGCTCCTGCTGGCTGCCCTGCTGGCCTGCGCGCTGGGAGGGCCCTTGGGGCTCGCTGCCTAGGGGGCAGGTGCGGCTCCCTGGAGAACGAGGTCCCTTCAGCCGAGCCCCTCCACCCCCTCTCCCTCCGTCTGCCTCCCTCCACCCCTCGCCGGTCACCAGGGCAGCCCGGGGCAGGAAACCGCCACGTCCTGCCCTGCCCGCCGGGTAATTCTGGCTCCACGGTGGCCCATGCTCGCCCCCGCAGAACCCACCTGGGCTCCAGGTGGGAGCTGCGCTGTCAGCTGTCATCTCTGTTAGCATCAGGGTGAGAGGCGGGCGAAGCCAGACCCCGGGACCGGGCTGCCTGGGCACGACCCCGGCTCTGCCGCTCAGCCCGCCCGACGAGCACGGTGGGCAAGCTGTTGGCGCTGTCTGTCCCTGCTTCCTGGCCTGTAAGATGGGCGTGCAAATAAAGTCTGTGCTAACGACCAGGCCGGCTTCGCCGTGGCTGTGGGGAGGGTTGGATCAGGGGAGCACGTAGGCACGTGTGAGTGGGCGTGGTCATGAGGAGCAGAGGGAGGGAGGGAGGACTTGCACAGGTGCACCCCGTGAGGCGGAGCCAGGAGCGTGACACCGCGAGGCGACCCCGCCTCCCACACGTGTGGGGCCCCATTGCCCTCTGCCAGAAAAACACGGGAGAGTCCGGAGGGAGACTCCAGACTGGGAGCATTTACTCCACTTTGTGGGCTGTGGCATTGCCTGATTCCAGAACCGAAAGATAAAGCCAGGGACAGGCGTCCAGTGCGTCCGTTAAGGACGACCACATCCCATACTGCAGTGCCTGGCTCAACCGCCCGGTTCTGCGTCTGCCATCCAGCTTCCTGCTGATGCACACCCCGAGGGGCAGAGGGGTCGGTTCAAGTCCTTGGCTCCCTGGGACCCACGTGGGACACCCAGATGGAGTTCCCAGCGTGCAGCTTCAGCCCGGCCCAGCCCTGGCTGTTGCAGGCATCTCTCTCTCTCTCTCTCTCTCTCTCTCTCTCTCTCTGGCTTTCAAATGGAATTGAATGATATTGCAGATGTTCCATGACCATGTGAGATCTCCTTGTACATAAACCGGATCATAGTTGTTTATTATCATGATCAAGTTTTTGCACTATACGTAACTGGAGGTGTTACACTTTTTAAAAATATTTATATTTTTTACTTGAAAGGCAGAGTTAGAGAGAGAGAGAGAGAGAGAGAGAGATCTTCGTTCTGCTGGTTCACTCCCCAAATGGCCCCAAACGTAGGAGCTGGGCAGGTCTGAAGCCAGGAGCCAAGAGCTTCCTCCAGCTCTCCCACGTGGGTGCAGGGGCCCAAGCACTTGGGCCGTCCTCCATTGCTTTCCCAGGCCATAGCAGGGAGCTGGATTGGAAGAGGAGCGGCCCACATGGGATGCTGGCACTGCAGGCGGTGGCTTTTTCCCGCTGTGGCATCATGTGGGCCCCAGTGTGCCACACGCTCACACAACCGGCAGCGCCGTACTTTTTCCCACCAGCATCACACAGACCCATGGGTAATGTGTCGTGCTGCGGTGTTACCGTGGCCACCTGCAACCAGGCGATGAGAATCTTCACCTTCATCATGCTCTTACGGCACCACCGTTGTAAATGTAGCTTGAGTCTGGCTGCTCCACTTCCCATCCAGCTCCCTGCTGATACACCTGGGAAAGCAGTGGAAGATGGCCCAAGTGTTTGGACCCCTGCACCCACGTGGGAGACCCAGATGGAATTCTGGGCTCCTGGCTTCAGCCTGGCCCAGCCCTGGCTGTTGCAGCCATTCGTGGGGAGAACATGCAGATGGGAGATCCCTTTCTCTCTCGTCTCTCCTTTCTATGTCAGTCTGCCTTTCAGGTAAATAAAATAATTTTTCAAGGAAAACCAAACTAAGGCCAATCCATGGCGTAGTGGGTAAGGCCACCCCCTTGCAGTGCCAGTATCCCATATGGGCACCAGTTTGTGTCCTGGCTGCTCCACTTCCAATCCAGCTCTCTGCTACGGCCTGGGAAAGCAGTGGAAGATGTCCCAAGTCCTTGGGCCCCTGCACCCACGTGGGAGACCTGGAAGAAGCTCCTGGCTCCTGACTTCAGATCAGCGCAGCTCCAGCCCATGTGGCCATTTGAGGAGTAGACAAGCGGATAGAAGACCTCTCTCTCTCTCTCTCTCTCTCCTCTCTCTTTCTGCTTCTGCCTCTGTAACTCTACCTTTCAAATAATAACTCTTTTTTAAAAAGAGAAAGAAAAAAATAAGAGAAACAGATAAAGACGAAGGCAAAAGCATCCCCAGGACATGAAGCAATACTTTCGCTGCAAAGCAAGCCATCACCTGGTGCTTTGCAGGAGTGGCCTGGAGAATGCTCCGCCCCCTGGGAGGGGCTGGAATCAGTGGGAGTGAACCTGGACACCGTTCTGCCTTGCATTTGATTACAGCAAGAACCGACTCCTGCACTGTTCTGTGGCCCTGCACCCGACGACAGGGGTGGGAGTGACTTACCGTCCACAGCTGAAGGGAGACGGGGGAGCCGAGAAAGCCGTGTGAGGGCTTTGGGTCCTAAGTATTTGGACCACCTTCCTCTGCCTCCTGGGCGCATCAGCAGGGAGCTGGATTGGAAGCGGAGCAGCCAGGACTCCAACAGGTGTTCTGATAAGGGATGTCGGCGTTGCAACTGATGACCTAACCCGCTGCACCACAACACAGGCCCCCTGAAGGGATTTGGTGCTGTTCTGTTCATGTCTGTATGTTTGAACTTCTACATGACACACACACACACACACACACACACACAGAGAATGTGTATGTACGTGTGACCAGAGAGATCAAGTGCACACTGAGCTGTCAGAGGCCCACACCCCCTCTCCCATGGGGACGCAGAGATCTGCCTTCTCTCAGGGAGGCGGATGACCCCCTGCCTCCGTCTCCACACCCCATGGCCCCTCCCCAAGGTTTCCCCACCTCCCTCCCCAGCTCAATGGAAGCAGAAACCCAGCTCAGCACCAAGGACAGGTCCATAGCCCGGGGTCTCAGAACCACAGACAGCTACTGGGGGCACAGCAGTCAAAGATATGGAGAAAGGCCACCTGCCCACCCCCAGGACGGGAGGCTAAGTCGAAGAAGAGCCGATCAGCGTCACTGCACAATATCTTGTCCCTACGGGGCCGGCACTAGGGCATAGCAGGTAAAGCTGCCGCCTGCAGTGTCAGCATCTCATATGGGCTCTGGTTCGACTCCAAGCTGCTCCACTTCTGATCCAGCTCTCTGCTGTGGCCTGGGAAAGCAGTGGAGGACGGCCCAGGTCCTTGGGCCCCTGCACCCACGTGGGAGACCCGGAAGAAGCTCCTGGCTCCGCATCAGTCCAGCTCTGGCTGTCGCGGCCATTTGGGGAGTGAACCAGCCAATGGAAGACCTCTCTCTCTCTCTCTCTCTCTTCCTCTCCCTCTCCCTCTCCCTCTCTGTAACTCTGCCTTTCAAATAAATAAATCTTTTAAAAAAAAAAAGTTCCTTCGACATTCGCTGAGCATCTCCTACATCTGGGCACGAGGTGCCGAAGGCCCTGTCTTTTTTTTTTTTTTTTTTTTTTAAGATTT
Source organism: Oryctolagus cuniculus (assembly GCF_051225735.1). Classification (NCBI taxonomy): domain Eukaryota; kingdom Metazoa; phylum Chordata; class Mammalia; order Lagomorpha; family Leporidae; genus Oryctolagus; species Oryctolagus cuniculus. The sequence continues at coordinate 13,442,855 of NC_142884.1, forward strand.
ATTTATTTATTTGACAGGTAGAGTTACAAACAGGGAGAAGGTTTCACATTGGTTCACCCCCAAAATGGCTGCTATGGCTGGAGCTATGCCGATCCAAAGCCAGGAGCCAGGTGCTTCTCCTGGTCTCCCATGGGGTGCAGGGCCCAAGCACCTGGGCCATCCTCCACTGCACTCCCTGGCCACAGCAGAGAGCTGGCCTGGAAGAGGGGCGACCGGGACAGAATCCGGCGCCCCGACCGGGACTAGAACCCGGTGTGCCAGCGCCGCAAGGTGGAGGATTAGCCTAGTGAGCCGCGGCGCCGGAAGGGCCCTGTCTTTTATAATTAGACAATAAGAATGCAGGATCCTTTTTGCATAGCCATAAGGCTACACTAAAGATAAAGCAGTGATTGATCTAGCACTGTTGTGTAGGGGGCTAAGCCTCTGCCTGCAATGCCGGCATCCTGTATGTGTGCCGGTTCTAGTCCCGGCTGCTCCACTTCCAATCCAGCTCTCTGCTGATGGAATGGGAAAGCAGCAGAAGATGGCCCAAGTGCTTGGGCCTCTGTACCTGAGTGGGGGACCTGGAGAAACCTCCTGGCTCCTGGCTTCAGACCTGCCCAGCCCTACATGTGGGGCCATTTGGGGAGTGAACCAGCAGATGGAAGACCTCTCTCTGCATCTCTCCTCCTCTCTCTCTGTAACTCTGCCTTTCAAATAAATATTATTAAAAAAAAAAAAGATACGGCAGTGAAATAGGAGACAGGATGACCGCTGGGCGAGGGGAGATCACTTTCGCAGAGGTATTCAAGGAAGACATTGAACCGGGAACTGAAGGGGGTAAGCGAAGGACCCACGAGGAACCGGAGGGGAACAGATGGCACCAGGCAGACGGTGGAAAATTCCAAGGCCCTGGGGCAGGGCGGAGCTTGGTGCATCTGAAGATCAGCGAAAGGAACCCCAGGTAGGCAAGCAGTGGTACATGGCCGGGCGGGGGGAGGGGGGGGCTCGAGGGGAGGAGATGGGGCGGACACGCTGAGAGCAAGACAGGAGAGAGACGGGATGATGCGAAAGGCAAGCACAGGTTGACCCGAGAAGACTCAGAGGTAAAAGGCTAAAAGCAAAGGATCCCGGCTGCTACGGACACGGTGCACTGCCACTGTCCAGTCCATTATTCCATTATCTCCTCACACGGGCGTGTGTGGGCGTGTCAGAAAGTCCGTAGAAAATGTGTATTATGAAAAAAAAACTATGCATGGATGTAAAAATTTTTGCACCATGAGAAAAATCCCCTCTTAATTCCATTTCCATGAGCTCTTTGAAGAGCCCTCACGATAATACATGCAGGGGGGTGCGGGGGCTTCATGTTTTCTCTGGTTTTAAGATTATTTATTTAGTCGGGTCACCGGATTCTGTCCCGGTTGCCCCTCTTCCAGGCCAGCTCTCTGCTGTGGCCCGGGAGCGCAGTGGAGGATGGCCCAAGTGCTTGGGCCCTGCACCCCATGGGAGACCAGGAGAAGTACCTGGCTCCTGCCATCGGATCAGCATGGTGCGCCGGCCACAGTGCGGCGGCCACAGCGGCCACTGGAGGGTGAACCAATGGCAAAGGAAGACCTTTCTCTCTCTCTCTCTCTCTCTCTCTCTGTCCACTCTGCCTGTCAAAAAATTTAAAAAAAAAAAAGATTATTTATTTAGGTGAAAGTCAGTTATAGAGAAAAAGGGAAAGACATAGAGAGATCTTCCCTCCTCCAGTTCACTCCCCCAATAGCCACAACAGCCAGGGTTGGGCCAGGCAAAAGCCAGGAGCCAGGCGCTACTTCTGGGTCTCCCACCTGGGTGGCAGGGGCCCAAACACTTGGGCCACCTTTGCCACTTTTCCCAGGCACCATTAGCAGGGAGCTGCATCAGAAGTGGAGCAGCCGGGACTCGAACTGGCGTGCATTCCAGATGGCAGCACCGCAGGTAGCGGTTTTACTCACTGCACCACATCGCTGGCCTCACGTGTTCTCTTTTATTCAATTTTTCCATCAACTTTTTGGAGCCCCCCCCCCATATAATAGGTTTGTAACGAATCATTCCAAAATTGAGTGTCTTTTTTCTTGTTTGGAAAAATAAAAGATGGAGAAGGGGAGAGAGAGAGAGAAAGAGAGAGAGCGCGCGCTTCCATCTGCTGTTTGACTCCCCAAATGCCTACAACAGCCAGGGATAAGCCAGGCCAAAGCCCGGAGCCTGGAACTCCATCCAGATCTCCCCCATGTACAGGGACCCAAGTACTTGAGCCATCAGCTGGTGTGCATCAGCAGGGTGTCGGGTGGCAGTGGAGGAGCGGGGACTTGAACCCAGGCACTCTGGTGCGGGATGGGGGCATCCAGGGGGTGTCGTAACTGCAGCACTGCCGGGGTCTCCCAGGGCACCCTGCGGGAGACGGCAGCTGGTCTTGAACTCAAGTCCGTCTCTAAGCCAGATTTATGTCTGTTGCATTCCACACAGAAAGAAAGCCGGTGGTCCTCCCAAGGTGTGAATGAAAGTGTGTAGACTCCCAGACGGTGAGACACACCCACGTCTGGCTGTGCACCTGTGTGACTGTGTTAACATAGAGACATGCGTGAAAAGAGACAGAAGGAGGAAACAGGTATACACTTGGAGACCAAGAGCAGGCGAGGGATTAGAGAAGCAAAGAGGCAGAGCGGTGGAAACAGGAGGTCCCCCTCCAGGGCCAAAAGCTCCATGAAGACAGGGGTTTCGTCTGCTTTGTTCAGCCTGGCCACAGCTGTGACACTGGGGAAACTGAGGCAGGGGCACGCACGGAGAGGACTGCCTGCAGCCCCCCAAGCCACCACTAGGTGGCAGCAGCCCCACGCCCTGGACCCTCCGACTGCCAAGGTCCCGCGACAACGCGGAGGCTTTGCCCGCACAAGCCTCTAACCCTGGGCCCGGCTGCCCCAGGCCCAGCCCCGCCTTTCCCCGCGCCAGCCCTGGGCGACGAGTGACCTTTCCGCCTGAGACACCCGCTTCTTCACGTCCGTGCACCAGCCTGCCCAGTTAAACAACCCTTTGTCCTTAGTCCCTTCTGGCTGGGCCCTGAGGCACCTGGGTCTTTTCCAGGCCCGGAGATGGGGCAGGGATGAAGGTGGGGCAGCTGGGACGAGGCCAAGAAAAAGACCAGCCGACCCTGCAATCGGCTTTCAGTCTTCCTGGACCGGAAGTGTAGCCCCAGTCCCTTCTCCTTCAGACCCGGGCTCCAGGCCCCTCCTCCTCAGACCCAGGGTCCAGGCCCCTCCTCCTCAGACCCGGGGTCCAGGCCCCTCCTCCTCAGACCCAGGGTCCAGGCCCCCAGCCCCTCCTCCCTCAGACCCAGGGTCCAGGCCCCCAGCCCCTCCTCCCTCAGACCCAGGGGTCCAGGCCCCCAGCCCCTCCTCCCTCAGACCCAGGGGTCCAGGTCCCTCCTCCCTCAGACCCAGGGTCCAGGCCCCCAGCCCCTCCTCCCTCAGACCCAGGGGTCCAGGCCCCCAGCCCTCCTCCCTCAGACCCAGGGTCCAGGCCCCCAGCCCCTCCTCCCTCAGACCCAGGGTCCAGGCCCAGCCCCTCCTCCCTCAGACCCAGGGGTCCTAGTCCCTAGCCCCTCCTCCTCTCTCATGTCAGCCAGGCCCCTGGCCCCTCCTCCTCTCTCACATCAGCCAGGGCCCCAGTGCCTGTCCTAGCTGCCCCTCCCCCGAGCCCTCCTGGGCACCGAGGGCCCCCACATTTCCTCCCCTCTTTTCTTCGCAGAGACCCCTCTCCCTGCACCTCCCTCCCGGGCTGAGAGCAGGGCTGAGTCACAGGAAGCTGTGGGGCCCTGAGTCACTCCCGCCCCTCCCTGGGCAGGAGGGAGCTGACGGGGGAGCAGCGTTCCTACCCCCCCCCCCGCAGCTCCCTGACCCGCGTTTGGCGGCAGGTGCCAGCCCCACCCCGGCTCTGAGCCCGCCCCCCCCGCTGCCCACCCAGCCACCATGCCCAGTGCCCACTGTTGGCCTCTCCCCCCAGGCCCAGCCTTGCACTCTCTGCACCTGTGCCTCCCTCCTCCCCATCTGTGTGTCTCTCTCTGGCTGCACGGCTCCAGCCCTCTCTCCCTCTCTTCGTCCCTTTATCAGCAGCACCTGCACCTGGGGGGGGGGAGGGGCGGCACAGAAGCCATGGGGGGTGGCGCTGGGGCCAGCAGATTGGCACCACTGGCCCTTGGCCTCCATGAGGGATGAGTGTGGGTCCGGCAGGAGCAAGCCTGGGCACAGCTGTGACATTGGGGAAACTGAGGCAGGGGCATGCACGGAGAGGTCCAAGGGAGGGAGACAGGGAAACTGAGGCAGAGAGAGAAACATGGGTGCAGCAAGGGAGATGGGAACCCAGAGCGGCAGAGGCAGAGAGAGCAAGGCGGAGATAGAGCACAGGTAGAGATGGAGGCAGCGAGACAGAGACTCAGGACAGAGGAGGGAGGGGGAGGCCCAGGCGGAGGCAGAGGCTGGTGGAGCGGGAGAACCGCAGAGGGAGGGAGAGGCACGGGGTCGGCCGGGCCACGAGGGAGGGCGGTGGAGTGGGCAGGGCCAGCCCTGGGCACTGACGGGTGCTCAGGGTGCCCGGGTGTGTCCGCATCCCACTCCCACCGTGTCTCACCCAAGTGGGTATCAAGTGTGTGCCACGGGGCGGGGCAGCCGCCCAGGGTTGTGGCTGTCACCAGGCGTGTGTGTGTGTGTGTGTGTGTGTGTATAGTTTGGCGTCTCTGGGTGTGGCCGTGTGGGCTGCGTTGCTGTCTTGCCGCAGCCGTCTCGTGGCCAGTGGCTGGCCAGTCCATGGTCCCGCATGGCTCAGGGCAGGATGGGGGCAGGATTGCATCTGTGCGCCCCTCCCAGAGTGGCCCCTCGCCGCGGCCCACATGAGCCCAGTGTGTGCGTCTGAGCCAGGGGTCTTGTGTCACCACGTCGGGGTGTCCCTGTGTGGGTACCCACGTGGGCTGCGTTGTGTGTCCCTCTGCCTTGTACCACAGTGTGTGTGTGTGGCTTGGCGTGTCCCTCCATGCAGTGACGGGCATCTCCTGTTTAGGTGTGTGTCCCCATGGCGAGCCTCCACCATTCCCCGCCTGCCGGGATCCCAGCCTGATGCCCCCACTCGCGTGTGTCGTGTTGGTGTTGTCCCCTAGGCGTGTGACACAGAGGTGGGCTCAGGTCTCCTGTGTCAGTGGGCATGTGTTGGGGAACATTGAGTCACCACGCATCTCTGAGGATGTGCACCGTGGCAGATAGCGCAGGGTGGGCTGGGTGGGGGTCTCAGGTGAGGATCGGGCAGGGCTTGTGGGTCAGACGTGATGGCTCATATAACATCAAGCCAGGGGTCCCTGTCTGTCTAAGCTCGTCCCCTGTCCCTTGGGACATCATCCTGCATGGTCTAAAGGTACCCGAACTCTGGCTTTGGGTGGGTGCTGCCCGGGTGTCTCTGTGTCATCTGCACACGGCCACTTACTGACCCGGGGAGCTGACTGTGGGTGTCTGGGTGAATGGGGGTGTGTTGTGGCTCGTGTTTGAGTGACGTGTGTCCTTGTGTTCTTGCATGTGCTGGGAGAGTGGGGGCTGCCGCGGGTGCACGTGTTGTGTGACTGGAGGCTCTGGGTGTCGATCCACAGGCGTGTCACGTGTGCTGTGTGTGAGGGGTGGGTGATCTGTCTCCATGCACAGTGTCTGCCTGTGTAGCCCTGGGCACAGGGGCTGTGTGGCCACAGGCATGCCTCAGCCGACGTGGGGTGTCTGGTTCTTAGTGTTAGAGAAAGTTGTGCGGCTGTGACCTTTGTGGGCACCGTTTGGGTAGCTGGTGTGCTGTCTGGGTGTGAGTCACCCTGGGCAAGTGGTGTTGTGTGCCCCAGAGTGTCGGTTCCGGCTCCGGCTGTGCGGTGTCGGGGCAGGGTGGGGGTGGCGTCCGGGTGTGGTGGGCGTAGGGCGCCAATCATAGGCACCAACGGCTGCAGGTGACAGAGCCCATTGTGTCACTGTGTGTCTCTGCCCACGTGGATGGACGCCTCTTCCCTGCTCTGCCCCAAGACACACCCCAGCCCCTCCTTAGTGTGGGAAGGGGGGGGCTGGGGAGCCTCCCCTTACCCAGGGGCCTCCCCGCCCTCCCCGCCCTGCCCAGCCGTTACCACTCCCCAGAGGGCACAGAGCTGTGCTGAGCCTCCGAGCACAGCCCCAGAGCCGGCGGAGCCCAGGGGCTGGCGACCTGCATGCCACAGTGGCTGCCCTTTGCGTGCTGCGGGGTAGGGGACCCTGGGCAGGAAGCTGGCTGAGCCCCAAGACCCTGGGGGCCATGGGTGGGGAGCTGGTGCCTGGCCTGGGGGCCCTGCGGCGGCGAAAGCGCCTGCTGGAACAGGAGAAGTGGCTGGCGGGCTGGGCGCTGGCGCTGGCGGGAATTGGCATCGGACTCATGGTGCTACACGCCGAGATGCTGTGGTTTGGGGGCTGCCCGGTGAGTGGAGCCTGCGGGCTGGGGCGTGGGAGGCAGAGGGGAGGGCCTGCGGCGGGGGGAATCTCGGGGAGGAGGGGCTGGGGGTCCAGGCTCTGAGGGCGGGGGCGCTGGGGGTCCCGTCTGCAGGAGGAAGGGCCGGGGGAGCCCAGCGTCTCTGTCCGTGGTGGCCAGAGGGCCAGGGGCCCCGCAGCCAGGGCAAGGTTGATCCAGTAGCCCCAGGTTTGGCGCAGGAGGGTGGAGAGAAAGCCCGAGTTATTCCAGTGGGCGGGGACCCCTGGGTCCTTATCTAAGCTCCAGCATTTACCCAGTGCCTCAGCTGCACAGGGCCAGGCCCAAAACAAAGTGGCTGGGATGTGGGGGTGGGAAGCGGAAGACCCCCGCCCCGCTCTGACCCCCCTCCCACTGCCGTCACTCAGAAGCTCAGCCCCCCCAATCCACCTGCTCTTTAGCCTGGGAGAGGATGCAGAGGTAGCTTCATGGTCTCCCTGACTCCTGGGGGGACGCAGCGGGAGGGGCTGGGGGCCTGCACCCCGGGGGTCCGCAGGATGAGGGGTCAGAAGGTCTCTGGGGGACAAGGGGCTCACTTTGAGGATAGCGGGGAGTTGGAGGAGGGCCGGGTGGGGCCAGGACAGGTCTCGGCAGCTGCAGGCACATTCCAGCCCGGCTCCGGCCTGCACGGGGGCAGGTGGAGGGTAAGGGTCAGTTAGCGGCTGGGGGGCGGGGGTGGGGGGTGCGGAATTGCTCAACAGGAAAGGAGAGGGCTGGAGACCTGTCTGGGGCAAGGGCTGCAGAACTGGGCTCATGGCAGGAGGGGCACACAGACTGGGAGACCGGGTCCTGCGGAACTACAGCTGGGACTTGGCCTTGGGGGTGGAGAAGTGGGCAGCTCCGAAGTGACCAGGAGCCACATGGAGGGTCAGGGCAGGCCAGCTTCCTCTGGTTGAAGCGAGGGCAGCAGCGCTGAGGGGGTGGGGCCGCAGGATCCCGAGCCAACAGGAAGCGTGGCCGGGCCCTACCCGCCGCTCCCACACTTCAGCACCCCGCCCAGCAGGGGCTGGAGGGGGGATGCCTTTGGCCCTGGGAGATGGGAGAAGGGGGTCCCTCCTCCCCTCCCCTCCCCACACCCACCTCTCCTTTCCTCCTTCTCTCCAACACCTACCCGGCCACCATCAGGGGGACCCTGGAGAAGCTGCGGCTCTGAGCCCTGTAACCTGGGGGTGACCATCGAAATGCAGGACCCTAAGGGTCCTCTTTGGCCCCCTTTGGATGACTGCCTTGGTAACAGCCATGTCCCCGCCCACTTCCAGCTCAGTTCAAGGACCCCCACTTTGCAAGAACCCAGACACCTGCTCCCGAGGGAGGGGCTGGGGGAGAGGCAGGTGCAAAACCAGAGGAACACGACAGAGATGTGGGTGGGGGCTGGGGTGGAGAGGGAGGGAGAGAGAGAGGTACAGCAAGACCGAGAACAGAGAGAGCACAATGCAGTCGGGCACCGTGGGCTACAGAGAGCTAGTGAGAAGCCAGCAGTGAGAGACACGCAGAGAGGCAGGACAGTCCGACAGGAACAAAGACCCCGAAAGCACAAACGGGGACAGGAGCAGCTCTCCCCAGGGACAGGGGGGTGCAGGTGCAGACGGGCCCAGGGTTTGGGGGTGGAGGGCCTGGAGAGCAGAGCAGTGGAGGAGGGGGCACGTGTCCAGTGGGGTGGGGGCAGGGCCGACCCAGGAAAGAGACGGAGAACCAGGGAGCCACGAAGAAGGGCAGGGGACAAGAGGGCCATTGTTCAGGGGAGGGGATGGGAGGCCCCTCAGGGCAGGAAACTGGCCCTCTTCCCCTGCTGGGAGGCGGGGCCTGCAGGCAGAGCAGACGGCCCTTAGGAGGAACAGGTGCACAGCTGGAGGTGGGAGCCCCAGCAGCCCCCCCGTCCTCACAGCACCCCCAGAGCAGGGACCAACCCCTTGGAGGCAATCCGGAAACCCCAGTCCCCTCTAAATGCTTCCCTCCAGAATTCTAGATTCTTCCAAAGCCTCACTACACAAAGAGAAGGCAAAAAAACAACTCTGGTTTCTGGAGGCCGGGTGCTTCCGGCCGGATCTGCCCTGGGCTCAGAGCCAGGAGAGTGAGCAGAGGTGGGGGAGGAGATGCAGGGGGCAGGCCGGGACGGGGTCTCCTCAGGGCTGGGCCGAGGGTCTCAGGACTCAGCCCCCTGCCTGGAAGCAGGGAAACCTCTGGTTCAGTCCTTGGCTCTTTTGGAATTCCAGGGCAGAACCAGCTGGCTGGAAGGGAAGTGGGGGAGGCACTCGCTAAAGGCCAGATGTATTTTTCTAGACACACACACGCGCGCGCACACACACAACTGGGAAATCATTTGATGGGCAAAGGAGGCAGGTGACTAAGGAGGCATGGGAGTTTCAAGGTCTCCCATCAATGGGAGTTTCAAGGTCTCCCTTCAGAGGTACAGTCCAGGGGGAAAGAGCTGAGGGTGGACACCGGTACCCAGGCGACAGGGTTGTCCTGCTGGGAAAGAGGAGCGCACTCTTCCTGGGGACCCCGGATGGCTCGGAGACTCCCCCAGAATGAGACACTGGGGGAGCGCTGGTCTGGGGGGCTAGGAGATGGGGAGTTGGGGAGGGGCGGTGTAGGGCAGCAGAGGAGCCTGACTGGTCTTCTCCCCTCCCCACAGTGGGCCCTCTACCTCTTCCTGGTGAAGTGCATGATCAGCGGGTCCACCTTCCTGCTCCTGTGCCTCATCGTGGCCTTCCACGCCAAAGAGGTCCAGGTAGGGCAGCCCCCACCCTGAACCTGGCTCCCCAACCTCACCAAGCCCCGCCTTCCTCCTCCTCCTCCTGATCCCAGGAAGGAAGCTCCCCTCGCTGACACAGACCCCCACCCAGGCACAGGCAGAGGCTCGTGGGGGCGCCCCAGCCCTCCCTGCCCCTGCAGATCTCTGTATCCTCCCGCCCGGTCCCAGGACCCATCCTGGGACCCCCTCACCCCGATCCTGTTGCCCCTTTCCCCTCCCCTCCTTACCCCCCTTTGCTTCTAAAATGGGGCGACACCCAGTGTAGTCCCACGCGTAAGTGGCACTGGGGACAAAGCACACGTAGCTGTTACAATGCTAACACCTGCAGAGATGTGGCTGGGCTCCCAGCCCCGTGTGCCCGGCCAGGGACCAAGGCTTCAGTCTCTCTATAAAATGGGCCAATTGTGAGACTATCAGTGTCACCATGCTGTCACAATACGTCAAGGGGATAGAGCAGTGCCTGGCCCTTCCAAAGTGCCCCGTAAGTGCGAGCTTTGTCGCCGTGAGTGTCCCCGGAACACAGGGAGAGAGAGGGTTGTGCGTGTAACCCCCAGGGAGTTCGGCGCGCATGTAGGACAATGCCCTGCATACAGCAGGCGCTCAATATCAGTGTGCATGGGCAGGGAGTTCTAGAAAGGAGCTTGAAACTGGGCAGGCAAGGAGAGTGAAGAGCTGTCCCCCTGCGTCCCGCCGCGCTATCTCCCTCGCTCAGGGGCTGGGCGGGCGCCCGCCTTATCTCGGGGCGCACACGGGTGGCCGGCCCCGCGCCCGACTCCCGCCCCCTGGGCCCTCTCCCCGCAGCTGTTCATGACGGACAACGCGCTCCGCGACTGGCGCGTGGCGCTCACCGGGCGGCAGGCGGCGCAGATCCTGCTGGAGCTGGCGGTGTGCGGGCTGCACCCGGCCCCGGTGCGGGGCCCGCCGTGCGCGCAGGGCTCCGGGACGCCGGCCTGGCCGGGCTTCCTGGACCAGGGCGAGGCGCTGCTGTCGCTGGCGATGCTGCTGCGCCTGTACCTGGTGCCCCGCGCCGTGCTCCTGCGCAGCGGCGTGCTGCTCAACGCGTCCTACCGCAGCATCGGCGCTCTCAACCAGGTCCGCTTCCGCCACTGGTTCGTGGCCAAACTCTACATGAACACGCACCCGGGCCGCCTGCTGCTGGGCCTCACGCTTGGCCTCTGGCTCACCACCGCCTGGGTTCTGTCCGTGGCTGAGAGGTGAGCGGGCCGGCGGGGTACCTGGTGCACGCGGAGCGGTGGCGCGGGTCCCGGGCCCCTGGGGCCACGCGGTGCACAAAGCGCTCACCCTTGCCCTCTTCCTGGCTGGGAGCGCGCCCAGCCACTCCTCCACCGCAACCTTCAGCCGGCCTTTGCCTTGGGCTCCGGACTGGTGCCTCGGCTTCCCGGGTGCCTGTCCCGCCTCCAAGGGTTGTACCTGCGTGGAGGACAGGGGCGCCTTTTCCGAAGTGGCAGGGGCCGGAGATGCTTGCCGCGGTGGCCCTGGGAAGCGCCGACCTGCAGCAGCTCTGGCAGAGTTCCTGCCGGGAACTGGGAGGTCTCAGTGAGACAGGGCTCAGGGCAGGGAACTGTTGGGAATGCAGATTCTCAGGCCCCATCCTGACCTACTGCACCCAAAGCTCATGGCGGGGTGGGGTGGGGGGAGGGTTGTGACGTCCACAGAGTTTGGGAACCTCTGTTCAACTAACTCATCAGGTGTAGGTTCTTGAGAGGAGGTGGAAATGGAGAAACTTTGGCCCAGCCTCAGTTTTCTCATCTGTACAATGGCTGTCAGATTCCTCCATTTAAAAAAAAAATAATAATAAATCAAGGGGTTGGCCTGTGGCACAGAGGGTTAAGCCGTGGCTGCAATACCGGCATCTCATTCGGGCACCAGTCTGTGTCCCGGCTGCTCCACTTCCAATCCAGCTCCCTGCTAATGCGCCGGGGAAAGCAGTGGAAGATGGCCCAAGTGCTTGGGGGGGGGGGGGGGTGGTTCCTGCACCACGTGGGAGACCCGGCTGGAGCTCCTGGTTCCTGGCTGTTGTGGACATCTGGGGAGTGAGCCAGCACATGGAAGAGTTCCCCCTCTCTTTCTCTGTTTTCTTTCACTAAATAATCTTTAAAAATAAATAAAGAGAGAGGCAGAGAGCGAGCGAGCACCCACATCGGCTGCTTCACCTCCCGGACGCCCACGACAGCCCAGGCCAGGTTAGGCTAAAGCTGGGAGTGGAGAATTCACTCCGCCAGAGCCGTTACCACCGCCTGCCAGGGTCCACGTGAGCAGGAAGCAGAGCCGGGACTTGAACTCAGGCACCCTAACTGCTAGGCCAGGCGCCCACGGCGGACTCTGCAGGTGTAGTCTCCCTGACCGTTCTCCCCTTCCCAGATCTTAACCTTCCCCTCCCGGGATCTTAGGCTGCGGTCAGGAAGTCAGGATCAGAGGGATGACTCCCCCACCTCGTGGTTCCCGGCTGCAAAATGGGAGAACGGCGAGGGCACCCCAGGGCAGACTTTTGGAGGTTTGAGCGCACCTGCGCATGGGGGGGCAGGGCTTGTCTTGCAATGGCGATGCCATCCCCACCCGCCAGGAACTAATTCCGTGGGGCTTCAGGAATGGGTCTCCCTTCAGGGTTGGACACCAGGGGCCTGTGACCAAAACCAGACAAGAAAATCTCTCCTTCAGCCCCTCCCCTGGCTGGGTGTCCCGTTCGGTGATGCGAGTCCGTGAAGCCCTTATGTTTTAAGAGATATTTTTTTATTTATTTGAAAGGCACATTTAAAATGAGAGAGAGAGAGAGAGAGAGAATCTCCCATCTGCTGGTTCCCTCCCCAAATGGCCACCATTGCTGGGGCTGGGCTAGGCCTGAAGCTGGGAGCCAGGAGCTTCCTCTGAGTCTCCCACGTGAGTGCAGGGGCCCCAGCACTTGGGCCATCTTCCGCTGCTTTCCCAGGCCATTAGCACGGAGCTGGGTCAGAGGCGGAGCAGCCGGGACTCGAACCGGCACTCACATGGGATGCTGGCATCGCAGGAGCCACAGCACTGACCCCACCTTGGCGGTCCCGATGGGGCCACTTCCAGACAGCACCAGCTTCGTGGGCGTTAGCGGAGGGCACCTGTTCCCCTGGGTGCGCGCCGCCGTGCACCGGGGCCTGACAAAGGAGCCCCAGCCTGGGCTGTGGCCCCCTCGACCCTCTGCGAGCAGCAGCCCTGGTGGCCTGGCTGAATCCACACCTCCTGAGAATGAGCCAGGCCCAGGACGGTGTCTTGCAGCCCAGAGCGGCTAAGCACGCCGGCCAGGTCACACAGCCAGCCAAGCTCCCTGGCCCAGGACGGTGTCTTGCAGCCCAGAGCGGCTAAGCACGCCGGCCAGGTCACACAGCCAGCCAAGCTCCCTGGCCCAGGACGGTGTCTTGCAGCCCAGAGCGGCTAAGCACGCTGGCCAGGTCACACAGCCAGCCAAGCTCCCTGGCTTCTCGGGACCGTGGGCGTGGAGCAGGAGGGGAGCAAGCTCCCAGGGTGGGCTCCGGGCACTAACCCCCGCTCCCCGTAGGCAGGCTGTGAACGCCACGGGGCACCTCTCAGACACGCTGTGGCTCATCCCCATCACGTTCCTGACCATCGGCTACGGGGACGTGGTGCCGGGCACCGTGTGGGGCAAGATCGTGTGTCTGTGCACCGGAGTCATGGTGAGTGTAGCCCTGCAGCCGCCGGAGACTCGCAGGGACCCCCAGCCTCACCCCTTGCAGGACCCTGCGCTCAGCCCCTCTTCCTTTCAGCCCTAGGAGTCCTGCCCCTACGCCCTTCCTCTCTCAAACCCAGGACGCGGGCTATTGGCTACTCGGCCCTGCTTTCTTCCAGAACCCCAGGAATCTAGACCCAGCCCACGGTGGGGGGTGCAGTGATTGTAAATGGTCAGGGGGCTTCCAGCCGCCCCCACCCCAGCCCCTCTCACCTCGAGGATGAGGCGGGGGCTCCTCCGCCCAGACCCAAGCTCCATGCTGGATCCAGACCTCACCACCCGCCCTCCACGGCCCAGGCACCCAGTTCCTCCCACCCAAGCCCCACCCCCAGGCCCAGCACCCAGTGCCTTGGCCTTCACCTCCTCGCTAGGACCCAAGCCATCAGCTGGCACCCCTGATGCTGTCCCCGGAAGGACAGGTTGAACCCCTCAGCTCTGCACCCGCAGGTGATGCATAGGGTGGCAGGGAGATGTGGCCCCGCCCCGACAGGCGTGGAAGAGGGGCCGGGAAAACTTCCAAAGGGTCACGGACCCTCGGGGCTGCCCGGGAGCTGCAGAGCCAGAGCCCCCAGCCCAGTCCTGGCCAGCGGGTCCCATGGCCCCCGGGGGCGATGGCGGCTCACTTTCACCTCGCACACACTCTGTGCCGTGCTCTGCTCCTAATGCTTTCCGGCTGTTAACTTACGGGATCCACAGGGTAGCAGTGTGCCCATTTCACAGATGAGAAGCTGAGACGCTGACAGATTCTCATCAGCTTGCTCAGGGCTGGGCTCGGGGCAGTGTTGGGCTGTGTCCATCGCCCTGAGTGATGGGCAGGTGAATCACAGGGAGACACCCTCAGGGGCTTCATCCTGCCTGGAGGAGCCCTGGGAGGAGGAAGGGCACTGGGACAGGTGCGGTGATGGCAGCCAGGCTAGGTCCAGGATGGTGGGAGGCTGGAGCGAGGGGGGCAGCTCAGAACAAGGGTGGGTCTTGTGGGGTCAAGGGTCAGGGGGAGGGCAGAGCCAGAGCCAGGGTGTGGAGAGTGAGGGGTCCCCGCAGGGGCTGAGATCTGTCCCCCACCCAGAACCAGCAGCCCCCTCCCCCCGTCTTACCCATCAGACCCTAACTAGAGGCCGCCCCGTAGGCTTGGGATCTGATGTCTGCGACTTGATCCCGACTGAGCCCTGGGAGCCTGGGCCTCCTCCCCTGGGGCCGTCCGGCGGGGTCGGGGCTGGCACCGAGAGCCCGCTGTGCCCCCACAGGGCGTGTGCTGCACAGCGCTGCTGGTGGCCGTGGTGGCCCGGAAGCTGGAGTTCAACAAGGCCGAGAAGCACGTGCACAACTTCATGATGGACATCCAGTATGCCAAGGAGGTGAGGCCGGCAGCCGGCGGGGGGCGGGAGCAGGAGCCGGCGGGGGCGGGGCTCTGCTGACGCTGCGCCCGCCCTCCCAGATGAAGGAGTCGGCGGCCCGCGTGCTGCAGGAGGCCTGGATGTACTACAAGCACACGCGCAGGAAGGAGTCGGGGGCCACCCGCCGGCACCAGCGCAGGCTGCTGGCCGCCATCCACACGTGAGAGCCGCCCGTGCGTCCCCGTCCCCCCGCCGACCCCCGCGTGGCGCTCGGTATGCCTCGCCTCCCGATGCCCAGATATCGGCCTGCGGTGTTCTGTGCATGGTCTAGGGGCACCTGGGGGTCTCCTAGGGAACTGCCCTCCTCGCGTCTGCGGTGGTCTCTCCCTGCCCTGACCCCCCCCCGCCCCCCACCCCCGTTGGGGGCTTACAGGGGAAAGCAAGCGACTTCCCCCCACAGGTTCCGCCAGGTGCGGCTAAAACACCGGAAGCTCAGGGAACAGGTGAACTCCATGGTGGACATCTCCAAGGTACCGGGCCCTTGGCCAGAGGTGGGGGAGCAGGGCGGAGCTGGGGTCGCTGGAAATCTGGCCCTGAAACAGGGAGCCAGGCTGGGGCCTGGCACGCGGAGGTACGCGGCAGGTGCCTACGGCTGAAGGCAGGAAGAAGGAGGGAAAGAATGAGGCAATCCAGAGCCTTTTCACGCTTACGCAAGGCACAGGTCCCCTTTAAATTAAAAGAAGAGATTGTACAAAGAAGCCCAGTGTTTGGCTTCGAATTATCTTTATTGTCTGGTTACTTACGTGTGGACGGATATAAAACTCTTTCCAACTGTGACTCTTATACAATAAAACCAAAGCAAATTTACAAACCAAGTTCAAACAGAGAGGGCAAAGCAATAAAACTCAAATCTGTGACCCGGCGCGGAGCAGGGGACACCGTTGCGGTCACTCGGCCTCGGCTGCTGCCGCGCCCCCTGCCTCCGGCTCGGACCAGCTGATGCCCCCGGGTTACGGTCAGCGCCATCAGCCACCGCTCCCGGCTGGCCCGGCGACAGTGCCGTTCCTTCATCCGGCGGCCTTTGCTTTTTCTCATTAGCCCGCGACAGTTCAAACAGTGGCCCGTGGTGCCCGTGCCATGGTAAATACGGTCACGGACGCAGGCCCTGGAGCTGCACGGCGGGTCACCTTGGCTCTGTGGAGGTGGTGGCCCAGAGCTGCCCAAGCGGGAAGGTCACCTAGCCGCTGGGGAGAGCCGTCAGAGTGGCTCTGCATCTAGTGAGCACCTGCTGCATGCAGGCCCATCGCTGAGCTGCTCTGTGCCTCAGTTTCCTTAGCCGTCAGGTGGGAACAGGACTGCCACCCCCTGGCTGGTAGGATTTTAAACCATCCGGGGAAAGCGCCGGGCCCGGTGGCTGGGACGTGGCAGGTGGTCGGCAGACGCGGACGGCTGTGACGGGGGACGACCCCGGGCTGAGCCCGCCTCTGCCGCGCAGATGCACATGATCCTGAGTGACCTGCAGCTGGGCCTCAGCAGCTCACACCAGGCTCTGGAGAAGAGGATCGACGCGCTGGCCGGGAAGCTGGACGCCCTCGCGGAGCTGCTCGGCGCCGCCCTGGGGCCACAGCAGCGGCCAGCACCCAGCCAGGAGGCCACGTAGCGGGTGAGGGGCTGGGATGGGCCAGGGGACAGCGCGGGGGAAGGGTGTGTGCGCCCGGCGCCCTGGAGACGAGGCTCTGTCTGTCTGGGAGAAAGGCCCGGGTGGGCCGGGCGGTCCAGGCCAGGCTGGCAGGGCCGGAAGTTCCTTCTCCCCTCACCGACCCTCACTGCCCTCTCCCTCTCTGGGCTTGTTCTCTTTCTGTCCATCCTATGCCTCTGTCCAAATGTTTGTCTGCACCTTGGCCTCCTGGTGCCCCCCCCACCTACCCTTGGCTTCTGTCCTCCTCTCCCTCCGCGGCCCCGCCTGCCCGTCCATCCGCCTCTCTGTCTCCCCAGGACCCACGGAGGAAGATCCAGGCTACTTTCCCTAGGACCGGGGTCAGGACGTCCTCCCGCCACTCCTGCCCCGGCACAGAGAGAAAAGCGCGAGACCCCGAGGGCCCCGCCCCAGGGTGGGCTGACTGGGTGATGGCTGCCCCAGTGGACCTGGCTGAAGGGGGCACGCCTGGGCCCACCCGAGGTCCCAGGTGGGAACGTGGCCACCACCACCCAGCTTCCCACTGGACAGGACCTCGGCTTCGGTTAGAAGTGGAGCTGCCGGGCAGCTTCAGCCTCGGCTGGGTGGCGGAACCGCAGGAGCTGGGTCTGAGGCCCGGGCGGGGCCGGACGCGGCGCCCCCTGGTGGGACAGCAAGGCGGACACGTTTTCCAAAGCTGCAGGGAGGACCTGGTGGGGAGGAGGGAGAGCAGCTCACCAGTGTCTGCTCTTGGTCTGCAATAAACCCTAAACAAAGCCAGAGGAAGTGACTGCTTCTTTCCACACCTCCAAAGCGCCGAGGCAGCCAGTGGAAGACCCCTGCCCTGTCCGGGACTCAGCGCCCACCGCCCTGCTCCCTGCAACGCGCTCCCGGCTCTGGCTGGGCCGTCCTCAACAACCGCCCGCCTGGGTCTGGGGCCAAGAGCGAGGGCCTGGCCATCACAGAGCTCGCGGTCCGAGGCTGGCTCTGCCGTCTCCCTGCTGTGTGACCCTGCGCAAGTGGCTCTCCCTCTCTGAGCGTTCTACCTCTCCACGAACCGCGGTGAAGACGAAGACCAGTAGCAGCAGGGAGGGCCAGGGGCTGAGGAAGAACCGACAAAGAAGCACTCAGCTCGTGACGGCCATTTTCTCTTTTCTTTTGTTTAAAAATTCATTTATTTATTTATTTATTTACTTGAAAGTCAGTTACACAGAGGGGAGAGGCAGAGAGAGAGAGAGAGAGAGAGAGAGAGAGGTCTTCTACCAGATGGTTCACTCCCCAGTTGGCTGAAACAGCTGGAGCTGTGCCAATCCGAAGCCAGGAGCTTCCTCGGGGTCTCCCATGCAGGTGCAGGGGCCCAGGCACTCGGGCCGTCTTCTACTGCTTTCCCAGGCCACAGCAGAGAGCTGGATCGGAAGTGGAGCAGCCGGGTCGGGAACCAGCGCCGACATGGGATGCCGGCGCTGCAGGCCGGGGCGTTAACCCGCTGGGCCACAGCGCGGGCCCCTATGACGGCTGTTTTCACATGCAGTGTGTGGCTGCCCTGTTTCTGCGCTGCCCCCTGCCCCCGAGCCCCCGACTGGAGCCTCACTGGAGCACAACTCGCCCGTCCAGGGAGGACGGGGCCCCACCCCTCCCACACTCGCAGGGGTTCGAGAAGTTCCTGGAAACGCGCATGATGAAAAAGCGACGGGGGCCTCAGACTCTTTCACGCCAAGGGAAGCTTCCTTTTCAGTTAAGACTTTTCGGGGGACTTCCTAAGTCCCCCTCCCACCTCTGGTCACGAGCCATCTGGGAGGGACAGGGAAGGGGCCGGCACTCAGAGGCCCCAGTGCGCAGACACAGACACTGAGCCCCGGCCCTGGCCGGCCCTGCCCGAGCTGAGTCAGGGCTGAGTGGCCGGGGCCGACCCCCGCAGCGCCGGCTCTCTGATTCATCCTGGCATCCCTGCTCCCGGGGGAAGCCCGACTGCGACTCATCCGGTGCTGAGCTATCTTTGGATTTCCCTAAAAGCCCACGGTCGGCCGGCCCCTCAGCCTTGGCAGCTACGCTGGGGCCTCTGGACGCCGGCCCTCCTAGCGAGCAGCGGTGGGGGCCAAGAAAGGAACGAGACCCCGAAAGTCACTGCCAGCGCCCTCCCAGCAGAGCCACCAGAGCCCTGCCTCCCTCATTCCCTGGGACCACTCTTTCCCGCCAACTCCCCTCCCGCTGGCAAGGGGCGTTCCGATGGCCTCGGCCTACATGTCCACTCCACCAGGAAGCCCTCTGCAGCGAACGACAGCCAGGACAACACGTGAGAGCAGCCGCCGTGCTAAGCCCTTTGTGTGAATGAGCTCGCAAAGGGAGCAAAAGTGGGCCCTGTTGGTCCCATTCCACAGATGAGGAAACTGAGTCACGGAAAAGAAACCTGCCCAAAGCCACAGCAGAGGTGGGGAGGCAGCGACCCCAGGCCCCGGCCCACCCAGATGCCGGAGCCTTACCGCCGCTCAGCTTGGCTCACTGTCGCGTCTTCACGCCAGGGGCTGCAGTGTCACTGAGTGCACGCCCGGGACCCCCGGGGCGGCCTGAGGCCCTCACCCTCCCAGACACCAACCTCCTACGCCGGTGCCAGGCAAGACAAGGTCAGGACAGAGCTTCCGTGTCCTGT
This sequence comes from Oryctolagus cuniculus, assembly GCF_051225735.1. Lineage (NCBI taxonomy): Eukaryota > Metazoa > Chordata > Mammalia > Lagomorpha > Leporidae > Oryctolagus > Oryctolagus cuniculus. Next base: position 13,461,512 of record NC_142884.1, read on the forward strand.
CTCATCGTGGGTCTGCCCTGTCCCGTGTGCCTCGTTCTCCCCAGCAGGGCTCAGGTCCCGACACCCCCTCACTGGACCAACACTTCCTGAGCCCTCAGCCGGAGCGGGGCTGCAGGTGTGCGTCACAGGGCTCCCTCCCCCAGGGGTCAGCGCATAGCCATCTCCGGCTACTTCCCTCTCCTGCCTCCGTCCTGCCTCCAGCCCATACGGGAACTGGGCGAGCGCTGGCCCGGGTCCGGGGGCCAGCAGCTGGCCCAGCCGCTTCCTCGTGCTCCCCCACGCTGCCCCAGGCCCTTCCTGACACCCATGCCAGCTGGGCCTTCCACGGCTCCTGCCGGCCTCCCACCAAGGCCCAGCTCTTTCTTTTTTTTTTTTTTTTAATTTTTTTTTTTTATTTTATTTTTGACAGGCAGAGTGGATAGTGAGAGAGAGAGACAGAGAGAAAGGTCTTCCTTTGCCGTTGGTTCACCCTCCAATGGCCGCCGCGGCCGGCGCGCTGCGGCCTGCACACCGCGCTGATCCGACGGCAGGAGCCAGGAGCCAGGTGCTTTTCCTGGTCTCCCATGGGGTGCAGGGCCCAAGCACCTGGGCCATCCTCCACTGCACTCCCTGGCCACAGCAGAGGGCTGGCCTGGAAGAGGGGCAACCGGGACAGAATCCGGCGCCCCGACCGGGACTAGAACCCGGTGTGCCGGCGCCGCTAGGCGGAGGATTAGCCTATTGAGCCGCGGCGCCGGCCGCCAGCTCTTTCTTGATTACCAAGCAGCACACACATTTTAAATGGGAGCTCAAAACATTTTTTAAACAATCTTGAGGAAAACAAAGCTGTATGATCAGTTTCTGATTTGTTTCTTTAAAAAAAAAAAAGATTTATTTATTTATCTGAAAGGCAGAATAGAGAGAGAGAGAGAGAGAGAGAGAGAGAGAGAGGTCTTCCATACTGGTTCACCCCTCAGTTGGCCGCAATGGCTGGAGCTGGGCCAATCCGAAGCCAGGAGCCAGGAGCCTCTTCTGGGTCTCCAACGTGGGTGCAGGGGCCCAAGGACTTGGGCCATCTTCCACTGCTTTCCCAGGCCACAGCAGAGAGCTGGATCGGAAGTGGAGCAGCCGGGACTTGAACCAGTGCCCATATGGGATGCTGGCGCCACAGGCAGAGGCTTAGCCCACCATGCCACAGCGCCGGCCCCTCAAAGAACTTTTACAAACGTCCCCAGTTCCCTGGGCTCCAGGCCATGCTCCCACTCAGCCCCTCCCCAGGACACCCTCCTTCCTCTGACCCCTCCCCAGGGAGGCCCGACTGCTCTCTCAGGAGCTGGGCTGGGTGCACTCGGGCAGACCTGTACAGTTCAGAAAATGACACAACAGCTGTGCTTTGCTTAAAGCAAGCAGGCAACAGCGTGCTCACACCTGGAGGGAGACAACAGGCGCCGCCTGTGGGCACGGCGACAGCGGTGCCTTAGTGCACGCTTTTTGAATTCTGCAAGGGAGAGTAAGAAAGAATTCTCTATCTCCGAGCCCATCTTACCCCCAACTCCAACAGCTTCAGAGCTCGTCCTCGAAGTAAAGATGTCAAAGCTTGTCAATTTCCCGCCACGCCCACTCCTCAGGGCCACCACGGCCACGTGGCACCGCAAGCTTCGAGTCCCAGCTGCTCCACTGCCCACCCAGCTCTCAAGACCACAGCTCAAGCGCTTGTGTCCTCACCACCCAGGCTCTCGGCTTCAGCCAGGCCCAGCTCTGGCTGTTGCGGTCACAAGGTAGTGTCACCAGCAACCTGAGGGCCAGGACGCCCCGCTGGTGTCCCCGGCACAGCTGACGGGTGCCTGTGGGTGGGGAAAGCCCGCGCCCCGAGCCGTCAGAGCACAGCGAGGGGCCGGAGGCAGCAACTGAAACCGTCTGTTTCCCCCACAGGCCCACGCCCACCTGTCTCTCACCTGCCTGCGGCTCACTTCCTTCCTGTCTTGCAGGCCTCTGCACAGATGTGCCCTCATCGCCTCCCCTGCCCGCCTGTCACCCTCTGTGACCTCTGTCTCTCCCAATGCCTTCACCCTGATGTTTTTCTTATTTTCCTTATTTGAAAGGCAGAGAGACAGTGAGGGCAGAGAGCCCCGATCCTCTGATTCCCAATGCCTGTGACGGCCGAGGCTGGGCCAGGCCGAAGCCCTGAGCTGGGAGCTCAATCCGGATCTCCCACACGAAGGCCGTGCCTACCTGAGCCATCGCCTGCCGCCGCCCAGGAGCCAGAAGCTGGGTTGTACGGCAGAGCCGGGGTTCAAACCCGGTTCTCTGATGTGGAATGCTGCTGCCTCAAGTACCCACGCCTATCTGCTATTTTATTTTTTTTACAAGTTTTTCCTATGTGGGGCCAGTGTTGTGGCGCAGCAGGTGAAGCCGCTGCCCGTGATGCCGGCATCCCATCTGGGCACCAGCTTGTGTCCCTGCTGCGTCACTTCTGGTCCAGCTCCCTGCTGACGGCCTGGGAAAAGCCATACAGGATGGCCCAAGTGTTTGGGCACGGCTACCCACACGGGAGACCGGATGAAACTCCTGGCTCCTGACTTCAGTTTGGCCCAGCCCTGACTTACAGCCACCTGAGGAGTGAACCAGCAGATGGGAGATCTCTCTGTCTCTCTCTTTCTCTGTAACTCTGACTTCCAAATAAATAAACACATCTTTAAAAAAGAAGGAATTTGAATTATTTGTTTATTTATTTGAAAGGCAGAATGACACAGTGAGATACATGGAGAATACAAAGAGATCTTCCACCCACTGGTTCACTCTCCAAATGGCTCCAAGAGCCAGGTCTGGGCCAGGCCAAAGCTAGGAGCCAAGACCCCATCCTGCTCTCCTATGTGGGCGGAAGGGGCCCAAGTGCGCAGGCCGTCCTCCACTGCTTTCCCCGGCGCGTTAGCAGTGAGCTGACTCTGAAGCGGAGTAGCGGGGTGCCGGGGTCACAGGCTGCAGCTTAACCCACGAGTCCCGCCTCCAGCTCCCAACACGACCTTGTGATCCCTGCACACATGGCAGAATGGCTGGGTGGAGCCAATTAACACGCATCGTCTCCCGTACTGGCTTTTTCGGGATGGGTGCACTTCAAATCTATTCTCGCAACTTCCAAGTACAGGACAGGGAGGGACGTCGGCACCTTATTCCCCCCCCCCCGCCCCACACTCTGGTTTTCTGTCTTCGATCCACATCTCCCTGTCCTGTCCCCGGCTCCACACACTCGCTCGGGTATCCTTCTGATCTCTGGTCTGGTGTCCCCTGGCCCACGGACGCCTGCCACTATCCTGCCCGGGCGGCGTCTCCAGCCGACAGCCCCTCCCGGCAGATGGCTGCAGCCGTCACTCACTCGACAGGGGACTGAGTGAAATAAAGGGGAATCAGGATCTTCGGATGCCCAGGCCAGCACACACCCTGACTCGGCAGCTGCACCTGAGGCCTGACAGACACGCAGAGGCCACACAAGCTCCGGAACAGGCACTCCTAGGGACGCCGATCCAGACCCGGGGTGCTCGCTCTACACAGCAGTGTACCGTGGGCTAACGGACAGGGCAGCTCCCTGCACCCCAGCGCTGACTCACCGCCACGCAGCCTGCCTGGGGCGGGGCGCCGTGGGCTCCTCCCGCAGGGACACAGGCGTGGGTTGAACCCAGGCCCTGCGGCTGCCCAGCTACCGGCCCTTCAGTCTTTCAGTCTCATTTTCCTGCATCGGGTGGGGGTGGGGGTGGGGGCAGGGGCACAGTGAGCCCCAGGTCAAGGTCAGCCCTATTCTCCCCCCACCCCCTTAAAGTCATTTCTGCCAGGGCGGGGTGGGGGATGGAGTTGCCCAGATGTGAAACTGTCAACCCAGGTGGCGAAATTCAACTAAGAAAAACACAGGCCTGGCGCAGCTGTGGTGTCCGTTAAACACCTACAACCTGTCGGTCGGGGGGCCGGGAAACACTCAGCCTAGAAGCTGTCTCTGTGCATCCCTTTGGCTGCCTGCATTTTTGCTGATATGTACATGTCACCACTTTAAATAAATAAGATTTCACGTAAGAGGCCGGCGCTGTGGTGTAGTGGGTTAATGCCCTGGCCTGAAGCACCAGCATCCCATATGGGCGCCGGTTCAAGACCCAGCTGCTCCTCTTCTGATCCAGCTCTCTGCTGTGGCCTGGGAAAACAGTGGAAGATGACCCAAGTCCTTGGGCCCCTGTACCTGCATGGGAGACCCTAAGGAAGCTCCTGGCTCCTGGCTTCAGATCGACAAAGCTCTGGCCGTTGCAACCAATTGGGGAGTGAACCAGCGGATGGAAGACCTCTCTCTCTCTCTCTCTCTTTCTCTGCCTCTCCTCTTTCTGTGTAACGCTTTCAAAAAACAGATCTCACATTAAAACGGGCATTTCCCACTCACTCCTAGCCTGCCTCCTTCCCACTTGGCCACCACGGGCCCACCAGCGTGGGCTCCCCTGGGGCCACAAACCCCCGCCCGCATCTCTGCAGACAAGCCCCCCCCTCCTCGGGGCGCTCCCGATCAAGCCCGCCCTGGGTGGCCCTTCAAGACCGCACCTGCCCACCCCTGCGAGCCCATCTCCAGGTCCTGAGGGTGCTGGTGACCCCGAGTCTCAGCCAGCCTGCACTTGCTCGGCCCACCCAGGCCCCTCCCTAAGCGATCAGATCCCGTAGCCACAGACCAGACTCTCACAGGTCTGATTCATTCCTGTGGCCTCGGCGCTCACTCGGCCCAGGATACTGAAATGCCTCCCCGCTGCCCCACCCCACCGCAACCCGCTCCCATCACTGAGGAGGCGGGACTCGAACCCGCAGTCTTCAGAACCACCCACCCATAGACTGGCGCGCACGGACGCGCACGCGCACTGAGACCCGCGGCGCCCTCCCACCGCCGCTCCGTGATCCGCATGCGCGCTGAGGCCAAGCTCCTCCCTCAACGCATGCTCAGCCCGGCGCGCTTGTGGCGCACTCGCGCGCGCGCCTGTGTGCAGCCACTGCGCACGCGCAGTGTCGGCCGCCCGCGGGACCAGGGGTTCAGCCTTGCATCGCGATACCTCCTCCTCTTCCTCCTTCGGGCCAGCCTTCCCCAGGGGCCGCTTCCGGGACACAAAGGCCGGCTTCAGAGTGGCCGGCGTCTTACTTTCTCGTCCTCTTCCTCTCTCCCACACTCCGGGCCCCCAGACGCCATTTACAGGCGAGTGCTGTGCGGTGGAACTTCCCCGCCCCCACCCCACTCTGTTCACGGGAGAGCGCGCGCCGCGCCGCGGGAGCCAATCAGCAGCTGCGTTAGGTAAGGGGCCCGCGAGCCTGCGCGAGGTGCGCGCGCCGGTGCTGGGCGGAGCCTGCGGCGCGCCCCGCCCCCTTGGCTGCAGTTAAATAGCTCGGCGGTCGGGGCGGAGGGGTGGGGAGCCGGGTCCTGAGGCGAGGGGCGGGCGTGGCTGCGGGCCCGGAAGTACCGATAGAAATCTGTTCGGGACGTGCCCCTGAGCTCCCCGTGATGGCCCAGGGGCGTCCCCTGCGGCAATGGCCGCGTTCCAGCCCGCGGATACCAGAGGATGTGTCAATCAAAGCCCAAATTGTGGGGTCCCCTCCGCAGCATCGTGAACCCGACCCTCGTGACCGTGGGGGTGGGATGCTCCACGCAGGACCCCAGCGTGTGAATGGACTGAGTTGGGGGGCATTGGGCCTCCCACAGATACTTAAGATTCGTTTATTTGAGGGGCCGGCGCTGTGGCGGAGTAGGCTAAGCCCTCGCCTGCGGCACCGGCATCCCATAGGGGCGCCAGTTCGAGTCCCGGCTGCTCCTCTTCCGATCCAGCTCCCTGCTAATGCACCTGGGAAAGCAGTGGAGGCTGGCCCAAGTCCTTGGGCCCCTGCACCCACAGGGGAGACCCGGAAGAAGCTCCTGGCTCCTGGCTTCGGATCGGCCCAGCTCCGGCCGTTGCAACCATTTGGGGACTGAACCAGCAGTTGGAAGATCTCTGGCTCTCCCTAACTCTGCCTTTCAAATAAATAAATTTTTGAAAATAATTTGAAAAGCAGTTATACAGGAAGAGGGAGGAACAGCGGTCTTGCTTGCACTGGGTCACTCCCCCGGAGGAGCCTGGAGCTGCATCCGGGTCTCCCAGGTGGGCGCAGGGCCCTCGGGCCGTCTTCCCTCCCAGGTGCCCCAGCTGGCACTCAGGTGGGATGCAGCCCATAAATGATTTGCCAGTGGGTGCGTGGGGGCTGGGAGCTCGCCCAAGGGGCTGTGAGGCGCTGGGTTCTGTGGCCGCCCCACCCCCACCCCCGAGTGTGTGCATTGGGCTGGTTTCCGGGGAGGTCGGTCAAGACACTGCAGTAACCTGGCCTGAGAATGTTGGAGGACCCCCAGGGGGCGACAGCAATGGGAGGGGGTCCCTGACCGCATGTGTGGGGGCTCTTCAATTCTGGGGCGCTCCTCAAGGCACTGTTAAGTGGGCACACAGTGGACACTGGGTTTCCTGGGAAGGGGGCCCTCCTTGCTTTGTGAGGAGAGACTTGGGTGCCGGGGCCGAATCCCGGCTGAGACACAGTAGCGCTGGGGTGCGGGGGCAGAGTAATGGGCAGGCAGCAGTCGAGTTGCGGGGGAGGGGGCCCCAGGCTCTGGGCGGCTCCGTGGGGGCCTGTAAACAGTCATTTAGCGCTAAAGGAGGCCTTCGCCTGGCTGGCGGAGACGGCCCCCGTCTCCTGTCTGCAGGGGCTGGCCGCACGGTCAGGGAGCAGCCAGCGGGACTGGCCAGGCCCCCGCCGGCTAGCAGAGTGACCCCGCGTCCTGTAAACAGTTCTGGGGAGCGTCTCTCCCAGGGGCCTGTTTATGTCTCGGTGCCCTGGGCTGGGGGCGTGGAGCAGGCACTTAGAGCCCAGCAGGGTTGGAGGGTGATTAGGGGAAGTCGCTTCCCGCTGGACGGGCCGTGCCCCCACCTCCACTCCTCACCTCTGCCCGGCCGGCAGCTGTGGACAGCACTGGAGTGCAAGACAGGGGCGGTGGCTGGGCCCAGAAGACTCGGTCGTCACCAAAGCGCAAGGCGGCCCTGCGCTAGTGCGGGTGTCCCCGCAGAGTCCAGCCACCAGGGGGCGCTCCAAGGCCCCCCTAGAACGTGGACGCGTCTCGGGGTACTCGCCCCAGAGACCCGGAGCGGAGTGTCCGTGGTGGGGGCGGGGTGGTGCGCTCGGCGCTAGATTGAGCAGTGCAGAGGCCTGAGGTGAGCAGGCTGCAGGGGGGTGGCCCGGGGGGGGGGGAATGGAACCCCTCAGTGCTGCCGCAGCCCGCCGCGCCCTCCTGGCCGCTGTCCCGCTCAGGATCCTGCACTGATTCCTAAGTCTGGGGAGATGATTCTGTTTCTGTGTGGATCTGCCCCTAAGACTTGTATTGATGTGGGAGCGTCTCAGTATTTGGGAGTAGTTTTATTTTAGGAGCAGTGAGTTCCTCACTGCCTGCAGAGGTGGGCATTCAAGCCTAACATGAGGCCTCCCCTCGGCCCCCGAAAATGCCTTCCAATAGGTTGCCTCACAGCCCAAAATAATTGCTTCAGCTCCAAACTCCGCACCCACATTCCATCCAGCCAGGAGGAGGAAGGGGCAAGAGGCGTGTGGTAGGATCTGTGACTGGGGTGTTGGCAGAGCTGATAAACCGCACTTAGGGTGTCCTGCCTCAGACTTGGAAGTGCTTGGTGAAACTTACGGGCCACTGGCTACAGTGGATCGCTGCCCAGGTTAAGTGCACTCTGGTGAGCCCGGAGCTCCCCGAGAACTGAGGGGTTTACCCTTGGGGGAGAAGCCAAGCCTGGATCCTGGGGGCCGCAGAGCTGTCTGGAGGGAGCCGCCTCCTGTGGCGCAGGGCGGGCGGCAGGAGCCTCTGGGCCCCAGCTCCTCTCCCTCCCCCCGCAGGCCGCCATGTCTGAGTCCGGCCACAGTCAGCCCGGGCTCTACGGCATAGAGCGCCGGCGCCGGTGGAAGGAGCCGGGCCCCGGCGGCCCCCAGAGCCTCTCTGGGCCTGGAGGCCGGGAGCGGGAGTACGTCGCCCCGTGGGAGCGCGAGAGGCGGGTGAGTGGGGTGCTGACCCCGGCGGGAGTGGGTAGGAAGGAGGCAGGGTGGTGGGAAGGGGGGCCAAGGAGGTGACTGGGGCCTGGGAGGCCGCAGAAGGAGCGCTGTGCTGGGGTCTCAGTGAACTCGGCCCGCGAGGGTCTGGGTGTGTGATCAGAGCAGCCGCAGAGCGCGGCCCCGTGGTGGGCCCGGTCTCACCGAGGAGGGCTCACACCCAGGGCAGGGCCTGCCCAGTCTTGAGCTCTGCCACACCGCCCGCCCCAGGGAGGGCTTGGGCGGGAGTCAGGAGGCCTCGCGTCGCCCGGTGGCCTGCTCTGCCGCAGCCTGTCCCTGGAGGTGGGCAGCCGTGAAGAGTGCAGGTTCCCGCGTCAGGGCCACCGCGTACCACGCACACTTCCTGCAGGAGAAGGTGCCCGCCCGCTACGCCTTGGCTTTTTTATTTTTTTAATTTATTTGAAAGGCAGAGTTGGGGGGAGAGAGAGAGGTCTTCCATCCGCTGGTTCACTCCCCAAATGGCCACAATGGCCAGAGCTGAGCCTATCTGAAGCCAGGAGCTTCTTCCAGGTCTCCCACGTGGGTGCAGGGGCCCAAGCACTTGGGTCATCTTCTACTGTTGTCCCAGGCCACAGCAGAGATCTGGGTCAGAAGTGGAGCAGCCAGGACTTGAGCCGGCACCCATGTGGGATGCGGGTGCTGCAGGGGCGGCTTCACCCGCTGCCCCCCCCCCCCGGCCTTAGTCCCTGAACAAGCAGCACCGAAGGTCGTCTTTGTCGCGGACTCTGCTGCCCAGCCTGGCCTTCCGCCTGGCTCATGAACTCCTCTCGTCCTCCATGGCCCGGCCTCCTGCCCCGCTTCTCCTCCATGTCCGTCCCCGGGCCAGTGGCAGCCCCTGGGCCTCCTGCTGGGCGCCCGCTGGTCCGTGCTGACAGGCACCCGAGCTGGGCCTCCCGGCCCCCGAAGCAGATCTGTCCATCCTCTCCCGCACCCGACAGCCTCCCTCACGGGCGTCATCCATGCTACCACACCACTGCTCCGTGGCCCGCCCCGGAAGCTTTTCTTGTTTGCAAAGCCACGCTCAGTCACGCCGCTCTGCCGTTGGGTTTCACCGTAAGCCAGCGCCCTAAGCAGGGTTTAAACGAGCATCCTCCGGGTGGGGTGAAGCAGCCACCCAGCGAGGGCTCTGGGCTCCCCTGCGGTGCCTCAGCCGAGCAGAGGAGGCGCAGGGCCCAAACGCGGGTCTCGTCCTGTGTGGGTGAGTCAGGAGAGGCACGGGAGAATGTGGCGTGGGCATCGGTCCCCGGCGTGGCCGGAGCAGGGGCGAGGCGCCGGGCGGGGTGAGGATGGCAGGTGCGCCTGTCACATGCGAGGCCAGGCCGGGCGGTCTGTGACTCTGTCCACCTCGTGGTAGTCATGTGAGGAAGGAGTTCCTGCCCCCACTTGGCGGGTGAGAAGACTGAGGGACGAGGGAGGGTCAGCCTTGTCCGGGCTCTCACAGCCAGCAGCATCGGCCCGGGAAGGTCCGACTCGCGCCCGGCTCCTGTCCAGCTGGACGTGTTGCCTGCGGAGGCAGCTGGTCGGAGGGTGCACTCTGTGCTGGGACCTGGCTGCCCGGGTCGGCTCGCCGCCCTTGTCCTGGCTGTGTGACCGTGGGCAAGCCCAGTTATCTAAGCTGCAGAGCGGGGTGCGGCGCCTGTCTCACAGGGCTGCTGGGGGATAGAGGAGTTCCCGCAGCGAAGCACTCGGAGCGAGTGCCCGGCACGGAGGCCCTCGGCGCCCGACCCCCAGCCACTGCCCTCCCTCCCCACAGGACGGCAGCGAGGAGCCGAGCGGCTCGGTCATGCAGAAGACGCCCATCATCCTGTCCAAACCGCCCGCGGAGCGGGTGAGGGGGCATAGCCCGGAGGTGGGGGGAGCGCCTGGGGAGGGCTGGGCTGCACTGACCGGCCCCCCCACCCCCGCAGTCCAAGCAGCCGCCGCCCCCGGCCGCTCCGGCCGCGCCACCTGCACCCGCGCCTCTGGAGAAGCCCATCGTCCTCATGAAGCCGCGCGAGGAGGGGAAGGGGCCGGCGGCCGGGGCCGGGGCCTCCACCCCTGAGGGGGCCGCGCCGCCACCCCCGGCAGCCCCCGCGCCTCCCAAGGGGGAGAAGGAGGGCCAGAGGCCCACACAGCCCGTGTACCAGATCCAGAACCGGGGCATGGGCCCCGCCGCCCCGGCAGCCATGGACCGTGAGTGGGGGCGGGGCGGGCGGGCGGGCAGGGGGGCGGCGCCCCTCCTGCAGACCCTCACCACGCCCTCTGCCGCTTCTCTCCAGCCGTCGTGGGCCAGGCCAAGCTGCTGCCCCCGGAGCGCATGAAGCACAGCATCAAGCTGGTGGATGACCAGATGAACTGGTGCGACAGCGCCATCGAGGTACCGCGGCCCCCGGCGCCCCCCCCAGCCGCAGCGGTGACCGCGGTGCGGGCGGCCAGCTCTCGCCGGGCCAGGGCCGCGGCTGGGTGCTCTGCTCGTGTGGTAGAGAGGTGTCCCTGCCGCCTTCCGCAGCCGGGGGCTTCTGCTCCCGCGTCCTCCCTGAGCAGCCGGAAGCCGTGCCGACCCCGTGGCCCCTGTCAGCACGTCCCTCTGGCTCCCTCCCCCGTGCCCTCGGCCGACCCCAGGTCCCCGGGCCGGCCTCCCTGCCCGCAGCTCCCAGGCCCCACGCCCTCCCACGCGGCTTTGCCCTCTGCAGGCCGTGCTGGCTCGCACTGCACATCTCCCGGAATGTCCTTGTCCCGCCCCAGCACCTGGGCTCAGCGCGACAGGCACACCTGGAACCGGGCCCTTCTGCCTCTCGGCCACCCTGATGCTGGAGGTCACTGGGGAGCCCGTGTCTAGGCCATCCCCTGCTGCGCGACCAGGCAGAACTTGGCGCGGCAGCACCCTGTCCCCACAGCGGCCGTTCAGCACTTGACCCGCGGTTGGTTGACTAAAGAACGGAATTGTTGGTGCCGCGTAGTTGTCGCCGGTCACCTGTGCCCGGTGCCTGCTGGAGGCAGCAGGGCAGCCCAGGGGGTGCCAGCTCACTGAGTTGTGCTTGGGCCCCGTGAACTCTGCTGGGGTCGCTGGGAGCCCCAGCCCCAGTGCAGGCCGGAGCGGCTATCCTTGAGGACGGTCTCTTGCGCCCCCTGGTGGTCAAACAGCAGAGGCAGCAGCCCAGAGGTGAAGGTCACTGGAGGGCCTGGGAAGCTCTTAGATGCCGCCCACGAGGCCTGGATGCCTGCTGTCTCTTCCCAGTGCCACTCCTTCCTCTGCTTCCTGGGCTTCCTCAGGCCAGCTGGAGCCGGAGAGTCAGCTGCAGCGGCGCCCAGGGTCCTGTCCTCGCCAGCTGCCCTGCTCTCGGCCCCTCACCCCTTCCCAGGGTTTGCTGCCCCCCGCCTTCCCTGCAGCTTCTGCACCACGCCAGGCTTTTGGCTGCTCAGCTCTCGCAGCTGCTGTCCTTGTGCCCAGAGCACCCCCCATAGCCCCACCGCGGCAGAGGCCAGCACAGGCCCCTCGCCCAGGAGAGGGTTTGGAGGCCGCGCCTGCTCTCCTCACAGCCGAGGAGGGGTGGGCAAGAGGGCTGAGGCGGGCTTGTGAGGGTCTGGTTCCTGCGTCTTCCCACAGTACCTGTTGGATCAGACTGACGTGTTGGTGGTTGGTGTCTTGGGCCTCCAGGGCACAGGCAAGTCCATGGTCATGTCGTTGCTGTCCGCCAACACTCCAGAGGAGGACCAGAGGTGAGGAGACCTCAGGTAGGGGTGAAGGATGCCGGGAAGGAGGGGGCACCTCCCTGGGGCAGGGGCGGGGGCAGGGGGGCTCGGGTGTCGCAGGTGGTGTTGCTGCAGGGCTCTGGGAAGCCGCGTCCCCTCGCCAGGCCTCACTCCCTCGTCCGAGGTGGTCACGGGCGCCAGGGCTGTCAGCCCCCGCCTTGCGAGGGGAGTGGATGACGGTCACAAAGGCTTGGTGAGCCCTGCTGCTTACCTGCTGGGTGGCCCTGGGCTCGTCACGTCGCCTCCCGGTGTGCCTAGTGGGTTTCTGGAAGCTGAATGAGATCAGGAACGCAGAAGTTAACCTGCCCCTGGCAGAGAGTAAGTAGGGGTCTGGATGCAGGAAGTGGGTTCCGCACCAGCCTCCGTCCTGCTGTGCTCCCCTGGGAGAGTGGCTCTACCTCTCTGGGCCGGGGAAAGCCACTCGGGTGGAGGAATCCTTGACCAGACATTCTTGAGCAACAATGATGCGTGATGCTAAAGGTCAAGGGTGAGGTCCCAGGCAGGAGCAGGTTGCGGGCAGGTGGGAGCTTAAGAAATGGAGCTGGGACCAGGAGCGGAGAAGGCGGGGTTAGGGGCCGGGCAGCTTCACCACGTCACTGGAGAAGAAAGCAATGGGGGAGAGAAGGGAGCGGAGCCGGCTGGGACGTGAGGAGCAGCCTCGTTCAGGTCACCTTTAAAAGCAGGCTCTGGGTCTTACGAAGCAGCTGACCACAGCCTGGACTCCAGGAGTGGGCAGCAGGGTTTTTTTCCCCTTCCAGTCTTTCTAAAACTTGTTTATTTGAGAGACAGAGAGCTCCCATCCGTTGGTCCACTCCCCCACATACCTGCACCAGCCCGGCTTGGGCCAGGCCAGAGCTGGGGGCCGGGAATTCCACCGGGTCTCCCACTGCCGTCCCTGCTGCCTGCCGAGGGTGCACGCCAGCAGGAGCCGGAGTGGGGGCAGAGCCAGGAAGCCCTGGGCATGCGTGCCTCCTCACTGGGGTCTCCCCGGCTGAGCCAGCACCTGCCCCATGCAGAGTCCATACAGACCCGCAGTCGGGCTTTGCGCCCATGGAGAGGGGCCGTGGTAGCCCCCAGATGCCGGGGGACTGCTGGAGACCCCGGGAAGCTTACCCGTCACTGTTGGGGAGCCTTTGGCTCCCCTGGAGCCAGGCTGGGCCATCCCTCTGCCTCTCTCCGTGCCTCCCAGCGCCTCTGTGGTCACTTGGGACTTTGGCCCAGTGTGGCTCCTCTTTGGGACAGCACTCCTTCTGCCTCACCCAACGACCAGCAGAACCTCCCCGGGCCTCTCGGTTCCGATGCCCGAGCTCACGAGAACCCTGTCGTCACACTGTGTCCTTGTGAGTCGTGTCTGCCGTGGGGTGGTGGGCTTTGGCACCAGCTGTTGTCGTGAAATCCCACCGATTTTCCCTGGGAACTCCCCTCCTTCATTCCTCCAGGGCGGCCCTTCCCAGCCGTCACAGAGGCCACGGGAGGCGAGTCCCGTGCGGAAGCTCCCAGAGCCGAGGCCGCACCCCCCAGTCCATGCTGCTCTCCGCAGACAGGCGGTCTCCGCAGAGCGGGTGTCCCGTGGGAGGACGCCTGCTCCGAGTTAGCCAGCGTCTGGGAGGCAGCAGTCGTCACCCTGATTTTACTGGTTGGGGCGGAGAAAGTCACTTTAAGTCACGGTGTTGCTGGGTTGCACTCTATGGGCTGAGGGCGAGGTTCCCTCGACCTGTTTGCTCTCAGACCCCTGCACCTGGCACAAGTAGGAACGAGGGCGACCTCCTGGCCATGGGGAACTGGGAACCAGGACCGAGAGGGCCCCTCGCCGGTGGTGGAGGCATCCATAGCTGTGTGCCCGCACCTGGCGTGTGGCAGGTGCACTTGGTAAGTCGTAGCTGAGTTAACAGCGGCTGCGCGTCGGGCCCTGCTCTGCGGCATTGCCTGTGCTAGCCTCACGCTCATCTCACCGTTTCGGTGCTGTTGTCACCCTCATTCAACAGATGAGGAGGAGGAAAGCTGAGGAACTTGCCCAGGGCCACGCAGCCGGGAAGAGGCCGAGCTGGTCCTTGGATCTCTGCCGCTAAGCACGTGGGCTCCTGGCTTCATGAATGGAACGACGGCAGGAGTGCTGTGTGCACAAAGCGTGGCCTCAAGGGCGTGGGCCGAGACGGAGGCTCCGCTGGCAGGCGGGCACCGGAGCGCACATGCTCGCTACTGCAGAGGCGTGCCCCACTGTGAACCAGACCTTCACACAGCCCTGCCCCTCCCCTCCAGGGCGTACGTGTTCCGGGCCCAGAGCGCCGAGATGAAGGAGCGCGGGGGCAACCAGACGAGCGGCATCGACTTCTTCATCACCCAGGAGCGGATTGTGTTCCTGGACACACAGGTGCCCACCCCGCCCGCGTTCCCAGTGTCTGCCGCCGAGCGCAGCATGGGGGCCACGCACTTGCGGCCACGCCTGGGCCCTAGGCCACCTGTTGAGCGCTGCGCTCCTGCTGTGCCCTTGCCCGCAGCCTGGCGGGGTTTAGAAGCCTGGCCCTGGCGTCTGCCTGTGCCATTCTCACCGCCTGCCTGGCTTTAAGCTCTGACTCCGCCGACCTCGGCACCCTGTAGGTGGGTGAGGTGGGAGCGTTCCGTGGCACGTCAGGGCGTGTGGCCAAGCTGGGTGCCGTCGCCGCTGGCTCGTCCCCAGGCACAGTCCAGCTTCCCGGCCTGCCCTTCGGAGGGGCCGGTCTGTGCCAGCCCGAGGTCCCCAGGGAGAACGGCATTGCGTGAAGGGGCCCGGGGGCGGGGCGAGCCGCTGTGAGACCCGTTCCGAAGTGCCTGGCGCTCAGGGCGGGCAGAGGGCTGTGCTCCCGGTGACAGCTCTTGCACTGTGCACCTCGGTGTTCCTCAAGGATAAAGTTGGGGAGCTGCCCACGGGTCTTGTACGCTCACGAGGTGATGTGTGCGCCCTCGCCGGCTGTCACAGCACTCCTTGTTTTTTGACCTAAGTAATTATCTTAGTCAGGGTTTGAAGGCAAACGAAACAGCCGACAACAGGAAGCACCCCCAAGGGGGTGACTCATTCACGTAAATGTTGCCTTGATCAGCGCCAGGTTTCTTCTCTCTGGGCACGGGCATTGGAGAGCAGGTGATTCATAACAGTGGGGGAAGGAGGGGCTCTGGAATGTTCCTCGTCAGCCCCCCCCCCCCCCGCCTTGTTCTAGCACCTGCTAATTAGAAATCATTGTTTGCATTTAAGGTTGATTTTTTTATTTGAAAGGGAGGGAGAGACGGAGGTCTTTGTCCACTGGTTCACCCCCCAGATGGCTTCCCAGACTCGTTAGCAGAGGGCCGGCTTAGAAGCCGAGTAGCCGGGACTAGAACCGGGCACTCCGCTCTGCGATGCAGGAGTTGCAGGCAGCGGCTTTCCCGCCGCCCACGCCCCGGCCCCGCGCCGTGTCTGCCCTGTGTTGGCCTCCCACGGGCGCTGTGTGCGCCCACCAGACACGCCCCGCCTTTCTCGCCGTAGCCCATCCTCAGCCCCTCCATCTTGGACCACCTCATCAATAACGACCGCAAGCTGCCTCCGGAGTACAACCTTCCGCACACCTACGTGGAGATGCAGGTGGGGGCCGCGCGGCGCGTGGGGGAGGCTGGCTGCCGGCCGCTGCCCTGGCGCCCCTCGGGTTGTCGGGAGAGGGCCCGCATCCCCCTGGGCGAGACACCCGGCGCTGCTGGAGGGCCCTGTGGCCGCGGCCCTCAGCGCTGCTCTCCTGGCCCTCAGTCCCTGCAGATTGCCGCCTTCCTCTTCACGGTCTGCCACGTGGTGATCGTGGTCCAGGACTGGTTCACAGACCTGAGTCTGTACAGGTGAGGAGCGGGCGGGGGGACAAGGGGCAGCCCGGCCCAGGGCTCTCGGGGTCTCACAGCGGCCCGAGGGATGCTTCTGTGACAGGTGCCGGCGGGGCCCTGCGCTGGCCTCAGGGCCCTCCTCCTGCAGCTCGGGGCCTCCGCCCTCGCTCCCCAGACCTCAGGGCCGGCTCTGCCTGTTGGGACGCGAGCCCCCGGGAGGCGGGTGCCGGGCCGAGCATGGCGCGAGCTGCAGCCGTCCTGTCGCTGCCCTGGCAGCCAGAAGAGTAGAGCTGGAAGGAGTTGCCTACGCGTTCTAGAAATGCCCCCGGACGAGACTGGCTCCGTGCCTGGGCCGTGAAGGTCCCTCGTGGCCTCAGGAAACAGCTGTCGGGTGGGAGTGCCCAGGGCCCAGGCAGGAGCGAGGGCGGGGAAGCCGCGGCAGGTAGCCCGGGTATGACTTGCAGCCCTAGGGGCCGGGGCTGCCGTTCCTGACGCTGTGTCAGGAACTGCGAGTGCGGCCGGGGGGGAAGGGTGAAGCTTTCGCCAGGCCCTGGGCACAGAGAGCAGCCGACAGGCCGAGTCGCTGTTTGCGGAACACCCTGGGTGTGGGCAGAGCTGTGGGCCTGGCCACCCGCAGAAAAGAGGTGTGGGGAGCTGGTTACTGTGGCCCATCTCAGTGATGGCCTGGGACGCCCCTCCTCCCGCCATGGGCCGGGCTGCGTCCACACGGCAGGTAGATTGGACAGCTGTGTGCGCTGGCCCCAGGCTACAGGCTCGAAGCAAACGGACAGACTGGACTCGGCTGTGGCGTTTCCGCTGTAGGGCGTGGGCTTGGGCAGGGACGGGCAGGGGACGGAGCCCTGCAGCTGTGGCCGGTGGGTCTGTGTGAGCAGAGGTCCAGGAGGGTCAGGCCCCACTCCGCTTACGTCAGTAACCTACGTGCTTGGGAAAACCTTGTAGAGACAGCTGCTGTCCACACAGAAAGCTTCCCGCAGGTGCCCGAGGGCGTCAGTCACCTGCCTAAGCTGGCAGCAGCCCAGGTGCCCCCGCTGGGTGACAGCACACAGCTGGGGGCTGCGGGGCGCTGGGGCTCCCTCAGGGCGTCGAGACGCGGGGCAGCCCGAAGTGCGTGCTGCTGAGTGAGCGAAGCCACACAGGGGGCTCATCCCGGGGAGGCTGCGGAGACGGCGGACACTCCGCGGGGGGAAGGTGGCAGGGCACGGAGCAAGAGGGCAGCGGCGGTGCCTGCTGTGCGCGGCCATAGTGGGCGCCGCTCCCTAGAGATTCTCCAAGCCCGGGACGGGGCGGCAGGTGCACTGGAGCTCCTGGTGTTGCTGCGACCCCGGAAGCGCTCTGAAGAGGGATGCTGCTCCCGAGAGCAGAGCGGGGGCTGGGTGTGGAGGAGGCGGCGCGGGCGCCACGCCGTCCCGGCTGTGTGAGAAGCACGGGCGCCTGGCCTCCCCGGTGCGGCCGGGCCTGTCCGCGCACCTCAGAGCCGTCACAGCCACCTCCTCCCCGCCCAGGTTCCTGCAGACCGCGGAGATGGTGAAGCCCTCCACGCCGTCCCCCAGCCACGAGTCCAGCAGCTCATCGGGCTCCGAGGAGGGCACCGAGTACTACCCCCACCTGGGTGAGAGGCGGGACGTGGGAGGCGAGGGGGGGGTGTCACGAGGAGGCCACATGGGGTAGCCCCCCACCCCGGCTGCCCCTAAACCCAGGCCTGGCTGTGGGAGCTGGGTCCCTGGCACCTCCCAGCAGGGCCATCAGGAAACCATTCCGGGCCCTTGCCCGCGGGGCCCCTCCTCCCCTGCGGCTCAGCCAAGGGCTCGGGCTCGTCTCGGACCCCCTCTGCAGGCAGAGCCTCCGACATGTGGCCTCCCTGAGCCCCTCCTGCCTCCCCTCCCACCCTGGCCCGCGGGCCTCTCCTCATCTGTCTCCCTCTGGGGCCGGGCCTGGTGCAGCAGTGTGACTGTTTCCCAGCGGTCTTTGGGACGAGGGCCGGGACCGGGCTGGGGGGAGGGGCCGTGCTGCGGCCGTGCGCTCTGCCTCACCACCGGGCCGGCCGCAGTCTTCCTGCAGAACAAGGCCCGCCGGGAGGACTTCTGTCCCCGCAGGCTGCGGCAGATGCACCTGGTGATCGACCAGCTCATGGCCCACTCGCACCTGCGCTACAAGGGTGAGTGCCGCGACCCCGCGCCGGGCTCCTCCCTGGCGCGCGCCTCCAGGCTGACGTGTGCGCCCCCACAGGGACCCTGTCCATGCTGCAGTGCAACGTCTTCCCGGGGCTGCCGCCTGACTTCCTGGACTCGGAGGTCAACTTGTTCCTGGTGCCCTTCATGGACAGCGAAGCGGAGAGCGAGACCCCGCCCAGAGCAGGTGTGCCCCCCCCCCCGCACAGGGGTGTGGTCTGAGCTCAGGCCTGGGGGTGACGCGGGCCCAGCTGGTCTGAGAGAAGACGAAGCCTGGCCCCTCCGTTGGGAGCAGGTTTCAGGAAGCTGGGGCCGGGGCTGGGCTCTGCAGGCTCCTTGAAGCCGGGATGCTATGAGGCTGGGAGGACCCTCCAGGCGTCTGTCCCTCACCCTCCCTCCCCGACACCCCAGGGCCGGGTTCCAGCCCGCTCTTCTCCCTGCTGCCCGGGTACCGCGGCCACCCCAGCTTCCAGTCCTTGGTGAGCAAGCTCCGGAGCCAGGTGATGTCCATGGCCCGGCCGCAGCTGTCCCACACGATCCTCACAGAGAAGAACTGGTAAGAGTGCGTGCAGGAGGGGCCGGTGTGAGGGGCGCACTGGGCGGGGCAGAAGGGACCCCAAGGAACCATGTGGCCTCGTGAAGCTCCTCCCCAGCCCCCGGCGCCGTTCCTGGGGCTCTGGGAGCCGCTCGCGGCAGGTGTTCCCGTGACCTGAGGCCTGGGGCATCAGCCTTGGCGCTGAGTTCACTGGGGGGAGATTTAGGCCCAGAGGGAAGCAGTGTCAACGTAGCCAGGGCACACCTGGGGCTGGGTCCACCTGGCTGCCAGGAAGAGGACCAGTGAGCTGGCTTAGGCTTCGGGAGGTGTCAGGCCCGGAGGTGTAGCCTCACAGGAGGCGGGAAACAAGCCGGTGGGAGCCACAGGCGCTCACACACGTGCCCTGCTGCGCCTGCCGGCCCCGCTCCCCAGGGCTCCGGGTCTGAAGGAAGCAGTGGCCCACGCAGCCTCTCACGTTACCAGCCGTCTGCCTGCAGCTGGCTGTGGCCGCAGGGCCAGGACCATACACAGCAGGCAGCAGGAGCTCCTCGGGCCCGACTGCAGTCCATCCCAGCTCTGCTCCTCCGCGGGTCTGAGCCAGGGCCTGGTGGGCACCCGAATGGCCATGTCCCGTCCGTGTGGCCGTCCTCCCCGTGTCCCAGTCAAGGAGTGGCTCCGTGCTCAGCGTCCACGTGCCCGGTCGTACGTGAGCCTCAGTTTCCCGACAGGACAGCCCTGACTGTCGACCTTCTCCTGCAGGTTCCACTATGCCGCCCGGATCTGGGACGGGGTGAAAAAGTCCTCGGCCCTGGCAGAGTACAGCCGCCTGCTGGCCTGAGCCCGGGAGGAGTCCATGCGAGGAGTCTCCGAGCCCCGGGCACAGCAGGGAGCGCGCGCGTCCCCGGCGAGCGGAGAGCGGCAGCAGGCCTGGCGGACGAGACACGAGGTGTCCAGGGCCGGGCCCCCAGCCTCCACTGGGGGCCGTTGAGGGGTGACTCTGAGAGGCCCCACCCCGCCCGGGGATGGGGCACCCATCCTAAGTCCCCTGTGGAGACAGGCAGTGGGAGGAGTCTGGTAGGTCGCAGTGGGGGCCCAGGCTCCGTGCGCAGCTCCCTGTGCAGGGACAGGAGCAGCAGGCCCCTCTGGCCTGCCTCGGCCCTCCTGGGAGGCAAGGCAGGCCCACAGAGCTATCACTGGGTTCGAGCTGGTGGCTCCAATAAACACAGTCGTGGGAGCCTGGTCCTGTGTCCCGCTTGCCCTCCCCAGCCCCCTCCCCCCAGCAGGCTGTCCTGGGAGGGGGGCAGATGCAGGAGCTGCCCTTGGGAGGGTGTCCTTGGCCGCCCACGAAGCCTGAGTGGGAGTCCCCAGAGACACAGCCGCAGGGTCATGGAGTCGTCGAGCAGGTAGCTCCGCCTGCCGAGGAGGATGCCGGGAAAGAGCTGGCCTCGGGCCTCCACGCGCGTGTTTGCATCAGAACACACTCTGGTGGGCGAAATAGGCCACGTCAGGACAGTGCCCGCCTGGCTCAAGACCACGCCTGCTTCTGGTTTGGAAAAGAGCCCGTCCTGCGCTCGGCTGCCTCCTCGCCCTCAGGTCGGGACCAGACCCCGCCCCCAGCTGCCCCTGCTGCGGGCGAAGGTGCTGGCGCCCTTCCCTGTGACCCCCAGCTGCCCCTGCTTGCACACAGCCGTCGCTACCTCTAATTAAGGCCAGGACCGGCCCGGGGTAAACACAGCGTACAGTCTGGTACAGCCCGCCCCGTCTGCGCGGCATCGCAGTTACGTGTCCCCCAGTGCGCGGGGTCACCCAGGTCAGTCCGTGCAGGTGATGTGGCCGTCCACTGCTCTGTGACGCCGCCTGCTGCCGGCTGTCTGCTCTGCCCCCGCCCACTTCTGTCTCCCTGGCTGCTCTTGGGCACCCCCGTAGGGCCCTACTGTCCTCCTCAGGGGGTCCTGGGCCTTTGAGAAAAGGTTCGGCTGGCAGTGAGGGAGCGGTGAAGAGAGCTCTGGGCGCAGAGGAGGGCGGGCCAGAGTGCGTCCAGGCAGAGCGCAGCCGAGGTCTGGGAGGCACAGGACCTGGGGCGGGCCGTGGCGCTGCCGCGCGCTGCCCGCCCTCTGGCCCCCCGGCTCCTGCAGAAGTGCCTCCAGATGTGCCCGCGGCCCGCCTGCCCCTGCAGCATGGCCATGGCCCTCCCCCCTGCCCAGGGCTGCGTCTGCTGTTGGCCTAGGGGGTTAGGAGGTGGTGTGGTGCCCAGGGTGCCCAGGTGGGTGACAGCAGAGGCGCCTCTGGGGCCCTGGCCTGGCGTTTCTGCGGTGACCTTGGTGCAGAGGCTTGGCAGGGTGTAGAAGCTGCCCTGTCAGCTCAGCCAGCCCTCCAGGGAGAGAGTGAGTGTGTACAGGGTGCCCAGCGCCCCCTGTGCACCTGGCGTGGCACTGAGGCTGCCGGCCGCTGTGCGAGGGGCTGGGTGTGGCTGCCGGCTTTGCCTGCAGCTCTCCATCTCCACCCTTACCCCCCGCGAGCACGGAGAACGTGGCCTCTCCACGCCCCGACTCCAGGAAGCAGGGCGCCCCGTGGTCCATTTCCACACTGCAGCAGCCATGGGGTCCTGGCAGCTGCACCCCCTGCCCCAGCGCCGCTCCGAGCCTGAGGATGGTGGCCCTGGAGTAGCCGCCCGCGTAGCCCCAGGCCCCCTATGCTTCTGCCGGCTTCTGTCTGCCGGCGGTGCCCAGCGCCTGGGGGTTGTGCTGGTCACCAAGTGGCGCCATCGTGTGGCAAACCCTTGGGATGCCAGCTGTAGCCTCCCACCCGCGGGTGCATTCGGGAACCGGGTTCCCTTCACCCAAGCCGGCAGTGAGTGTTGGACGTGGCAGCTGGAACCTCGTTCGGCTGCGGGGCCTGAGCTGGGAGACAGGCTCACCCAGCCCTGGGGGGGTGCCGGGCAGCAGCGGGGTCCACGCTGCCTGCCGCAGACCCTGGCTCTGCCGTGAGGATGGCTGAGTCGAAGTGCACAGACCGCGCCACGGAGTCCGCCTGAGGCCCCAGGTGGGGGCGTCGTCCTCATGTGCTGGTGCAGGCCAGTGGGAACGAGGTCCCCAGAGGTGCTGCTGGGGCACCATGGCACTTCCAGGAGGGGGGCCCTGGGGAGGAGGGGCCCCCAGAAGGCGGATGTGAGGACAGCGCGGGTGCGGACCCAGCCACGCTCTGCCTCCTGGCTCCATGCGGGCCCGCCACCTGCCAAGGAACCTTTGCCAAAGCCTGCGTCCTCCCATCACCTCCTCCTGCCCAAGTAGCTTCGTCTCCGGTGTTTCGGGGGGGGAGGGGGGGGAGCTGATGAGTTCTTTGCTGGGAGCCCCTGGCCCCTACCAGCCTAGAACGGGAGCAGCTCGCTCTGCACACTGGGGAGGGGTGGTAGGTAACGCCCAAGGCCCCCTGCTCGTACACTGCACTTGGGGAATGGGACTGGGGTCTTCTGTCCTGGAGTTGATTTTTTAGTATTTAGCATGCATCGGGCCCTGTGAGCAGCAGGATCAGGATGTGATTAAGAGCTGGGACCTAACAGTTAACATTGACTGGTCCAGCCATGGTTCTAACCCCGTGCAGCCCCGGGGTCTCCATTTTACGGAGCAGGAAGGGAGGTAAAAGTCAGCCACTACCAGCCTGTCCAGAGCCAGGTGAGGGGCCAGCTTCTCTGATCCTCGGCCACACAGACCACCCCCCCCGAGCCCTGCCCAGCGGGGCACCCCCCGTGCCCTGCTGCCTCTGGGTGCTGCAGTCCCGCACCTGGAGGGAGAGGCCCAGCAGGTCGCGCGTCTGTGGCTGTGGTGCCCACCCTCGCTGCCTGGCTTCTCAGTGTGCTCGCTCGCTCACGGCGCACGCCAGGGCAAGCCCCAGTCCGCCTCGGCCGTGGCGGCGTCAGCCCCGGGGCTCTGAGGTGCGCGGGCACCTGGTCCCCGCTGCCCCCGAGGCTTGCCTGGTGACACAGGCAGCTGTGTCCCTGCCACAGTCTGAGTCCCCCTCTGGAAGGGAGGGGCAGGACAGGGCGGTGAGTTCTGACCCTGAGATGCACAGGCGGTTCCCCTGGGTTCTGTGTTAGGGGGTCTCGGGGTTTGACTGCCGGCCGGGTGGCAGGCAGAGGCCAGCGCAGGGCGGGCCTGGGCCTCAGGCTGGACAGCTACTCTGTGAGCAGCCACAGGTTTGAGCCCTGGGAGGGGTCTCCTGGCAGTGGGCGGGCTGATGCCGCCCCCACTTTGTGCAGAGGGGCACAGTGAACCCGAGGGGTCCTGGCAGAGCCTGGAGGGACCCCCAGCACAGCAGAGCCCTCAGCAAAGGGGCCCAGCTCCTCTCAGCCCTCCAGGTCACACAGGCCCCTTCTGTTGGGAGCTGTTTTCTAGAGGCAGGGTGGTTGCGGCCCAGGGTGGGGGCTGGGAGATCAGCTCCTTGCCCCAGCGTCCCCCTCTGCCACCCACCTGCCGCCTTCATGAGCCTTGGAAATTTTCTCCAACATAGGGACCCCAGCCCCCCCCACACACACACACACAGGAGACACAGCAAGGTCAGCAGGGCATTCTGCCCTCGTCCCAGACCTGCAGTCCACCAGCAGGGAGCCTCCAAAGGGAGGCCCAGGTCCAGTGACTGCCCCCCTGGCTGCTGGAGCTGAAAGGTGAGCGCTCTGCACCCCGTCCCCATCTCTGGCCAGTAGCTCCAACCCCGTCCACCTCACACTGCCAAGTTCAGGCTGCCCCAGAACCCGTACTCGGAGGAAGGTCCCCACTCTTATTTTTTAAATGTTTATTTGAGAGGCAGAGCAACAGACCAAAAGAGATATTCCATCCGCTGGTTTGCTGCCAAACTGGAACTCCATCCGGCTCTCCCGTGAGCCCAAGCACTGGAACCCTCACCCGCTGCCTCCCCAGGTGCTTGAGCAGGGAGCTGGATCCACAGCAGAGCAGTCGGGACTGGAACGGGCGCTCCGATGGGGCATGCGGGTGTCTCAGGCGGTGGTTCAACTCGCTGTGCCACCACGCCTGGCCTCCTCCACTCTCTCTCGGCCGTCTGCCCGGCCTGTCAGGGAGTCGGCTTCCTTCCTCGTGGCCTCCGAGCGTCAGGGAAGCTCCAGTCTCTGGGCCCCCAGGTCTGGGTCTCGTGGCAGCTTCTGCATCTACCACCCAGGCGGTGGCCTGGCTCCCGGCACCCCCAGCCCCATTCTGCACCCTGTGCCGAATCCTATGGCGCAGACTGCGCTCCAACCTGCACCCACTTCCCTGCACCAAGATGCAGCCCGCCCGCCCCGATCCAAGCCCACTCGAGCCCTCAGACAGCCCCTGTGCCCCCACCCTAGCCTGGGGGTCCTTTAATCTTCAAACCGCTTGTGACCCTTGACTCCACAGGTGGGAGTTTGCTTTGGGACAGGCATGAGGGCATCAGAATGGCTTTGGCCACCTCCTGCCTCCAGAGCCAAGCACATGTTCTGTGTTCTGCCCTGGACAGAACCCTCGCCCTTCGGGGTGCCCACATGCAGCCTGTCACCCACAGCCACCAGCGACACTCGGCGACCCTGACACACGGTTGCCCTCCCTCTCAGACACTCCACCCCCGGCTGTGTGTCCCACATAGTCCTAGCACTCACACAGGTGCACCTGACCAGCCACACACAGACTCAGCCAACAGCTCACGGGCTTAGGCACCGGCATCGCAATCGTGGGCACCCCAGAAATCTCTCCGCTGCACACGTCCCTACTCAGCGGACACCCCCGGCTTCTGCCCCGAGACTCGCTCTAGGCCAGGGAGTGGAACCCCCAGCCCCTCCCCTCCCGACACTGTGAACCCTCTCCGTTTGCCCTCTCCCCACGCCACTCCCACTCTGCTTCCCCACCCTCCCCAGAGCCAGCCGATCCCCCCACTCCCTGCTGCCCCTCCCAGGCAGTGGGGCTGGCCTGGGTGGCCTGCTCTCCCCCACCTAACTCATCGCCGGGGTGCCACTGTGCCAATCGCAGGCGCCGGCTAACTGCCTCTCCAGAGGTGACCTTTGGGGACACTGGGTTCTCAGGAAGGGACGTGAGACTGAAGCTGCGTCTGCCACCCACGGAGCCTGACCGGTGGCTCCTGTCATGTCCAGGCTGTGCCCCCTTGGCCACTGGGACAAGGGACACCCCCCCAAGGAGCCCTGGGCCCCTTTCCCCGGGGGGCCAACTCCCCTCCCCTCTCGGGATGGCCCCTCCCTGCGGGCCCACCTGCCTCCCTCCACACCGGACGCCCCCTGGGGCCCCAGCAACTGCAGCTCTGGTTTAACCACATCGGCCTTTTTTGTTTGCCGCTTGCGCTAAGGCTCGGTTTGCGGGTGAGTGGGGGCGGGGCCGCACTTCTACTTCTCCTCCGACAAATCGCGCTTCTTCCAGCTGTCCAGGATGTACTTGAGCAGGAGGCCCAGCTTGCGGCGGGTGGAGAGCGGGGCTTCCTCGCAGCCCCCCTCCCCGGAGCCCCTCTTCTCCACGCCGCTGTCGCCCGCCGCCTCCAGGCTGACCTCGGCCTGCGGCTCGTCCTCCTCCAGGGCCTTGATGCGCACGCGCTGCGCGTCCTCGGCCATCTCGTTGAGACAGCCCTGCAGCATGGTGTAGACGGTGCCGAAGCTGATGCCGCCGGCCACCAGCGTGCCGAACACCGGGATGCCCTTCTCAAAGGCGCGGGCCACGCGCATGGCGCCGTCCGACGACTGCGAGTAGAGCCGCAGCACCGTCTCGGGCGAGACCTCGTTGGCCAGCGGGGAGCGGATGACCGAGCGCAGGTCGCCCGCCTGCTTGCCCACCTGCTCGGCCAGCTTGGCCAGCGAGTCGTCGTCCAGGCCGAAGCTGCGGTGGTAGCCACGCAGCGAGCGCACGAGCAGGGCGTCGTCGTAGGCGGCCGCCAGCCCGGGCACGGGCAGGGCCTGGATGACGCCGGACACCAGCGCCGTCTTGAGCACCTGCTCCTGCAGCATGTCCTTCTTCTTCTGCAGGGCCTCCAGCGAGATGTCCGGCAGCGACAGCAGCCCCGCGTGGCGCCGGTGGGCGGGCAGGTCGTGCTCCCAGGTGGACACGAGCATCGGGAAGTCGTAGCGCGTGGGCGACAGGTTGGACACGAGGAAGATGCGCGGGTCGCTGATGCCGGAGGCGCGCAGCCGCTCGGCGCAGTGCTCTCGGATCTCCTGCAGGACGGCCACCTCGCTGAAGCCCGAGGGCCGCTGCGTGCGCGTGGCCGCCAGGTCCTCGTCCACCTTGGTGCGCACGAAGTAGAACTTCTTGCCCTGGCGCAGGATCTCGGCGGCCAGGCGGGTCTCCACGGCCCCGCAGCGGCGGGGCGAGACGAGCAGGAAGAAGTCGTAGCGGCCGAAGTCCACCTGCTTCAGGTACTTGTCGGCCGGGCAGCCCGGAGAGCCGGCCCCTGGCAGGTCCCACAGGGTCACGTCGGGAAACTGTGGGTGCGGGTAAGGGGACGGCTGCATCGTGGTCTCCACGACGCCCGTGAGCGCCGCGCCGGGGTCCTCGGCCCCCAGGCCGCGCAGGGCGTTGATGAGGGAGGACTTGCCGGCCCCGGACTCGCCCGTGACGCCCACCTCCAGGCGCGTGCTCTCCGAGGAGGCCAGCAGCTCCCGGAGGCGCGAGGCGGCCTGCGGGATGTCGCCCGACTCGAAGGCTGTCCTCAGGGCCTCCAGCTCTTCCTTGGCCATGAGGATGGTGGTCTCCTCCTCCCCAGCCACCGCGGGCAACTTGGAAGCGGCCATGGTGCCGGCTGGTTCAGAGCGTGGCAGCAGGGGGGACCCGTGGTCCTGGGCGTCTGCAGAGGAGACGGGGAGCCGTTCACAGCTCCTGGGCCTTGGCGCGGGGCAGGGGCAGGGGGGTGGGGTGGGGGAGAGAGAGAGAACGGGGTGAGGCCACGCCCTTGCCACCCCGGCAGCTCTCTCTTCCTCAAGGACCCCGGGGTGCATTTTGGGTACCAGGCAGGGGTCTCATTCGCATCCCATCTCTGCCACCAACGCGCTGTGTGACCCAAGCCAAATAAAGCACCTCTCTGGGCAGTGGGTATGATGAGGGAGCTGCACCCCCCCAGGGGAGGCGCTGTTAGGGTCCTGGGGGTGAATTGGGGGGGGGCTCATCGTGTGGGCTGCACGCCCTTCGTGCTGACCCTGAAACTCTGCAGTGTCTGGAGCAGGGGCCCTGCCCATGACAGACGCAAGCCTGCGCAGGACCGGGGTGCTGTTACTGTAGGTTATGCCAAGGGGCAGGGAAGGGGGCCTGGGGTCACACCCCGGCTCCTCCGCACTCGCTGAGTCCCTTATCTCTGCCTCGACTTCCCACTCTCTACAGCGAGGACAGTGGACAAAGGACAGGGGCTCTAACAGCAGCAGGGGCCGGCGCTGTGGCTGTGGCGTAGCGAGTGAAGTTGCCACCCATGTGAGCGCCGGTTCAAGTCCCGGCTGCTCCGCTTCCCGTCCAGCTCGCTGCTAATGCGCCTGGGAAAGCAGTGGAGGATGGCCCAAGTGCTGGGGCCCTGCACCCGCGTGGGAGACCCAGAAGAAGCTGCTGGCTTTGGCCTGGCCCACCCCAGCAGTTGCAGGCATTTCGGGAGTGAACCAGTGGATGGAAGACCTCTCTCTCTGTCTCTCTGTAGCTGTCTTTCAAGTAAATAAATAGGAAAGGAAAGGAAAGGAAAGGAGAGGAGAGGAGAGGAGAGGAGAGGAGAGGAGAGGAGAGGAGAGGAGAGGAGAGGAGAGGAGAGGAGAGGAGAGGAGAGGAGAGGAGAGGAGAGGAGAGGAGAGGAGAGGAGAGGAGAGGAGAGGAGAGGAGAGGAGAGGAGAGGAGAGGAGGAAAGAAAGGAAGGAAGGAAGGAAGGAAGGAAGGAAGGAAGGAAGGAAGGAAGGAAGGAAGGAAGGAAGGAAGAAAGAAAGAAAGAAAGAAAGAAAGAAAGAAAGAAAGAAAGAAAGAGAAAGAAAGAAAGAAAGAAAGAAACTCACTCCTAACAGCAGCGAACCACCCGGGACGCTCAGCCCTGAGAGCGTGCTTGGCACAGTGCCCGGCCCCGAGCGTCCCCAGTAGCCCGAGCTGGGCGCCTCTGAGCACCTCCCTGCCCTCTCTGAGCCCCGCGGCCTCCTCCTACCTGCTGGATAACCTGTGCACCTGGCAGGGCTGCTGGGGGAGCAGGATCACCCCTTTCCGCCCCGCCCCCTGCCCCAAGCCCCTGGGTCACTGGGAAGAACCTGCCCCCAGCCCATAGAACCCAAGGTCAATGGGAAGACTTTGTCAGGTTCACCGGGGCATGGAGCATTTGCCAGGCCCTTGCCCCAGCCTCAGTTTCCCCTCCTATCTCCTGGAGCCCCAGTCCTGATGGCCTTGGCACAGATCCCTCCCTCCCTCCTCACCCCACCCCAGAGCTCCCTGGCCCTCCCTCCTCTCAGGCCTGGCCCGCTGCTTCAAGAATTCTCCAGACCCTGCAGACAGCCCTGGGAGAGAGGCACGCATGGCTGGAATCTCTGCCCAACACCCCCCCTCCCCCAAGCTCATAAGAGACAGGCGACATCTCAGACCCACGGCCCTGGGCTCCTTCACCGTACTGAAGAGCCGTGCCAAACGTCCCCGCCTCCCTGGGCCGCCCTGCCCCTCCTCCTCCCCTCCTACCCACTCTCTGCTGACCTTTGCCCTCATCCCCCACCAGTCCCATGCGAGCCCTGCTCCTTCCCAGTCCCCCTCCCCCACCCATCTTACAAGATATCCTCAGGAACAGAGGGTGGGAGCCTGGGGCGGTTGGGAGCAAGGGGCAGACAAGTCCGTGACCTTGAAGGTGGAATTAGGGCCGAGGGGCTCCGGATTGGGATTGGAAGCCACCGCCTCTGCACCCCCACCCCAGGGTTCCGCGGGAGGGCCGTGCGGGAAGGGGAGGGGGCTCACCTGCCCTGCAGGCTCTCCCTCTCCCCTCACACTCTCCCTGCTGGTGGGGTCTCTGTTCCTGATAGCCCAAGCTCAGACCCTGTTGCTAGGACCCATTATCGTAGCAAGCAGCAGCTTATTGGTCAGCCGGGCCTGGTGCAACAATGGGACGGTGATGTCAGGGGGTGGGGCCCCCAGGGGGCGGGGACCTCCCCCCCAGCTGCTCCTGGGGCCACGGTTGGCTCTCCCTGGGCCCCTAGGAGGCCCTGAATACGTCTGAGTGCAAAACCCTCCATGACCTTCACCCCAGGACCAAGCCCAGGCTTCCACAGCCTGGCACCCGAGGGCCTGCCCTGCTCGCCACTCCACCCCCGCCGGGGGACCCTCAGTTCCCTGCCCTGTCCCCTCCTGACCCACCTCCCACGACATTGCACTTGCTTGGAGGGTCGCGTGTGGGCTGGCCCCCGCTGGCGGGGGCGAGAGGACACGGAAGGAGAGACTGGCTTCGAAGCCACCCTCACACTCCCTTGTTTGGCCCTGGCCAGGGCTCGAGGCCCACGGTGACAGCCCCGAGCCTGAAGCGCTGTCCAGATGCCCTGTGCTCTGACCTCCTCCCTCCGGGGAACGTGACCTTCCTGCCATCCCCAGCACCGGTGGCTCGGAGAACTGGGCTCCTGCACACACCTGGGAGACATTTGGAGAGTGAAGCAGGTGCTGGAAGTTCTCTCAAATTAAAAAATAATAACACTAAAAAGAAAAAAAAAAAGTGTTGATGACAAAGAGGGAAATGGAAATGGAGAGCCCTGAAGGAGAGGGATGCAGGGAGAGGCCCTGAGGAGGGCGGGGTAGGGTAGAGAAGGGAAAGGCAGGCAGGAGGCAGAGAGCCCGGGGTGCAGCCCACGGGACCAGCAGGTCCAGAGCCAGAAAGAGGGAAGCTGAGACTCGCGCAGGCGCAGGCGGGCAGCAGGAGGTCCAGAGCCCAGGACGCCCGAAGCCCGGCCCCGGGGGACACCCAGGCTCCGGCAGCTCCCTTTTTTTTATTATTATTTTTTAAAGATTCATTTATTTATCTGACAGGCAGAGTTACACAGAGAGATGAGAGGCAGAGAGAGAGAGAGAGAGGTCTGTCATCCGCTGGTTCACTCCCCAGATGGCTGCAATGGCTGGAGCTGCGCCGATCCGAAGCCAGGAGCCAGGAGCTTCTTCCAGGTCTCCCATGCGGGTGCAGGGCCCAAGCACTTGGGCCATCCTCCACTGCTTTCCCAGCCACAGCAGAGAGCTGGATTGGAAGTGGAGCAGCCAGGGCTCGAACCGGTGCCCATATGGGAAGCTGACATTGCAGACCAGGGCGTTAACCTCCTGTGCCACAGCCCCAGTCCCAGTCTTATTTAAAAGGCAGAGAGAAACAAAGACAGACAGAGAGAGTGCGTGCTTCCATCTGCTGGTTCACTTCCCAAATGCCTGCGACAGCCAGGGCTGGGCCAGGCTGAGTCCAGGACCTGGGAACTCCAGCCAGGGGCTAGAGCGTCGCCTGCTGCCTCCCAGGGTGCACATGAGCAGGGAGCAGGAAGCCGGAATCAGACGTGGAGCCAGCCTGAAGCCCAGGGACTCGGATGGGGGCGGTGCGGGCGTCCCAGGCAGCGCCGGAGCTGCGTCAGCAAACACCCACACCCGGAGTTTATTTTTCTAATTGCTGGAAGAGCTCTTTGTAAACGTATTAAAAAGCACAGGTTTTGGGAGCTAGAGAGGTGGCGTAGTGGGCTAAACCTCCACTTGCAGTGCCAGCATCCCATATGGGCTCAGGTTCGAGTCCCGGCTGTGCCACTTCCGATCCCGCTCCCTGCTGTGGCCCGGGAAAAGCTGCGGAAGGTAGTCCAAGTGCTTGGGCCCCTGCACCCGCGTGGGAGACCCGGAACAAGCTCTTGGCTTTGGATGGGCCTGGCTCTGGCCGTTGCAGCCATTTGGGGAGTGAACCAGGAGATGGAAGATCTCTCTCTCTCTCTGTCTCTCCCTCTCTCTGTCTGTAGCTCTACCTCTCAAATAAATAAATAAAAACCCTTAAGAAAAAAAAAGCCTAGGTTTTTCTCCTCCGTCACTCTGGTGCACATGTTATCAGTGGAAACCACCAGGGAAATCAGTCGACCCAGCTGGCCCCAGAACGCCGGCTTCTTCCGTCCCCGGCCTCCTCCCCCTCCCAGGGGGACGCTCCCAGGGCCACTTCCAGGCCGTGACAGCTGAGTCGCAGCGATTGTGGGTGCCATCGACTGCAGCCCTTCCCGCTCTCAGATTGTCAAAACGTGGGGGAAGAAAGGACAACGAAGCATGCCATAGACTCCGGGCAGGTACTTCCTGAGTGTCCGCTGTGCATCCGGCCGGGCGGCCAGGGTGGGTCGCGGCAGAGCAGGGCGGGGGGAGGAAGCTGATGCAACCTGCACTTAGCAGGCCACGTGGCGGTAGCCCCAAGCCTGGCCCCATGGGACTCAGAGTCCCCAGCCCAGCCCGTGATGACTCACGGCGGTGAGGAGGGTGGGGGAGCCTGGGGGGTGAGCACGGCGGGCGGAGGCAGGGTGGGGGGCGGTCAGTGAAAGCCTTGGAGAAAGTTCGCTCATCCTGCGGAGCCCAGCCAACCCACACGCTTGTGAGAAACAAGCCAGGAATGCGGTGGGACCCGCCCGCGATCAATGACACGGTTTGGTCAGAATCAGGGCCCGGGAATGAGGAAGGCTCCGGCCTTGGTGTAAAATTGAAGAAAGTGCCGGAAAACGCAGTAATAAGAAAAAGATGTTAATATCTTATTTGAAAAAAAAAATCAAAATTAATGCAAAAAAATTCCATAATATTTTGATGAGCAAAATATCCAAATTTTAAATAAAGACCAGTGCGGTGCCAAGCCATGTGGCGTCTGCCGCTAAAAGAAAAATGCGCACCCTGGCTCGGAGGGAAGCAAATTCAACGGCAGTGGTTTCCAAGCATTCTTGCCCATGCTTCCTGGACATCTGCTGTGTGCCAGGCCCCGACTGCTTGGGCCTGGAGATGGGACAGTGACCAGGACAGTCCGGGGACCACTGCTCAGAAAGCGCCCCACCCTCTGCCTTTCTTCTTCTTGCCGTGCCAACTGCCCGCTCCTCATCTGTCTCCTTCCTGCCCTGTCCATGTTCTCTGTGCCTCCCCAGGGATGGCTGCACATCGAGGCCTTCGCTTCTCTCCTCTCCCTGCGACCCCAGGGAAACCTGAAGTAGGTTCCCAGGGCTCACTCTCTGCTTTAAGTCAGTGCCTGATTCCGGGTGCCGGGCACAGTTGCAGGCATGGATGGAGCGGTGAGCTAGACCTACATGGCCCTTGCTTGTATTTCTTGAATGACATCATCAAGATGGTGACAAGTAGCAATCAGAAAAAAGAAGAAAGAGACCTCAGGGGGAGGGGAAGGAGGCTGGGGAAGTGGAGAAGGCCTGGGAATGCTTGGGGGCCCCCGCAGCGGCTCCTCCATCCCCCAACAGTGCTGCTCTTCCCAGCAGGAGGTGGAGTCTCCGAGTCAGCCTTGGGACCCACAGCAGAAGTGACAGGCAGGGACTTGAAAGCCCAGGCTTTAAGAGGCAACGGCTTCAGCTTCCTCCTACTTAGGGCTCCAAGTGGCCACGTCAAGGGGTCTTGCTGCACTGCTGGAGAGACCCTGGGTAGGGACAATGGCCACGTGGAGGTGAGCTGAAGCCCTCTGGAACATTCCAACCACAGCTGGGCTCAAGCTGAACGCATCTGCAGGAGTGTCCCCAGCCAAGGCCGCGCCACGTGGGAGTAGAAGAACCGCCCTGCTGAGCCCAGCCAGCCCACAGACTCTGAGCGAGAAGGCAGGAGTGAGCTGACGACCCTCCTGCGCTCAGTGACACGGTTTAGTCAGAACTGGGGTCAGTGAGGGAGGCACTGGCCTTGGGAGGCACACAGCTTTGAGGGACATAGCTCGCTGGGGATATCTCCAGAGTCGACTACCTGGCCTATCTCAGTGGAGAGTATCCCCGTGCTCCACAGCTTCTCCCAACCAACTGTGGGCGTTCAATAGTTTCTACTTAAACCGACTCATTGTTTTGACTCGAAATAATGTCTTTGGATACACCCACTTTATAAGTGTTCAGCATGTTGTCAACTAATGTTCTGGGGGGAAAAATTAGCCATTAAAGAAATACAAAGGGGCTGGTATTGGGATGCAGTGAGTTAGGCCACCTGAGAGATGGAATCCCATATGGGCACTGGTTGGAGTCGTGGCTGCTCCACTTCCAAACCAGCTCCCTGTTAATGAGCCTGGGACAGCAGCAGAAGATGGCCCAAGTACCTGGGCCCCTGACACACATGTGAGAGACCTGGAAGAAGCTCCAGGCTCCTGGCTTCAGCTTAGTCCAGCCCCAGCCATTGCAGCCATTTGGGGAGTGAACCAGCAGATAAGAGACATGTCTCTCTGTCTGTCTTTCCCACTCTCTCTGTAACTCAGCCTTTCAAATAAATAATAAATAAATGTGGTTTTTTTTTTTGACAGGCAGAGTTAGACAGTGAGAGACAGAGACAGAGAGAAAGGTTGTCCTTCTGTTGGTTCACCTCGCAAGTGGCCGCTACAGCAGGTGTGCTGCAGCCGGCGCACTGCGCTGATCCAAAGCCAGGAGCCAGGTGCTTCCTCCTGGTCTCCCATGCAGGTGCAGGGCCCAAGGACCTGGGCCATCCTCCACTGCACTCCCGGGCCACAGCAGAGAGCTGGACTGGAAAAGGAGCAACCAGGACAGAATCTGGCGCCCCAACTGGGACTAGAACCTGGGGTGCCAGCGCCGCAAGTGGAGGATTAACCAAGTGAGCCATGGTGCCAGCCTAAATAAATGTTTTTAAGAAGAAAATGCAAATGCAAAATGCATCATAATTATGAAAACTGCATGGAATTTTGCAACAAAATAAACTCATATTTTTAAACTTGATTCATTCTTATTTGTTTGAAAGGCAGAGAGAGAGAGAGAGATCTTCCATATAGTATGTCATGCCCCAAATGCCCACAACAGCCATGGCTGCAGCAGATCGACCTGGGCAGCTGGGAACTCCAACCGGGTCTCCCGCGTGGGTGGCAGCCATCGCCTGCCGCCCCCCAGAGTGCACACTGGCCGGAAGCCCGAGGCGGGAGCAGAGCCGGCACTTGCACCCAGTCCATGTTTGACTGCTGGGCCAAAGGCTGCTCCTGACCCATCTTTCAGTTTCATCTCCCAGGAACTAACTTTCTTTCTTTCTTTTTCTTTCTTTCTTTCTTTCTTTCTTTTGACAGGCAGAGTGGACAGTGAGAGAGAGAGAGACAGGGAGAAAGGTCTTCCTTTGCCGTTGATTCACCCTCCATGGCTGCCGCAGCCGGCGCACCGCGCTGATCCGAAGGCAGGAGCCAGGTGCTTCTCCTGGTCTCCCATGGGGTGCAGGGCCCAAGGACTTGGGCCATCCTCCACTGCACTCCCTGGCCACAGCAGAGAGCTGGCCTGGAAGAGGGGCAACCGGGACAGAATCCAGTGCCCTGACCAGGACTAGAACCCGGGGTGCCGGCGCTGCAAGGTGGAGGATTAGCCTAGTGAGCCGCGGCGCCGGCCTCCCAGGAACTTTGTGAAGCGTCTTCCTCTGGGCCTTGTGCGTCGGGCTGAATGTTGCTGTGGTCAGAACCCCACGCTGCTGTGCCCAAAGTTTCAGGGCAGCAGGGCGGGGTGTAGGCACTGGAGAGGTTCTGGGAGGTCGGGCTGTGCCTGACAGAGAAACAGGTGGTCCTGTTGTACCTGAGCGAGTGTGAACAAAGGAGCACCACACGGTGATAAAAGCTGATGGTCCTGGCCGGCGCCGCGGCTCACTGGGCTAATCCTCCGCCTAGCGGCGCCGGCACACCGGGTTCTAGTCCCGGTCGGGGCGCCGGATTCTGTCCCGGTTGCCCCTCTTCCAGGCCAGCTCTCTGCTGTGGCCAGGGAGTGCAGTGGAGGATGGCCCAAGTGCTTGGGCCCTGCACCCCATGGGAGACCAGGAGAAGGAGAAGCACCTGGCTCCTGCCATCGGATCAGTATGGTGCACCGGCCGCAGTGCGCCGGCCGCAGCGGCCATTGGAGGGTGAACCAACGGCAAAGGAAGACCTTTCTCTCTGTCTCTCTCTCTCTCACTGTCCACTCTGC
Organism: Oryctolagus cuniculus; assembly: GCF_051225735.1. Taxonomy (NCBI): domain Eukaryota; kingdom Metazoa; phylum Chordata; class Mammalia; order Lagomorpha; family Leporidae; genus Oryctolagus; species Oryctolagus cuniculus. The sequence goes on from NC_142884.1 coordinate 13,495,962, forward strand.
CTGTCAAAAACAAAACAAAACAAAACAAAAAAACAACAAGCTGATGGTCCTTTATTGCCAGTGGTGGAGAGTGGGCTCATGCCCAAAAGAACTCTCCACCCTGAAGCCCAAAGCAACAGGGTTTGTAAAGGCAAAACCGCAAAATCAAATCAGGAGGGGAATTCATGGTTGCTAGGATGGGGGGGGATACATGGTTACCGGGGTCAAGCTGACCTAAAACCTCTGTGAAACTAGTATCATTTACAATCTTGACAATACCAGTTACAATCGTAACAATCCTAATTATAATCCTGACCTTAATCCAGGTGTTGGTTTTAATCATGTGTAGGACATAGACAAATTGCATTTATATCTTTAACCCAGGTGCGGCCTATCCACTTCCAAGCTAGAGCGATCATGCTGGGGGTTTCTGTGCTCTGCCAAGAGTGATGGAGTGGACTGCTATCGTCCGACTGTTTTGGATCACAGTTTCAGACCAGAGTCTCACGGTGTGTGGGGGAGGGGGGCACCTTCCCAGAATGGAGTCGCAAGTGCTCCAAAATGGAGTCCCTGCCGTCAAGGTGTCACTTCAATCCCAGGAAGGGGGGCTCCCGAGGAAACCCCCCCCCATCCACGAATCAGGTGCACCATTCTCCGCCCCGCCCTCGGGCCGCCTGCCCATCCTCTCGCTGGTCTCAGGTGATGCCGTCGGCTGCCCCCCCGCCCCCGGAGTCTGCAGGGAGGAAAGAATGTCCAGGGGCCCTTGGCTGGGGGGGGGGGGCACCTGGGGAGGTGGGGGCCCTGTCATCAGGTTTTTTTTCAATTTTTATTTATATTTTCAACTTACCATTTTATTTGTTATTTTGAGATGATTTTAAAAAGAAAAAAAAAGCAAGACAGAGTTACAGAGACAGAGAGGGAGAGACAGAGAGAGAGGTCTTCCATCTGCTGGTTCACTCCCCAAATGGTTGAAAGGCCAGGGTTGGACCAGGCAGGAGCCAGGAGCCAGGAGCTTCCTCCTGGTCTCCCACGCAGGTGCAGGGGCCCAAGCACTTGGGCCATCTTCCACTGCCTTCCCAGGAGCATTAGCAGGGAGCTGATGGGAAATAGAGCAGCTGGGACTTGAACCAGCGCCCACAGGGGATTCCAGCTTTGCAGGCAGTGGTTTTACCCACTGTGTCCCGGTGTCGGGCCGGAGATGATGTATTTTTAATTTACATTATGGTCAAAAGCCTAATGCCCACTAAATAAAAAATACGAAGCAAAAGGACCACCCCTGAGCAGGCAGACGGGCAAGGGTGACAGGCAGGGGTCAACTGAGGAGACGCTCAAGTGCACCCGAAAAGTCACGAAATGCGCGGGGTTTGACCCGTGAAGCCGATGCCTGCGGCCCTTCCTGACGTCACGAGGTCGCGCCTTTCGCTCTGCACGGCCTCTGCGAGCCGTTCCGCTACGCACTGTGGGGTTTTCTGTAAACGCGGGGAAGGGAGACGCCAGGCGAGCTGCTGACATCTATCAGAGATCACTGGGGGCGTGGAGAACGCAAGGCAGGACGCGCTGCCATCCTCCGCAGGGCGTTTCCGCCCCGCGCTCCCCGTGGGCGGGGCGGGGGGGGGGCAGGAGGTCGGGGGCGGGCAGCACCGGCCCGGCCAGCCGCGGCCCTGGGAACCAGGCTGTGCAGCGCTACAAGGCAGGCACGCGGCCAGAAGATTCCCAGGAGCGTGGCCAAGCCAATGCAGAGCGCTGGGGCGTTAATATCGATGCATCTCCCACTCTCTGTGTTTATCTATACCGGTACCAAATGAATAGACAGGAAATGTTTATTTATTTTGTTTGTTTGAAAGGCAGAGTTACAGAGAGAAGGACAAGACAGGGATGGAGAGAAATCTTCCATTCACTGGTTCATTCCCCAAATGGCCACAATGGCTGGGGTTGGACCAGGCTGGAGCCAGGAGCCAGGAGCTTCATCCGAGTCTCCCATGTAGGTGGCAGGGGCCCAAGCGCTTGGACCATGTTCCACTGCTTTTCCAGGTTCATTAGCAGGGAGCTGGATTGGAAGTGGAGCAGCCGGGACTCGAACTAGCGGTCATATGGCATACCGGCATCATAGGTGGAGGCTTGGCCCACGATGCCACAACACTGGCCCCTATATGGGATTATTTTTGATCTGAAAAATCAGGAGGATTTTTGTCTGCACCCCTCATCAGAGTGCCTGGCTCCAAGTCCTCAAAGCAGGCACCCTGATTTGGGATCTTAACGCACGGTGCCACAGTGCACCACACAATGTGTGGTTTGAAGCATTTACAAAACATTTCTAACCCCTGAATAACGTGCTCAGACGTCTGCCCTCAAATCAGAAATGTGTAGCAGCAGAGAGGTGAGGATGGACGGACCCCCGTCCTCCAGCGCTATGCACTCTCGCCGAGAGGTGCCCACGTGTCCACCAGATGGACAGCCCACAGGGTGTGCGGCAGCCACTCCGCGGGACCTCACGCAGCTCCACAAAGGAGGGAGGGGCTGGTTTTTGGCCAGACGGGTAAGCCGCTGGTTAGGATGCCTGCGTAGCAGACCGGGGCACCTCCGGGTTTGATTCCGGCTCCGGCTAACTGCCAATGCGGACCCTGGGAGGCGCTGGCCCCAGCGGTGAGGTTCCTGCCACTCACCTGGGAGGCCTGGGGTGAACTCCTGCACCCAACTTCGACCCCCTGGCCAGTGAGGAATGGTTAAGATGCCAAATTTTATGTTATCTGTATTTTACAATTGAAAACTTTAATAATTTTTTTAAAAGCTGTGCATTTATTATGGCATTGTTTTGTCTTGCAAAAGCCCACTGAGGGGCTCCCTGCTGTGGCCTGGGAAGGCGATGGAAGATGGCCCAAGTCCTTGGGCCCCTGCACCCACGTGGGAGACCCGGAAGAACCTCCTGGCTCCTGGCTTCGGATTGGCTCAGTCCGGCCATTGTGGCCATCTGGGGAGTGAACCAGCGGATGGAAGATCTCCACCCCCCTCCCTTTTTTTTTTTTTTTTTTTTTTTGACAGGCAGAGTGGACAGTGAGAGAGACAGACAGCAAGAAAGGTCTTCCTTTGCCGTTGGTTCACCCTCCAATGGCCACCGCGGCCGGCGCACTGCGGCCGGCGCACCACGCTGATCCGAAACCAGGAGCCAGGTACTTATCCTGGTCTCCCATGGGGTGCAGGACCCAAGCACCTGGGCCATCCTCCACTGCACTCCCTGGCCACAGCAGAGGGCTGGCCTGGAAGAGGGGCAACCGGGACAGAATCCGGCGCCCCGACCGGGACTAGAACCCGGGGTGCCAGCGCTGCAAGGTGGAGGATTAACCTAGTGAGCCGCGGCGCCGGCGTTTTCTCTCTCTCTCTCTCTCTCTCTCTCTCTGCCTCTCTGTAACTCTGCCTTTCAAATAAATAAATCATAGAAGAAGAAAAAAGCCCACTGCGCTCACTCTGCTAAGGATCTCTCAAGGCCAAGAGCAAGGTGTCGGGCAGACTGGGTGCTTCCGCGGGGGCGGGGCAGGGATCCCACTCCAGGCTCACCCAGGTTGCAGCACCATCAGCGACTGAGTCCCCGCCGTCCTGCTGGGTCACTCTTGGCCCCTAGAGGGCACTCTCGGTCCTCTGCACAGGCTGCCCTCCCTCCAACATCGAACCAGTGATGCTGCAGCTTCCTTGCCCTGCTTCGAATCCCACCTCCCCCACGACCCCTGGAGACCCCCTTTCTCCAGACTTTTGGTTGTGTTGAACAGGCCCAGCTGTGTGTGTGTGTATGCACTGCTAGTACATGGAAATACTAATGAAGTGATACAGTATCTGAATTTGCTTCAAAACAAAGGCTAGGCAGGAGTGGACATTATCAGAGTAGGCTAAAGGCTTTATTAAACTGGTTGCTTTTTATTTATCTTTTAAAAATATTTATTTACAAAGCAGGGGGCGGGGAGAGATCTCTCCCATCCACAGGTTCACTCTCCAAATGGCGTCAACACTCCGGGCTGGACCAAGAACATGGAACTCCATCCGGGTCTCCCACGAGAGCGGTAGGGCCCCAAGCACTTGGGTCATCTTCTTCTGCTTTCCCAGGAGCATTAGCAGGGAGCTGGATTGGAAGTGGAGCCGCCGGGACTCGAACCAGCGCCCATATGGGATATGGGTGTCCTGAGCAGCAGCCTAACCGGCTGTGCCACAATGCACACGCCCTTTCAAAAATATAGTTATTTATTTGAAAGGCAGAGCGACAGAGAGGGAAAGACGGGGATTTGTCGTTGAACGTTGTCCTAAGTGTGAGCACCACAGCATGGTCTGCATTTGTCCCTTTCTTGCTCACAGAGCCGTGTGTGTGTGTCAGTGCCCCAGACTGACCCTCGTGCACACCCACCCACACACGTGCACAGGCACACACATGTGGGCCCCTCTCAGCTGCCCTGGCGCCCCCGGGGGCCCACACAGATCAACACAGACACACCCACTCACCGCTGCAGTCTCACACACGCACTCCCGGGACCCAAGCCCCCAGCACGTCTGCTCCCTGCACCAGGACTGGAGGCTTGTCCAGCCCGTCAGCCGTGGCTGCTGATGCTCATAGAATTTTGCCGATTCCACGACACACATTCCCGCCCCTCCTCCACACTTTCACTTTTCTTTTTCAATTAATTCATTAATTTTCATTTACTTAAAGGCAGAGAGAAACAAATCTGCTATCCACTGGTTCACTCCCCAGATGCCCTCCACAGCCAGGGCTGAGCCAAGCCAAAGCCAGGAGCCAGGAGCCAGGAGCCAGGAGCCAGGAGCCAGGAGCCAGGAGCCAGGAACTTGAGCCAGGTCTCCCACCCACCCAAGCACTTGAGCCATCACCTGCCGCCTCCTAGGCTGCACGTTAGCAGGAAGCTGGAATCAGAAGTGGAGCCGCTACTTGGACCCAGGCACTGCAGTACGGGATGCAGGCATCCCATGCGGTAGCTTCGTCTGAGCCACATGCCTGTCCTGGCATTTTGACGTGTCTGGGAGGAGCTCTCTTCCACCTCCATGTCATGCCGCAGAGAGCACTAAGATCCGGGACTGTGCCGCGTGGTATAGTAGCCACCAGCAACTGTGGCTGACCTGAGAGGTGATTAACCTGAGTTGTCGTGTACTTTGAGTATCAGATACACACTGGGTGTGCTGGGGAGCCGGGGACGTTTGGCACAGTGGTGAAGACACGCACAGCCCGTATCAGGATGCCTGGGACTGAGTCCTGGCTCTGCCCTTGATTCCAGCCTCCTGCAAAGGGGCACCATGGGCAGGCTCAAGTGGCTTCCTGCCACCCAGATGGGTGACAGCTCCTGGCTTTGTCCTGGCCCAGGCCCGGCTGTTGTGAACATTTGGGGTAGGGGCTGGGATGGCCTCAGCTGCGTCTCTCATCCCCCATGCTCCTTTGCAGCAGGGCCCCAAGAATCCCTTACTGAGAGGTGAGTGGAGCAGAAGAACCACCCAGATGAGCCCAGCCACCCCTGGACTTGGGAGAAAGAGAGGCTGGGGTTTGTCTGCATCCTACAGTGCCTGTTTGATGCCTGGCTCTGGATCCTGACTCCGGCTTCCTGACAGTGCACAGCCTGGGAGCCGCGGCTGATGGCTCAAGTCCTTGGGTCCCTGCCACCCACGTTGGGGACCTGGATTGAGTTCTCAGCTCCTGGCTTCTGTCTGGCCCAGCCCTGACCCCAGCCACTGCAGACATTTGGGGGAATGAATCGTGGATAGGCGCTCTCTGTCTCTCTGCATCTACTTAAAAAAAAAGTTGTGAGAAATTAAAAATGGCTGTGTTGAGCCCTGCAGGGTTTTTTTTTTTTTTAATTCTGGTAACACGCATGCAGTATAAAGTGTTGGAAGGCAGAGTTCTGAGCTGTGACTTTACCCGCATTGTGAGGAACAGGTCCCTAGAAAGTATTCACTGTGCAGATGGGAAGCTCTGTGGCCTTCGACTAACTCCCCATTTCCCCTTCCACCTTCTGGGTCAGGGATTGTGGCCTTGCACACACCTGCCACACGTGGGTCCCACAGCAGCTGTCCTTTGGGAGTGCTCACACCCCCGGCCGTGGAGCTGACTTCTCACCCAGCAATAACTAAAGTGAACGTGGCACCCGCCGTGTGCTGCTCCCAGCCTGTGTCCTGCAGGGCCCCCGGAGAGGCTGCCGACACGGGGGGATGGGGCCCACTCCTGTGCCATCCACAGTGTGCAGGCAGGGAGAGGGTGCAGGTGGAACACACGGTGGCCTTGGCCTTGCTGGGGGTCACCGTTGCACAGGAACCTAGAGAGAGAGGAAGACCTGTGTGTGCATTATCTTCCTTTCTTTGTTTTCTTTTTAAATTAATTTCATAGGCAGAGTGACAGAGAGAGAGAGAGAGAGAGAGAGAGAGAGAGAGAGGTCTTCCATCTGCTGGTTCACTCCCCAGATGGCCGCAACGGCCGGAGCTGGGCTGCCAGGAGCCTGGAGCTCCATCCGGGTGTCCCACGTGAGTGGCAGGGGCCCGGGATTTGGGCCGTCCTCCGCTGTTTTCCAGGTGCATCTGCAGGAAGCGCTTCGCGCTGCTGTGTCCGGTGTGTTAGACGCCCCTTCTTCCTCCCGGGGTTTCTGGAACTCCCCGCAGGGCATCAGAGACCTCCCCGTGTGGGTCCCTATGTGTGTAGGTGTCTACGCACATATCTGTATGAACAAATGTATATGTGTGTATGGCTGTGTGTGTGTGTGTGTGTGTGTGGCTGGGGTGTCTGTGTCTCCTGCACAGTGTGGAGTCTCTGGATGCCGGTGCTGGTGCACAGGGGATGTTTGTGAGTGTGGGCAGTGTGTCTCGGCACTACCTGTGCATATTAGTGCAGTGTGTGTGTGTGTGTGTGTGTGTGTGTATACAGTTCTGGGAAGCCACGCATCCACACAGCACACGTTCATGTCTGTGCCCAGAGGGGGGTGATATATGCAAAAATTCCGTGTCTCAAGTTCCTCTTGCTAAGAATCTTATTTCGCCCCCTTTTTTTTCTCCAAAATGTACATTTTCAGCTCCCCAGACTGTCGTTTTTTTTTCCCCCTTTATTGTGATAATTAATTGCAGTCACACTGCCTAGTTTTGAAAAGTAAATCTCTTGACAGCTGGGAATTGGAGTGAGCAAAGGTGAGAGGCGGCCCTCGGCCTGCAGACTCGGCCGGCGGCCCCTCGCGCGGCTCGGGGTCGGGCTCGGGGTCGGGGTCGGGGTCGGGGTCGCAGAGCAGCCCTGGCTGCGGTGGCCTCCGGCAGAGGCGCCTTCCAGCCCCTGGGGAAGACGCCTTCCTGTCACCCCGGGGACCACTGCCCCAGTCCACACTACTGCCATGAACAGGTGTCTTCCACGGGAGGCGGAAGAGTCCTCATGAATATGGCTTGTTAAGCCCGAAGACGACGATTGGCACATCTGCCTTTCACAAGCAAGGAAGTGCGGAAAAGTTAAAGAGCCGTCAGCCCTAACCCCAGCACGGGACTCGCACCCACGTCATGGGGTGTTGGTATTTAGAAACTCGGATCCCCTGAGGCTGTGTGGTGGGTGCCCGGATGTAAAGGCAGGTGCCTGAGGGCTGCACCCCTAGGGGGCACCGTGGCGAGGCACAGGGGTGCCCGGGAGTACCTGGGGTGGAGAGAGCATAGGGGATCCAGGGGCAGCAGAGGGGGTCGGGATCCAGGGAGGCAGGGGTCAGAGCCGCTGGCCGGGTGGGAGGAGCCTGGGGTTTGCATTCGTGCTTAGGGGTGGGGTGAGAGCCAGGTGCCGCTGCCCCACAGCTGTGGACGCTGACACGGCAGCACAGCCCTTTGGGATGTGGGATGTGGGGGCCCCTTGAAGCAACCTGGGGAGGCTGCGTGGAGAAGCTCAGCGCCCAGGCCTCCCACGTGATGTCTGTCTGTCTGCCCGAAAAGTCTCGTCTCTCTGGCAGCCTCTCAGCAGTTCTGAATCATTTTCTTTTTAATTTGTATTGAGTTAGTTTTATTTGAAAGGGACACACACACATGTGCACGTGTGTGCGCGCACACACACACACACAACCTCCATCTGCTGATTTACTCCCTGAATAGCTTGGGCCAGGCCTAAGCCAAGAGCCTGGAACGCCATCTGGGTCTCCCATGTGGGTGCAGGGGCCCAAGCACTTGGGCCATCCTCTGCTGCTTTCCCAGGCGCAGTAGCAGGGAGCTGGATGGGAAGTGGAGCAGCCGGGACTCGAACCGGTGCCCATATGGGATGTCAGTGCCGCAGGTGCTGGCTTTCCCGGTGAGCCACCACCCAAGAGGCTAATTTGTAAGTTGATCCTTGTGTGTGGGCTGAGAATGATCCACCCCCAAACGGCTCTTGGCAGAAGAAAGGTCCCCATTCCCAGCAAGGAAATTGTCCCCGGCCCTCTCCCCGGCCCTTCGTGGGCTCCCCGTGAGCACCTGCGCCAGCCAGGCCGGCTCCCGTCTAGGCCTTTGCCTGGAGCCTTTCTCCTGCCATTGAGGTTTTAAAACACGCGTGGGGATGCGCTGCACACCAGCAGGGGCCGTGCCGCCCCCCACCGAAAGCCCGTGGGCTTCTGTACCCCCCCCTTAAGAAGACCGCGTGGCGGACGCCACCGTTACCTGAGTCCCAAGGGCAGGTCGCAGGAGACCAGGCGGCCTTGGCCTTGGTGCTGGCTGCACCGCCCAGGGCCTGGAGGCAGGCGTGCGGTGAGGAAGCACCAGGGACGGCCCTGCCGGGTCAGCTCCGCCCACCCTCTCACGGCACACACCACGAAGACTCAGAGCTGAGTTCCTCCTGCATCCCCAGCCCGCGGACTAAAGCAGAGATAAGATGGTTGTCATGGTTAAGCCACCAGGTGATTGTCACACAGCCACAAGGCACACCTGCGGCACGTGTTCATGCAGGTGCAGGGGAGGCCGGACATGGCGAGGGTGACACTCGGTTCTCGACCATGAGGGAGTCCTGTGGGGCCCACCTGGCCCCTGGAATGTTAGGGACGTGGCACCGCCTGGGCCCTGCCTGTGGTGGGAATGGGTGTGGCCAGAGTGGGATGGGGTGAGGCTGCCCCCTTCCCCGTTCCGCTGCCCTCCCTCTCCTGCTGGCTTCCCTCCCCCAGTGCAGGGCCTGGCCCAGTGCCAGCCGCCTCCCTCCGGCCCCTGAGCAGGAGCTGAGTGCAGGTGGAGCCTTTGCCATGCCATCCTGTGTCCTACAGAGACCTGCCCCCGAGGGTGCTGTCATAGGTGAGCATGGGGTGTGGCCCTGGCACAGTTCCAGACCCTGGAGACGCAGCAGTGGGCACAGCGGAAGACAGCTGTCCCTCAGAGACCTTGACCCCACAGGGGCTAAGACTGGATCGCCGCGTCTCGGACTTGGTGCAGGGGCTGATGGCCACGTACTGGGTCCCAGGGCCTGCGCGGGGGCCCGGCTGCTCGGCTTCTCATCCAGCTTCCTGCTAATGCGCACCGGGAGAGGCAGCAGGGGCCCCTGGCCCAGCCCCTGTTGTTGGGAGCATTTGGGGGGTGAACGGCAGAGGAAAGTGTCTCTCTCTCTCTCTCTCTCTCTCTCTCTCTGTGTGTAATTCTACTTTTCAAATAAGCCGGAACCCTGCCTTCCAGGTTCTCTGCCGTCTGACTAATGTTGAGAGTATTCTTAGAGATGTGAAACAATAAGGAGGAAGCCACTTCATTATATTTTTCACGAGTTAAACTCAGCGGTGAATCACTTCCCCATGAACTCACTGGAGCAGGCCTGGAGCTTCGCAGTGTAGATGCCCACATCCCACATCAGAGTGCCCGGGTTTGAGACTGGGCCCCAGCTCCTGGCTCCAGATCCCTGCTAACGTGCACCTGGGAGGCAGCAGCGATGGCTGGAGCAGTGGGTCCCTGCTGCCCACATGGGAGACCTGGACTGAGTTCTTGGCTTCCAGCTCCGTCCTGGCCCAGCCCTGCCCATTGCAAGCAACAGGAATGAGCCAGTGGATGAGGGAGAGGGAGCCCTCTCCCTCTCTGTGTGTCTCTGCTTCTGTCTCTCTAATTACTAAAAATTTTGAAAATTTTTAAGATTTATTTTTATTTATTTGAAAGACAGAGTTACAGAGAAAGGTAGAGACAGAGGCCTTCCATCCGCTGGTTCACTCCCCAGATGGCTGCAATGGCCCGAGCTGAGCCGATCCAAAGCCAGGAGCCAGGAGCTTCTTCCAGGTCTCCCACGCGGGTGCAGGGGCCCAAGCACTTGGGCCATCTCCCACTGCTTTGCCCAGGCCACAGCAGAGAGCTGGATCGGAAGTGGAGCAGCCGGGACAGGGACTGGCGCCCATATGGGATGCTGGCGTTGCAGACGGTGGCTTTCCTGGCTATGTCACAACACCAGCCCGAAAGATTTTTTATTTGTATATTTGTTTATGTACTTATTTGAGAGGCAGAGACACAGTGAGAGAGATAAAGCCCCCATTCTCTGGCTCACTCTCCAAGTGCCGGGAGCCACCGAACTCCAGCCAGGGCTCCCAGGTGGGTGGCAGGGACCCAAGCATCTGGGCCATCACCGCTGCCTCCGAGTCTGCACTGGCAGGGAGCGGAGTCAGCAGCCGGGGCAGGCAGCGGATCCAGGGACGCGGGGCGGGCTGGGAGCGTCTTCACCACATGTCCTACGCCCACCCCGTAGCCGGCACCCGGTAGACTGAAGATCGTATCTGTGACGGCAGCTTGCTCTCGGGGTCTCCTGGGATGCGCCCCACCCCCAGCCCCGCACATTTGCTCCCTGGGTTCCAGGCTGGGCCTGTCACCTCCTAGTGCCTCTCGTTCTGTTCACATAGCCTTCAGGGAGCCCCGGTAACTCAATAAACACGACTGCCAGGGACAGAGCAAAAGCCACCTCACACCCATTTTCCAGAAGAGGAAACTGAGGTTGCCCTTCTGCCTCCAACCAGCCAGCCAGAGATCTGTCTGCAGGGCGGGAAACCAAGGCCAAGTCTGCGTGCCCCCACCCATGCCTCGCCGGGACCACCACTGTGGGTGTTCCCAGAGCTGCCCGTGCCGGCCTGTGGATTGGAGCCGGGCCCTGCACCGCCCATTCTAAAGGAGAGCCTCATTCTCTGGGGCCCGGCCTTGCTGTTCACAGCCCTAAGCTCTTGCTTTCTGAACTCCCTGTTCCCCCTTTGCGAGGCAGCCTCTTACCAAGGCTCGCCCTGGTAAGGCTCAATACCCCGAGGCCGAGGCAGGGGCCCCCACCTCCCTGCGCCGCCCAGTCTGACCCAACCCGCAGGCTCCCCCCTGCCTGTCTCATCAGTGTGTTCACCTGTAAATGGGGGCGACCCTGGGTCCGGGGCTATAGTGAGTTCTCAGTAAACCCTGACTCAGCTGGGGTTAGAGAATTCGTGGTGGGGGTGGTGAGGCTTCCAGGAGGTCACCGGCAGGGCGGGGGGGGGGGGAGGGAGGCACTCTGGGAGCTGTTCCTCCACTTCCACGGTGGGTGGTCTGGGGCCAGGCACTTCCCTCTTTTCTTTTCTTTTGTTCTTTTTCAGGATTTATCATTTTATTTGAAAAGCAGGAGAAGAGAGAGATGTTCCATCCACTGTTTCACTCCCCAAATGGCCACAATGGCTCAGGCAAGGCCAGGCAGAAGCCAGGAGCTTCCTCCAGGTCTCCCACATGGCTGCAGGGGCCCAAGCACTTGAGCCACCTTCTGCTATTTTCCCGGGCACATTAACAAGGAGCTGGATCAGAAATGGAGCAAGGCCGGCGCCGCGGCTCACTAGGCTAATCCTCCGCCTTGCCGCGCCGGCACACCGGGTTCTAGTCCTGGTCGGGGTGCCGGATTCTGTCCCAGTTGCCCCTCTTCCAGGCCAGCTCTCTGCTGTGGCCCGGGAGTGCAGTGGAGGATGGCCCAGGTGCTTGGGCCCTGCACCCCATGGGAGACCAGGAGAAGCACCTGGCTCCTGCCATCGGATCAGCACGGTGCGCCGGCTGCGGCGCACCAGCCGCAGCGTGGCCATTGGAGGGTGAACCAACGGCAAAGGAAGACCTTTCTTGCTGTCTCTCTCTCTCACTGTCCACTCTGCCTGTCAAAAAAAATTTAAAAAAAAAAATAATAAAAGAAATGGAGCAGCTGGGACTTGAACGGGCGCCCATTTGGGATGCGGGCATCTCAAGACACAGTTTGACCCCATACAGCACAGCACTGGCCCCAAAGATAAATTTGTTTTGCTACCAAAAAAAAAAAAAAAATGGGGGGGGGCGGCGCTGTGGCATAGCAGGTAAAGCTCTCTGCTATGGCCTGGGAAAGCAGTAGAAGATGGCCCAAGTCCTTGGGCCCCTGCACCCACGTGGGAGACCCAGAAGAAGCTCCTGGCTCCTGGCTTTGGATCGGTGCAGCTCTGTCTGTTGCGGCCAATTGGGGAGTGAACCAGCGGATGGAAGACCTCTCTCTCTCTCTCTCTCTCTCTCTCTCTGCCTTCCTTCTCTCTGTGTAACTCTTACAAATAAGTAAATAGGTCTTTTAAAAGATTGAAATCTATGATGTGAGGGAGTCTTTAAGAAGTTCATGAAAAATGTGTAGCATAAAAAAACTATGCATGGATTTAAATTTTTAAAAAACATCTGAATCGGTTCGGGTGGTAATGATCGAGTGATTGATTGATTGATTTCCATTGGAAAGGCAAAGAAAGCAACGTCTTCCCATCTTCCCCCATTTCACTCTCCAAATGCCTGTAACTTCCAGGACTGAGGCAGGCTGAAGCCAGAAGCCAAGAACTCCTTCCGGATCTCCCACGTGGGCGGCAGGGCCCCGAGGACTGTCCCCTGCTGGCTCCCAGATGCACACTGGCAGGCAGCCGGATGAGACACAGAGGGGCGGGCGCTCTGATGCCGGACGTGGGTGTCCCAAGCGCAGACTGCCTGCCGCACCACAGCGCCCACCCCTCCATTCTTTTAAACAACAAAATACACTTACCTTTTTTAGAATTTATCTAAGACATAGAGACAGAGCTCCCACCCATGGTTCACTCCCCAAATGTCCACGACAGGTGGGGCTGGGCCAGGGCTAAAGCCGGCAACGAGGAACACAGGTCTCACACATGGGCAGGGGACAGGAACCCAGTCACTTGAGGGTCACTGCCGCCTCCCAGGGTCTACAGTGGTAGGAAGGAAGCCGGAGTCGGGAGCCGGAGTCGGGAGCCAGAGTCGGGAGCCAGAGCCGGGAGCCAAATGCAGGCGCTGTGACATGGACGCCAGCATCTTAACCAGCAGGCTAAACGCTGCTCCAGACTTCTCTCTCAGTGCTGGGGATGCGTAAGTCCCTGCCCACTTCCTGCGAGAACGGACATGCGCCCTGCTCTGGGTGCAGTCAGAGGGTTGTGGACCCCCATTGCACCCCGCATTTTCCCCCTTAAGCCATAACCGGCAAGCCATTTCCGATCCAGTGTCCACTCTTCTTCCTGCCGCAGGCATGCCCTCCTGGGGAGTCAGGCGTCCCTGGCACCTGGACCAATGCCGCAACGCAGGACTTCCTGCCCGTCTCAGCCCCCACCCCCCTGCTCGAGTGGTTCCACGCTGTCACAAAGCCTTGCTACACTCGTCATGTTGAAGGCAATTGCAACACGACCCTCCGAGGGCTGTGCCCGCTTCCGGCCACCTGAGCCACGGCGTCAGGCCTCTTCGCCTGCTTTGCCAGCTCCGGGTGTCATCACACTGTTTTGGTTGTGCCAATGCGGTGAGTGGAGGGGGTGGGGACGATGTGTAGAAGGCAGGCGTGCAGCCCGGGCTGTCCCGGGGTGGTTTCAGGGCTGCCGCTGGGCCCAGCCGGGAAGGTGACGGTTGAGGCACCTGCGTCCCACATCCCAGGGCCTGGCTTTGATTCTGCCTCTGGCTCCAGCTTCCTGTTCACGCAGACCCAGGGAGGCAGCAGTGAAGAAGTGGGTGTTCAGGTTCCCATCTGCCATGTGGGAAACCTGGATTGGGTCCCCAGCTCCCAGATTCAGCCCTGTTCAGTCTGGCCAGACTTGGCACGCACGTAGGGAGGGAACCGGTCGTGGACATCTCTCGCTCTTGCTCTCTCTGACTCTCAAAGGGGTGAAAATCAAAAGAGAAGAGAGAAGCTGGCGCTGTGAATGCAGCGCCAGTGCCAGTGTCCCGTATCGGATCGCTGGTTCGAGTCCCAGCTGCTCTGCTCTGCTCCCCGTGCAGCTCCCTGCTAGTGTGCCTGGGGAGGCCGCGGAGGACGGGTCAAGTTGTTGGGCCCCTGCACCCACGTGAGAGACCCACAGAGTCCCAGGCTCCTGGCTGTGGCCTGACCCAGCCCTGGCCATTGCAGCCATTTGGAGAGTGAACCAGCAGGTGGAAGTCTCTCTCTCTCTCTCTCTCTGTCAGTCTGCCTTTCAAATAGATAAATCTTTTTTTGTTTGTTTGTTTGACAGGCAGAGTGGACAGTGAGAGAGAGAGAGAGACTGAGAGAAAGGTCTTCCTTTGCCATTGGTTCACCCTCCAATGGCCACGCTGTGGCCGGCGCACCGCACTGATCCGATGGCAGGAGCCAGGTGCTTCTCCTGGTCTCCCATGGGGTGCAGGGCCCAAGGACTTGGGCCATCCTCCACTGCCCTCCCGGGCCACAGCAGAGAGCTGGCCTGGAAGAGGGGCAACCGGGACAAAATCCGGTGCCCCGACCAGGACTAGAACCCGGTGTGCCGGCGCCGCAAGGCGGAGGATTAGCCTAGTGAGCCACGGCGCCGGCGATAAATCTTTTTTTTTTTTTTTAAGTGGAAAAAGATAGAGAGAGATGGCGTCTATTCCCCCCTCCCCTCTAATCTGAGACCGGTTGAACTTGCTTTGGCTGATAGAACCTGCTAGAAGGGGCGTGGCCTGGGTCCTGAGCTGAGGCCTGGGAACTTGCAGCCTCGGGTCTTAGTCTCTCGCTGCCAGGCAGGCTCTCCCTCCGGGCGATGAGCCCGGGCTCTCCTCCCGCAGGCTGGGAATCCAGGAGAGAGGCTCCAGGCTGGCCGCGGCCGCCCGCTGGGAGCCCAGGCGGGTGAACGAGGCCATCTGTCCCGCAGCTCAGGCTGCTGTACAGAATTCCATAACCGAGCGGTTTCTGAACAGGGACAGTTTACTCCTCCCGGTGTGCAAGACTGGGAAGTCCAGGATTAGGGCCCCGGGGGATTTTGGGATTTTTGCATCTCTGAGTGC
The DNA here is from genome assembly GCF_051225735.1 of Oryctolagus cuniculus. Taxonomy (NCBI): domain Eukaryota; kingdom Metazoa; phylum Chordata; class Mammalia; order Lagomorpha; family Leporidae; genus Oryctolagus; species Oryctolagus cuniculus. The sequence continues at coordinate 13,511,115 of NC_142884.1, forward strand.
TTGAGCGGCTGGAAGGGGGAGGCAGCTCTGGGGAGAGGGGCTCTCTAACAAGGGCCTGAAGCCGGTTCATGAGGGTTCTGTCCTCATGGCCCAGTCACCTTCCAAAAGCCTCCTTCCTGTACCGTGACCTTGGGAGGGGAAGACTCCAACCCCTGGGGCCAGTGTGGTGGCACAGCCGGTTAAGCCACCCCTGCATGATGCCGGCATCCTACCGCCGAGTGCCACTTCGAGTCCCGGCTGCTCCACTTCCAATCCAGCTCCCTGCTAATTCGCCTGGGATGGCAGCAGAAGACAGTCTGAGTGTTCGGGCCCTACCCTACGTGGGAGAAGCTCCTGGCTCCTGGCTGTGGCCTGTCCCAGCTGGGGTGCTGTGGCCATTTGGGGAGTGAACCAGTGGATGGTGGAAGATCTCTCTCTATGTCACTGTGCCTTTCAAATAAATAAATCTTTAAAAAAAAAAAAAAGAGGAATGTTGACCGTGAGACCTGGAAATATTTTATTAAAGAAAGATTTCAACATGTTGACATCTAGGGGGCGGGGTCCCCTAAGACTGAGCCGGCAGGGCCCACACTTCTGGTCTGGAGCCACAAGTCTTGGCGTGCCGGTAGCGTAGCAAGAGTGACCAGAGTCGGGCCGGCGCCGCGGCTCAATAGGCTAATCCTCCACCTTGCAGCGCCGGCACACCGGGTTCTAGTCCCGGTCGGGGCGCCGGATTCTGTCCCGGTTGCCCCTCTTCCAGGCCAGCCCTCTGCTGTGGCCAGGGAGTGCAGTGGAGGATGACCCAGGTGCTTGGGCCCTGCACCCCATGGGAGACCAGGAAAAGCACCTGGATCCTGGCTCCTGCCATCGGATCAGCGCGGTGCGCCGGCCGCAGCACGCCGGCCGCGGCGGCCATTGGAGGGTGAACCAACGGCAAAGGAAGACCTTTCTCTCTGTCTCTCTCTCTCACTGTCCACTCTGCCTGTCAAAAAAAAAAAAAAAAAAAAAAAAAAAAAAAAAAAAAAAAAGAGTGACCAGAGTCAGTGTCGTGTCAGTGTCTCCATAATAAAAGCCATTTGTGCTTTGTGCGTCCTCTCCTGTCCTTTGCTAAGTTTTTTGGTTTGAATTCCTAGAAGCTGTGTTGGTTTTCCTTGGTTGTTGTGACCAAGGTGGAGAGCGGGGGACTTAGAACAGCAGTGAGTTCCCGTCTCAGGGTCTGGTGTCCCTGTAGAACCGTCGGGAGGGGTGGGGGATGGGGGTCAGGGCCCCGCCCCACCTCCCCGGGCTGCCGCGGGCTGGCCGCCTGGCAGGCTCTGGCACCCCGGCTCCCGGCTGCAGATCCCGCCTCTGCCTTTGTCATCTGGGCGTCCTCCCCGGGTCTCTGTCTTCACTTGGCTGTCTGCTAAGAACGTCACAGGGTACAGGGTCCCACCCTGCTCCAGTGTGACCTTCCGCTAAGGCATCACACCCGTGACAGCCTTAGTTCCAAATACGGTCACATTCCGAGTGCTGGTGGCAGGACTGCAGCATACTGGGGGCTGGGGGCAGAATGCAACCCCTACCGGGGCTCTTTCTGTGCAGATCATTAGCCCTGGCATTGCAACGATTATGCTGCTGCTGCTGCTTAGGGCTGGGGCGGAACAGCTGGGAGGTGTCTCTATTCGCACAGACTCAGCACATTTCTCGGGGTCCCCTTCGCTCCCCAGGTGAACCACCCGTCCCAGGACGACGGGCCGGTGGAGGATGGGGTGGAAAGGGGCTGAGGTCGGGAAAGGAGGAGCAGGAAGCGTCTGGGTCCTGCCCCCGGCTCCCAGGCTGCGGCTCAGATCCCAGCGTCACGCGGACGACTGAGCGCAAGCAAGCGACTTCCGCTTCTGTGTTAGTTTCCTGTGGTGTTGTCACAAATTACTCAAATCCAGTGGCTTTTAAAATACAGAACTGGGGCCAGGGTTGTGGCGCACCACCACATGCAAGCCGGCATCCTGCATTAGAGCACTGGTTCGAGTCCCGGCTGCTCCACTTCTGATCCACCTCCCTGCTGATGCACCTGGGAAAGCGGCAGCCGATGGTCCAAGTCCTTGGGCCCCTGCTGCCATATGAGAGACCTGGAGGAAGCTCCTGGCTCCTGTTTTGGCCTGGTCCAGCCCTGGCCTTTGAGGCCATTTCGGGAGTGAACCAGCCGATGGAGAAATTTCTCTCTCCTCCTCTCTCTGTCACTCTGCCTTTCAAATCAATCAATCAATCAATCAATCAATCTTTTAAGCACACAGAGAACACACAGCAGGCAGAAGTCAGAAATGTGTCTCACGGGTCCAAATCCAGGGGCCGGCGGGGCGGCTCGCCCTGGGCCTCCACAGGACGGGGCTTCCCTGCCCTCTGGCTGGGGCTGACTTCCCGGCATCCTGGACTTGACCTCCCTCCGCTCTGAAGCCAGCCAAGCGTCCTCCTCTCCGAGCCCGCTGCCCTCTGCTCTGGCTCCTGCCCTCTTCTGTCTCCAGGCAAGCGTCCCTTTTGTTTCAAGAATCATCGTTCATTTCTTTATCTAGTTGAAAGGCAGAGAGACCCAGAGAGGAGACAGAGAGAGAGCCCACCCTCCGGTTCGCTCCCCAGTTGCCCGCAACAGCCAGGGATTGGGCCAAGCTGGAGCCGGGAGCCAGGAACCCAACCCGGTCCCCCCCGCCCCCGTGGGTGCAGGGATGCAGGCACGGAGCCATCACCTGCTGCCTCTCAGGGCGTGCGTTAGCAGGAAGGTGGCTCAGAAGCCGAGCTGGGACTCGAACCCAGGCCCTTGCATGTGGGACACAGGCACCCCCAGCAGCACCCTAACCACTCTGCCAAATGCCCGCCCCTGGATTTTGTGTATGTGGTTTTTAAAAGAGATTTAGTGGCCGGCGCCGCGGCTCACTAGGCTAATCCTCCGCCTTGCGGCGCCGGCACACCGGGTTCTAGTCCCGGTCGGGGCGCCGGATTCTGTCCCGGTTGCCCCTCTTCCAGGCCAGCCCTCTGCTGTGGCCAGGGAGTGCAGTGGAGGATGGCCCAGGTGCTTGGGCCCTGCACCCCATGGGAGACCAGGAAAAGCACCTGGCTCCTGGCTCCTGCCATCGGATCAGCGCGGTGCGCTGGCCGCGGCGGCCATTGGAGGGTGAACCAACGGCAAAGGAAGACCTTTCTCTCTGTCTCTCTCTCTCACTGTCCACTCTGCCTGTCAAAAAATAAAAATAAAAAAAAAAGAGATTTAGTTTTGTATATGAAAGGCAGAGTCACAGACAGAGACAGAGAGACAGACCTTCCATCGGCTTGTTCACTCCCCAAATGGCTGCAACAGCCAGGGCTGGGCCAGACCAAAGCCAGGAGCCGGGAGCTTCCTCTGGGTCTCCCATGCAGGTACAGGGTCCCAGGCACTTGGGCCATCTTCCACTGCTTTCCCAGGCCATTAGTAGGGAGCTGGATTGGAAGTGGAGCAGGCGGGACTCGAACCGGTGCCCACGTGGGACCCCAGTGTCGCAAGCAGCAGCTTTACCCCCTGCACCACGATGCCAGCCCCTCTGTTCACTTTTCTCTCTCTGAAGGCAGACTCCCTCCCTCAATCTCGTCCTCTCCCTCCCTCGCTCCCTCCCTCCCTCCCGTCTCTGTCCTTGTCTCTTGCTATCTGCTCCATCTCCCTGGCCTCTGACTTCCTGAGTCTCTCTGTCGGTCTCTCCCTCCCTCTCGCTCTCACTCCCTGTCTCTCTCTATCCTCTCTCTGCCATTGTCTCTCCCTCTCTGCACCTCTGGTCTCTCTCCCTCTTTTCTGACTGCTGCTGGCCCTCACCCCCTGCCCCCCGCCAGCTTCCTTGCCTTCCCTCCATCTCTCCCCCTCTTTGCCTCTCTGTCTCTGTCTCTCTCTCTCTGACATACACACACACACACACACACACACACACACTCTTCCCAGAGGCACGAAATCCTCCTCTCAGGCTGGGGAAGCCCCCGAAACCCCAGGGCCTCACCTGTGACCCAGAAGGAGGCCCGGGCTGGGCAGGGCCCGTGAGTCACAGGGAGGCAGCAGCCAACATTCCTGCTGCCGTGACGTGACGGTGACGTCTTCCCGATTTCCCGGATGCTGTCCTGACTCCTGCCTGCCCCTCCCGCAGCTCATCACAGGAAGCATCCAGGTGTGTGTCACTTGCAGGAAAGACATCGAGAGGGGGGGGGGGCCAAAACCAACACAAAGAAATAGACAAATATGGAGAAAAGCGGAGCAGTCAAGAGACAAATGCAGGGAGACAGGAGCAGGAGAGAAAGCAACAGAGAGAAAGAGGGGCAGAACAAGAGAAAACAAGACAGAAGATGTCAGGAGACCAGAGCGGTGCAAAGGGGGGGTGGGGTGGGGAGCTTGTGGGTCAGATCCACCCGGCCACCCCCGCCCAGGAAGTGGCCTGTGCGCCACAGGGCTCCATGGGACCCCGCCCAGAGCCTGGGTTTTCTTCCCACTGGGAGATGCCTCCCACTCCCTAGACCCACTTCTCAGGTGGAGCGAGAGGCTGAGAGGCCGAGCGGGGTCTCAACCCCGCCTGGACCCCCGGCTCTCCCCACCCGCGCCCTCCAAGGTCTCGTTCAGGCTTCATGCAAGCCAAGAGGAGCTCTGCTTTCCAGACCGGGAAACTGAGGCTCCGGGACAGGCGGTGTTGGGCCCAGCGGCCCCCGCAGCTGCTGACCTCAGGCTCCTCCGCCAATAACAAGCTGGGGGTGGGGAGGGGGTTGCGGCACTGGGGACCACCGCAGCCCACGTCCAGGTGCCTGGGCCCAGCCCAGCGTCCTGCTAGTGCACACCCTGGGAGGCGCAGGTGATGACTTATGGGTTCGGGCCCCTGCCCCCCACGCACCCGAGAGACCCACATGGAGTTCCCAGCCCAGCTGTGGCTGTTGTGACCATTTGGGGTTGAACCAGTGGATGGAAGATCGATTCTCTCTCTCTCTCTCTCTCTCTCTCATTTGCTCTGCCTTTCAAATAAAATAAAAACAACAAAAAAAATGAAAACAAAAAAATTTAAAACAAAAAAATGTAAAAGACAGCAGCAGCAGCAATTTGTATTGAGCACTTTCTACGCACCAGGCTCTTTGGTGAGCACCTCAGGGGCATACTTCAACAATATGAATTAATGAAAATAATATTAATATGAACGAATGAATTTGAGAGACAGAGCGGACACAAAGGGAGCACTGGTATCCGCTAGCCCGCTCTCCAAACACCTGCAACGGCCAGGAATGAATCAGAGCGGAGCCGGGAGCCAGGATAATCCAGGTCTTCCAGGTGGGTGGCAGGGGCCCAATTACTCGAGCCGGCACCTCCCAGGGTCTGCATTAGCAGGGACCAGGCTATCTTAGCAGGTGTTTAACCTCCAGGCTGAACACACACCCCAGGTGCACACACTGGCGCAGGGGTGAGGGGTGAGGGGTGGGGACGGGGACGCTTGCTGTCTCTGCATTCCAGGTAAGCAGCCTGGGGCACAGGGAGGTTAAGGCACCTGCCAGAGGCCACACAGCCAGTGAGTAGCTGGCGTCTGAGCCTCACAGAGGGGGGTCAGTCCCCACACTCTTAACCACTGGGTTACACTTAGGAAAGAGAATTTCGTTGCGATGTTTCTTACTTTATTTTAGTGTTATTAGTTAAGGTTTCAACACATTCGTAAGAATCACAACAGTGTGATCACTGTGACAGAGACAGAGGTAGCTCCTACTTGCTCATCCCTACCCCCCCCCACAACTCTGTCCAGCCACACTGACCGCTGCTGCGCCCAGATCTTATCAGGCATTCTCCCACCTCAGGGCCTTTGCACTGGCCATGGAAATGTTCCCGTGTCTGCCCCACCTCTTCCCTCACCGCTCAGAGAAGCCTCTGGGCCACCCCCTCCACACCTCCACCCTGCGCTGAAACAGCCCACCGCTCTCCTGCACCCTTGGACTTCCGCCCTCATTCTGCTGTGTTTCCTGCATAGACCTGGAAAAAAACACACATCCCCCACCACCACCACTGTCAGCGCCACTAGGGAGGGGACGCGCGGCCTCACTTCCGGCTGCGTCCCAGCTCCCTGGCCGGCGTCCAGTCCAGAGTAGGGGAATGTTGAAGGAGCCGTTTGGGCGCTGCGCTGCGGCCAGCGGCTGCGCCAGGCGTGTCACCGGCTCTGAGCCGCTCCGGCCGCCAGCGGCACCCCAGGACGGGCCACGTCTTCGTCTCCTGCGCTTCCTTTTACTGTTTTTCACTTCACACCCTTGCAAACGCCCAGAAAAGGAGAAGGAACAGCACAGGAAGCGCCCCCGCATCTAGTTTCTAGGAACGCGAACACGTGGCGATCTGGCTCTTGTCCCCTCAAAGGTATTTTGAAATAAATACAGGCGCCAAGAACGTTCACCTCGAAATACTCTGATAAGGGTCAGTACAATTCCCGCCTGACCACAAAGCCGCGTTCATCACCAGCGCCCGCTCCTTGGCCGAAGCGCATTTCGGGTAAACTGCAGACATTATGTCATTCGCACCCCAGTATTTCAGCAGCGTGCCACCATGCCACCATGCCACCGTGCTAACAGCCTAAGGCTCCTGCCATGCGCCGCCTTCCGAGCTCGCAGGGGGAGCTCCAGCCGGGGCCGGCGGGGCCCCAGGTCCCCGGAGCGCCAGGCAGTGCGCGCGGCGCGGTGGCCAGGGCTAGTGAGTCAGGGGCGGCCGGCCGGGGAAGGGAAGTCTGGGAGGGGGAGAGGCCAGCGGGGGAGGAGGGGGAGGTGCCCACGCCTCCGAGGCTGACCGGCCGTTTCGCAAACGCCGGGGAGGAGTCCACCCCCCCTCCGCCCCGGGGCCACAAAACTCGCCTTCCCCGGACCAGACGAGAGGAGAGGCGCAGGGAGGCGCGGACGGGAGCCGCCCTCCGGACACCTCCGGACATGGGCCGCCCGCCGCCCGCGCTGCTGCTGCTGCTGCCGCTGCTGTGGCTGCACACCTGCCTTCCAGGTAGGGGCTGGGCCCCCGGACGCCCGTGCGGGATTGGGGCCGAGTGCGGGGCTGGGCCCCGGACTGATGGGGGCTCGAGTTGGGGGAGGGGATCCCAGGCCCTGCGCCCCCAGACCAAAGGCTCCGCGGCCGCGCGCCTGGCCCGGGACGGCTGGCTGGGGAACGCGCGGGAGAGGGGACGGCTGCTCCAGGCCCTCCGCGAACGGGCTGGGCTTCACCCCGCTTCCCCGGGCGGAGGATACGGGAGCGGCGGGAGCCACCCAGGCGCCCTGACGGCGGGACTCCAGGCGCCGGGCTCGTCCCTTGCGGACCCTCCCCTCCCCCTGAGCCCCTCGCTCAGGTCGCCGTCTCCCCCGGAGAACGTGGGGCACTGAGTCAGGGCGGGGCGGGGTGCGGGGTGCGGGGTGCGGCGGTGAGTAACCCGCCAGGCGGGAGCAGTCACCTCTCGGGGAGGGAAGGGACCTCTGAGGAGGCCTTGGGGGCGGGACCGTGGCGGCTGGGAGGGGCTACGGGGCGGGGCTAAATACTGGAGGCGGGGCTAGAGGGTGGGGCTGAGACCTGGGCTCGAACTGCGGAGACAGGCAGGGGCGGGGAGACAATGTCGGGGCGCAGCTAGAAGCTCGCGGCGACCTGGGGGCGGGGCTAGGAACCTGCGGTAAACCAAGGGGCGGGTCTAGAAGCGAGGAGCCGTGCAGGGGCGGGGCGTTAATATCGGGGCGGAGCTGGGGGCGGGAAGAGCGCCTCGCGGGGGATTGATTGGTTGGGATTAGACTCGGGCAGGCTGGTGGGCGGGGTTAGAACTTCGGTACGGACAGGTGGGCGGGCGGGCGCAAGGGACCCCCAGGGTCGTCCAGGGGCTCGTGGAGGATCCCTGGGGCGGGGTGAGGGGACCCACAGGGACGGGCATAGAGAGTCCCGATGGACACAGGCGCGCGGGCGGGACTTCCCAAGCGCGGGGAAGTTTGCGGGGAGCGGAGAGGGAAGGCGGAACTCGGCTAGGCTGAAGCTCAGCGCTGGGACCGCGCGGGCAGAACCGGGAGCGCAGAGCCAAGCGAGTGTCCGAGGCCTGCGCACCGGGTCTTGGCGTCGAGGCGTGAGGGGTGAGGGGGGCCCGTGGTGCGGAGCTGCGATGACCCCTCCTCTCCCGTCCCCTCCTCTCTCCGCAGCCTCCCAGGGCCTGCGGTGCGTGCGGTGCGAGCGCACCGGGGCCTGCGGCGTGGAGGAGTGCGTGCCGGGCCAGGCTCTCTGCCGGACCACGGCGCTGCACGTGTGGGAAGGTGAGTTCCGGGAGCACGGCCCACGGGGGCGCCCGCCTCCGAGACCGCTTCCACATCCAGCGAGCTGGGGCTGGGGGGGGGGGGCGCTGCAGACCCCCATGCCCGGCGTCCACAGTGATTTGACCCAGGTGAAGGCCAGCTCCTAGCGACCTTGGCCACGCGTGCCCAGGGACACGAGTGTAAGACTGCTCTGAGCAAATGTGTTTGTGACATGGAGATCGGAAACAGCCCGGTGTCAGCCACGGCGCCCCGGTGTAATCACGTAGGGATGGAAGGCTGCACTGTTTGTTCATCTGAGAGGCAGAGAGCTTCCGTCTGCTGGTTCACTCCCTAAAGACGCTAGGAGCCAGGAACTCAGCCAGGCCTCCCATGTCGGTGGCAGGGGCCTAATTAACTGAGCCATGGCCACTGCCGCCCAGGGTCTGTACAGACAGGAATCTGGAGTCGGGAGCCAGGGCCGGGTGGTTTTACGCTTTTTTTTTTTTTTTTTTACATGTATTTGTCTTATTTTTAAAGATGTGTCTCTTAATTTGAAAGGTAGAGTTACAGAGAGGCACAGTCAGAGAGAGAGAGGTCTTCCATCTGCTGGTTCACTCCCCAGTTGGCCACAACGGCTGGAGCTGCGCCTCTCCAGAGCCAGGAGCCAGGAGCTTCTTCCAGGTCCCCTACACAGGTGCAGGGGCCCAAGGAGATGGCCCAGCTGCTTTCCCAGGCCACAGCAGAGAGCTGGATGGGAAGAGGAGCAGCCGGGACTCGAACCAGTGCCCATATGGGATGCCGGCACTGCAGGTGGCGGCTTTGCCACTACCACAGGGCCAGGTGCTGAGCCCAGGGATTATGGATGCAGGTGTCTTCCCTGCTGGCTGGGCTCTGTCTCTGGGCAGCAGTTCACGGAAGGAACTAGCGCTGGAGGTGCCAGTGTGGACACAGCTCAGAAACGCAACACCGAGGAGAAGCGGTGGGCTGCAGAGCATGACCCTCCCCTGCTGGGCGCAATAGAGGCTGTTGCCACCGGCACACCGTGTGAGAATCAGCTCCACCACTGGTTGCCTCTGGACAGGGCGTGAGGAGAGTGGGCTTTGGGAGGTGTGAATGAGTTTTAACTCTTTTAAATTCCAGTTTCAAAAAAAAAAAAAAGGCTGGCGCCGCGGCTCACTAGGCTAATCCTCCGGCTAGCGGCGCCGGCACACCGGGTTCTAGTCCCGGTCAGGGCGCCGGATTCTGTCCCGGTTGCTCCTCTTCCAGGCCAGCTCTCTGCTGTGGCCAGAGAGTGCAGTGGAGGATGGCCCAGGTGCTTGGGCCCTGCACCCCATGGGAGACCAGGAGAAGCACCTGGCTCCTGCCATCGGATCAGCGCGGTGCGCCGGCCGCGGCGGCCATTGGAGGGTGAACCAACGGCAAAGGAAGACCTTTCTCTCTGTCTCTCTCTCTCACTGTCCACTCTGCCTGTCAAAAAAATAAAAATAAAAAAAAATTAAAAATAAAAAAAGGCAAGACAAATATGGCAAAAAGCTGTTATTTTACAAAGCTGGGTGATTCTATCATTCTCATCCTGCTGGGCCAGCTGGAAGCATTTCCCTGTACTTTTTTTTTTTTTTAAGATTTTATTTATTTTGTTGAGAGGTAGAGTTACAGACAGAGAGGGAGAGACAGAGAGAGAGGTCTTCCATCCACTGGTTCACTCCCCAGATGGTCCCAACAGCTGGAGCTGGGCCGATCCAAAGCCAGGAGCCAGGAGCTTCTTCCGGGTCTGCCATGCGGGTGCAGGGGCCCAAGGAACTGGGCCATCTTCTACTGCTTTCCCAGGCCATAGCAGAGACTGGACAGGAAGTGGAGCAGCCGGGACGCTTACACGGGATGCTGACACAGCAGGCGATGGCTTCACACACTGTGCCACAGTGCTGGCCTTGGCCTTTCCGTTTACGAGTTCCTATTAGAGGCTACTCCCTCCTGACATCACCTGCTGGGGTACAGAGCAGGGGCCGATGGATCCAGAACGTTCCATGACGTGTCTTTACTGAGGAAGAGCAGGGTCACTCTAGAAAAGGTAGAATTGGACTCGGACGACGGGAGAGACCTGGCAAAGACTGGCCCTGGGAGGGGGTGGCCCCAGAGACCCCGGGGCGTCAGAGGCTGGGCGGGACCCGGCGGACCTGTGGCTAAGCGAGCTGCGTCTTCCCAGGAGGGGAGGAGCTGAAGGTGGTGGAGAGAGGCTGTGCCCACCCAGAGAAGACCAACAGGACCATGAGCTACCGAACCGGCCCACAGATCATCACGCTCACGGAGACCGTGTGTGCGTCAGACCTGTGCAACAAGCCCACACCTGGTGAGTGGCAGCCCGCGCCACCCCCGACCCCTCCCCGGGCCGCTGAGGAGCCTCTGTTAGCCAAGCTCAGCTGTCTCGTGGGGACAGGAGGTGGTCCCAGCCGTGATGCATGCACACACGAGGCTCCTAAGGGAAGTCGAGGCAGAGAGGCTGCGATGGGCCGGGGAGGGCCCCTGGAGAGGGGGTCTTTGAGAGACGGTGAAGAGGCTTCCATGAGGCCCAGTGCGGGCTTTGGAGTCTGCGCGGTTTGTGGAAAAGACTTAGAAAGGATCAGAGTTTCCGGAAATCCCACAGGAGATCAAGGGCAAGGGGGGGCGGGAGGGGCCGGCTTGGACAGGAAGCCGGCTGAGGCCACCTGTCGCGTGACGTCAGCGAGCACAGCGCTGCGTCTGCCCTGGGCTTTCCTGATTCTGCCAGGCTCGCATCCATCCTGACCGCCAGCTGTCACCTGCCGGCCGGCCTGAGTCCGCCGCTCACTTTAAGGAAGTGACCCGACAGGATGCTGCCTTCCTGTCCCGGCCGACAAGTCGGGGAGAGCGCTAGCTCTTGGCTCTGTGTCACGTGTGCAGGCAGACAGATGACTACACGCATGCGTGAGACTGGTCAGTGCCAGAGCAGACCCCGGGGCCCCTGCTGGGCCTCACAGGGACACGTGGAGGGTAGGGAGAAGGTGGGAGTGGGCGTGGGGAGGCAGCTGCCAATCCAGGCATTGGGTGACTCGCAGACCTGTAGCACCCTCCTCTCTAAGCCATCTTGGGTGCTGCTGGCAACTGGAATAGTCTTCCTGCACTCAGAACTGTGGGCCTCCGCCAGCCCTGCCCCCATGGGGTTCACCGTCCTGAGTGTGCACACGTGTGTGTCTGTGTGCATGTGTGTGTGTGTGCGTGTGGAAGGTGACAGATGCCTCTTCAGTGACTGGGCAGAGTACTCAGAGCTGTGACGGACGAGGCACAAGCAGGGGGTGGGGCTGGGATGGGGAGGTGGGGGCTGGGGTGAGGGAGGAGCAGAGGCTGTGGGGCCCCAGGGGAGACACCTGACTCGGGGCAGGGAAGGAGGAAAAAGACGTGGACAGGGTCAGGTTCTCTCAGGAACAGAAGCTACACTGAACTTCATTTATTTCATTTGAGAGAGAGAGAGAGAGAGAGAGAGAGAGAGACTCTTCCATCCACTGCTTCACACCCCAGATGCCTGCGATAGCTGGGGCTGGGCCAGGATGCAGCCCCTAATTCAATCCTGGTCTCCCACATAGTCCCTGCCCCAAGCACCTGAGCCATCACCAGGGTGCGCATCAGCAGGAAGCTGGAATGGGGGAGCAGAGCTGGGACTGGAACCCAGGCCCTCGGGCAGGGTGAGGGTGCCCCCAGTGGTGGGTTAACTGCCCTGCGGAAGCTGGGTGATGAGGGATCCCTCAGGTGGAACAGCTTGAGAACCAGTGTGTGTGTGTGTGGGGGGTCCCGCCAGAGCAGGAGGGAGCAGCTGGAGGAAGGGAGGTGTGGGGTGGGTGAGAGCAGCCAGTGCAGGGGCAGAGCGGGGCAGGGCGAGAGCAGCCAGTGCAGGGGCAGAGCGGGACGGGGCGAGAGCAGCCAGTGCAGAGGCAGAGTGGGGCGGGGCGAGAGCAGCCAGTGCAGGGGCAGAGCGGGACGGGGCGAGAGCAGCCAGTGCAGGGGCAGAGTGGGGCAGGGCGAGAGCAGCCAGTGCAGGGCAGTGCTGGGCAGGGCGAGAGCAGCCAGTGCAGGGGCAGGGCGGGGCGGGGCGAGAGCAGCCAGTGCAGGGGCAGAGCAGGGCGGGGCGAGAGCAGCCAGTGCAGGGCAGTGCTGGGCAGGGCGAGAGCAGCCAGTGCAGGGCAGTGCTGGGCAGGGCGAGAGCAGCCAGTGCAGGGGCAGGGCGGGGCGGGGCGAGAGCAGCCAGTGCAGGGCAGTGCTGGGCAGGGCGAGAGCAGCCAGTGCGGGGGCAGAGCGGGGCGAGAGCAGCCAGCGCAGGGGCAGAGCGGGGCGGGGCGAGAGCAGCCAGTGCAGGGCAGTGCTGGGCAGGGCGAGAGCAGCCAGTGCAGGGCAGGGCGGGGCGAGAGCAGCCAGTGCGGGGGCAGAGCGGGGCGGGGCGAGAGCAGCCAGTGCAGGGCAGCGCGTGCTCCGGGGGCCTGTGGGCAGTGGGAAGGAACACAGACTGCATCCTGGGAGCAGTGGGGGCCACGGAGGGCTTTTGAGCAGGGAAATCATGCTCACAATATTTTAAAAGATGGATTTATGTGTTTGAAAGGCAGAGTTACAGAGAGGGAGAGACAAAGGGAGAAAGAGATCTTCCACCTCTCAGTTCACTCCCCAAATGATTGCAACAGCTGCGGATGGGCCAGGCCAAAGCCAAGAGCCAGGGACTCCATCTGCGTCTCCCACGTGGGTGGCAGGGGCCCAAGGACCTGAAGCTTTCCCAGGTGCATTAGCAGGGAGCTGGATTGGAGGCAGAGCAGCCAGGATTTGAACCGGCACTCACATGGGATGCCCGCACTGCAGGCAGTGGCTTAAACTGGGATGCTTGCCCCGTGATCACAAAAAAATTTTTTTAAATTGTTTTTAAAGATTTATTTGAAAGGTAGACCAAGAGAAAGGCAGAGAGAGAGAGAGAGACAGAGACAGAGACAGAGGCAGAGAGAGGTCTTCCATCCGCTGCTTCACTCCCCAGATGGCCACAATGGCTGGAGCTGTGCTGATCTGAAGCCAGGAGCCAGGAGCTTCTCCTGTGTCTCCCACGTGGGTGCAGGGCCCCAAGCACTTGGGCCATCTTCCACTGCTTTCCCAGGCCATAGCAGAGAGCTGGATGGGAAGTGCAGCAGCTGAGACTCAAACCAGCGTCCATAAGGGATGCTGGCGCTTCAGGCCAGGGTGTTAACCCACCGCACCACATCACAGGCCCCAATCACAAACTATTAACACATCATTCTCACCTCAGAACATAAAGCAGGAGGGGAGGCAACATAGCAGAGGGGAAGCCAAGCTGCAGGTGGCGAGGTTGTCTGGATGCAGAGGAGGGCAGCTGACCTAAGGGTCAGGCGAGCAGAGGGAGGGAGGGACGTGGGCTGGCGTAAGCGCTCTCACAAAGACAGGTGAGCAGGCCTGAGCGACAGGTGAGATGGCAGCGGCAGACGTGCAGTTGTAGTCATGGTGAAGGCACTTGTACCAGACCGATCTCTCTGCCGGGGACAGCTACAAACACCGGACAGACAGTTCTTGGAAGCCCCTGGGTAGCGGCACACGGAGGGAGGAACTGGGGGTGTTTGAAGGAAGAGAGGCAGAGAGGCTGAGTGCCCCCCACAGCCCGCCTTGTCCCCGAGTGCTCTTCTGTTCCCCGCCGTGGAGGGGAAGCGGAGCCCACACAGACAGAGTCGCTAGACTGAGAAGTCAGGAGCTGGAGCTGACGACGAGAAGTGACATCCTGGAATGGCAGGGACCCCCAAAGCTGCCTGTGTGCCTCCCGTCGCTGGCAAGCTGTACACGCGCAGTGTGAGCCCGCAGGGAAGTCGGCAGACAGTACTGCCTGGGAAGTCACAGCGAGGCTTCCGGAAGCCAGCACTGTGGGGGAGCTGGGCTGAGGCTGCCAGGAGGGCTGGGAACCCCTCAGGCCTCCTGAGGCCTCACTCGGGGTGAAGGGACACTGAAATGGCTTGGCCCCACATCACGTCCTTGACGGGAAGAGCCCCCCACCCTCTTTGGAAGAAGACAGCATCACTTAGGCCCAGTACAAATTTGCTCTGTGATGTCTCGCATTGAATCAAAACTTACAAGGTACCCTTGGACCAGCTGACCAGGAACCAAAGGAAGCCCCAACAATAGAAACAGACTCTTAGAGATTCAGGTATTGGAGTCCTTAGACAGGGAACTTATCATCAATATATTAAAACAAAACAAAACAAACCATGGGGACTGGAGTCGGCACAGTGGGTAAGGCTGCTGCCTGAGACGCCGGCATCCAGTATGAGTGCTGGTTCGAGTCCCGGCTGTTCCACTTCTGATCCAGCTCCCTGCTAATGCATTTGGGAGGCAGAAGAATATGGACCAAGTGCCTGGGCCCCTGACACCCATGTGGGAGACCTGGATGGAGTTCCAGGCTCCTGGCTTTGGCCTGACCCAGCCCCGGTCATTGCGGCCATTTGGGGAGTGAACAGTAGATGGAAGATCTCTCCTATGTCTCTCTGTAAATCTGCCTTTCAGATAAATAATGAAATCTTTACAAATATGTACGTATTCAAAAATAGAGGGAATGATAAGTTTTATCATCTGGAATTCATTCTTCAAGAGTCAAATAGGAAACGGAGAACAAAACTGAAGTGAAGAACTCCACAGGTGTGCCCAGAAGAGCTTAGAAGCAGCAGAGCAAAACGACTGGCAGTGGAGGGGGAGTCTGACCTGCCAGCTAAGACGCTGGTCGAGACGCCCGCGTCCCGTACTGCAGGGCTTGGGTCTGATGCCCACCTCTGCTCCTGACTCCACGTCCTACTCATGGAGACCCGGGAGGCGGCCATGATGGCTCAAGTGGTTTGGTTCCTGCCACCCATGTGGGAGACCTCGATGGGACTTCTGGTTCCTGGCTTTAGCCTCTGTCGAGCCCCAGCCGTCATGGGCATTTGGGGAGTGAACAGGAAGATGGGAGTGTGCATCTCTCTCTCTCTCTCTCAGTAAATAACTTTTTAGAAGATTGATAACTCCAGGACAGGACAGACATCCCCAGGCTGATGCGTGCATGTGAGGATGAAGGGATAGTTCTGGTTTCTGCCCTGAGGGTCTGGGACGGAGCCCCCCAGAGAGGTGGAACTCAGGAGGAGGGGGGAGGGTTCAGCTGCGGGCAGGCGGGGACTCGGGTGTTTGAGGTGCAGCCAGGAGCATCCTTTGTGTGCTGTGTGCAGGTCTGGAGCTCCGCGATTTGGGAGTGAAAGGGAAGCTAGCTCGGGAGATGGCACCCCCGTGGGAAACAGTCCACACCCTGAGACGCACAAGGGACTACGGCCCCAGGGACCCCTGTGCCCGGAAGTCCCAGAGACCCTGATGGCGACTCTCGCCGCAGCTGTTTGGGCGGTGATGAGGCTGGGTTTCCCTTTGGTGGACGCTCGTGTGAGCAGGCCCGGGCTGTGGGCCTGGCCGTTGTTCTTGGAAGGAGATGATTTGGCCGGGGCTGTGGGTGATTCACCTAATTGCACTTGCCTGCAGCCGAGCGCCTGGGCCGAGGCAGCCCTTGTGCTTCCTAAGACTTGGCCCGGACTCAGGCCGGATATCTGGGGTCAGGAAGGGGAGGGTGTGCGCCAAGGCCTGGGCCCAGGAACAGCCCTGGTGTGTCCAAGGAACAGGCACCCGTCCAGCTGGCCTGCACCGGAAGGGCCACGAGCAACTTAAAGTGGATCAGTCAAATGAGGCTCCGCCCCCGGGCACAGCCAGTGTACAACGGGACTTCAGAAAGTTCGTGGAAAATGCGCGGCTTGAACAAATTGCAGATGGAGTGCAAAACAAGATTTATGTATTTCAAAGGCAGAGAGAGAGAGAGAGCAGTCTTCCAGCCACTGGTTCACTCCCCAGCTGGCCACAGCGGATGGGGCTGGGCCATGCTGCAAGCAGGAGCCTGGAGCTCCAGCCGGGTCTCCCATGTGGGTGGCGGGGGCCCAGGTACTTGGGCCGTCCTCCGCTGCTCTCCCAGGTCATAGCAGGGAGCTGGAGCGGAAGGGGAGCGGCCGGGACTCGAACCAGTGCTCCGAGATGGAATGCAGGCCTCAGAGGCAGGGCTTGACCCACTGTGCCAAGATGCCAGCCCCATAATCGATTGCCGACTGCCCCAAAACGGAAGGCGAAGACGAGCATGCGGGAGTTGGCGAAGTTTCTAAAAGTTGAGGGTCGCAGGGCAGCTCAGCTGGGTTCCTGTGGCTCAGGCTCTGTCGCCGGCGCCGTGAGGCCGTGAGGCCGTGAGCAGGGGCTGCTCGCCTGGCTTTGGCCGGGACCTCCCTCCCCTGCCGTAGGGACCTCTCCATGGTGCTGGCGGCGCGTCCACCCCGGCAAGGCAGCCGAGCCGGCCAGGCACAAGACACAGGGTCTGCTTTTCCCTCATTGGTCAGACACACATACGGGGTGGGGGGGGGCACAGAGCTGTCATCAGCTGGTCCACCCCCCAGATGCCCCAAGAGTCAGAGCTGGGCCGGGCCAAAGCCAGGAGCTAGGAACCGGAAGTGCGCTCCCGGTCTCCCGCGTCGGGGCAGGGACTCAACTACTTGAGTCATCACCAGCTGCCCCCGAGGGCACGTGAGCCGGAAGCCGGACGGGGGCACAGCCGAGACGTGCGCCCAGGCTCTGGTCCGGCGTGGACACCCCAAGCCACGCCTCAGCCGCGGAGCCCAACACCCACTCCGAGGCGCGCACGAGGGCATGAGCTCCGGGATGCAGGATCTTTGGGGGGCACCGGGTGGAGGGGAGAGCGCAGATGATCCCGGAAGCCTGAGGCGGGGTTCGGGAGAGGAGGAAGCCAGGAAGGGCGCCCCAGGCCTGGGAGCCCGTGGGGCGCGGGAGGCCTGCGCGGTGTCGAGTCTGGGGGCCCAGAGGGGCTGCGGAGGAAGAGGGGGTTCCAGGACGACTCAGGAGGCAGAGCGGACAGGGCCAGGGCAGGATGAGGGGAGCAGCAGCCTAGGGGGGGCGGGGCCCCAGGGCGCCCCCTGCAGCCACAGCCGCCTGCCTCTCTTCCCAACAGGCCAGGCTGCCCCCTTCCCCCGAAGCCGCTACCTGGAATGTGCTTCCTGCGCCTCCTCGGACATGAGCTGTGAGAGGAGGCGGGAGCAGAGCCTGCAGTGCCGGCACCCGGGAGACCAGTGTCTGGAGGTGGTGAGCCACCGGAGCCAGGAAGGTGAGCCCCAGGTCGCGGGCGGGAAGTCCAGGCATCGGAAGCCCAGGGCCACGAGGACAGCCCCCGAGTCGGCGGGGACCCAGATGCCTTCCATTTCTTATGTGTCACCTCCATTCTCAAGACTGCCTTGTAGTCCAAGGTGGCTGCCAGAGCTCCAGACCTCGTGGTCAAATCCCAGAAAGAAGGAAGGGTGTGGGGGTTCTCCCTCTGCCAGGCCCAGTCAGCAGGTCCACTCCTATCACATGACCAGAACCTCATCCCACAGCGGGAGAGGCCGGGGAAACGTAGTCTTTTGGCTTCCCGGAATAAACCAAGGATCCTGTGGTGCAGAGACGGGCAGAGACGGGCCCCGCAAGCACAGTGACCTCTGACCTCTGCCCCCCAGGGAGCCTGCGGGATGAACGCCACTCCCGCGGCTGTGGCCACCTGCCTGGCTGCCCGGGGCCCACGGGCTTCCACAACAACCACACCTTCCACTTCCTGCTATGCTGCAACACCTCCAACTGCAACAAGGGCCCAGGTAGGGGGGCCCAGGGGAGCCTGGGGCGGGCAGGGAGGCGCCCGGCGGAGCGAGCCCACGTCTGCCCCCCTCCCGTCTCTCCAGCTGCCAAGCTGCCCCGCCCATGGCTTTGAAATCCACGCCCACCCACGACACCCATGTGCGTTTTTCATGAACGTGCTGAAAGCCCCTTGCAGGCATGGCTTCCTTTTTAACCAAAACCTAGACAGGTTTCGTTCTTTAAGAGGCGGACAGCTCTTCGCCTCTGGCTTCCTCCCCGAATGCTGGCAGCGGCGGGCCGGGCGGGGTGGGGGTGGGGGCCAGAGAAGGGGCTCCCACTCTGCTCGCCCCGGGGACGCCCCCCAAGGCCAGCCTCGGCCCCCGACGGCCCCGCGTGCTGACCGCTGACCCCCGCGGCCCGCGCCCGTCTTCTCCCCAGTGCGGGAGCTGCACAACCTGCCGCCCAACGGCCTCCAGTGCTACAGCTGCGAGGGCAACAGCACCCACGGGTGCTCCTCGGACGAGACGACCCTCACCGACTGCCGGGGGCCCATGAACCAGTGCCTGGAGGCCACTGGCACCGACGGTGAGGCTCTGGGGGGCGCTGGCCGGGGACGCTTCACTGGGGGCAGCGTGGGAGGCGGGCCTTCCTGTGGGAAAGGCGGGACTTCCGTTGGGAGGGCGCCAATAGTAGCAAGGCGTCCGGCGGTGGACATTCTGCCGTGGGCTTCCGAGGGGCGGGACTTCCTGTGGGCACACGCTTTCACGCAGGGACATCTTGGAAGGTCCCTGTGGTCCAGAAGTTCTTAACTTTTTCGGTCTTTTTTTGTTTTACCCTTGAGATAGACTCATTCATTCGTTCATTCATTCATTCATTCATTCATTTAGCAGAGTTGAAGGGAGAGGGGGAGAGACGGCGAGACAGAGAGCTTCCATCCACTGCTTTGTTCCCCAAATGGCTGCCTACAGCCTGGGCAGATCCAGACCGAAGCCAGCAGCCAGGCGCTCCGTCCAGGCCTCCCACGTGGGTGCAGGGGCCCAAGCGCTGGCCCAACCTCTGCGGCTTCCCCCTTTAGCAGGGGGTCGGATCGGAAGTAGAGCAGCCGGGACTTGAACCAGCGCCCATAGGGGGTGCCTGCCGAGCCACAGCGCCGGCCCACTCTTAGGTCTTAACATTCTCTCAGGCGCCTAAAAAAAAAAAAATAGAAAAAAAAATCATTGTTTGTGTAAGTGGCGTCCATACCTACATACTGCGCTGGAATTAGAACTGAGAAAAACTCTAAAGGCTTATTTATTCCTTCTGCAGTAACAGTTATAGCTCTCACTGCGTAGTAAGAAAAGTCACATATTTCTTCCATGAAAAACGCCTGTATTTCCCCCAAACAACAAAAAAAAAAGCGTGGTGGGAAGACTGGCATTGTCTGCGCCGCACATGGCGTGAGTGTCTGGCTAGGAGAAGACAGCTGGGGCCCTGCATATGCTCTGCCTTCAGTCTGAGCCGGTCGCCTGTGTCCTGGAGTTTCTGGAACACTCCGCGCGGGAGGGGGAGGACGAGGCCAGGCATCGCGTCCGTGCTGGCTTCGCGCTGCCCCAGGGGTCTCCAGGCCCCCCGGGGGCGCCGGCACCTGCTGCAGCGCACAGCCCGGCGGCTCACGCGGGCTTCTGTCTCCTCAGGGCTGGGGAACCGGAGCTACACGGTCCGCGGCTGCGCCACCGCCTCCTGGTGCCAAAGCCTGCACGTGGCCGAGGCGTTCAGCCTGACCCACCTCAGTGTCACCTGCTGTGCAGGCCACGGCTGCAACAGCCCCGCCTCGGACGCCGAGCACCGCCGGGCGGGCGCCCCCCGGCCCGGCCCGGCCCCGCTCGGCCTCCTCCTCACCGCGCTGGCCACCTCCAGACTGTGGGGAGTCACTCTCCTCTGGACCTGAGCCCCCGCCTCCACCCCGGGCTGGATCCGGGGGGACCCCTCTCGTCCGTCCCTGGACCCGCGTCTCCCCAGCTGCGGAGCCACGGGCGGGGACCCCTGGCTGATGAGTATTGTTGTCGCTAGTGCTGTTTTTATTCATTAATATTCACGATATTTATTTTATACTTAAATAAAGACTTTTGTACCGTACCCACGCTTCTCTGTCGTACCTACCTCTGGGAGGAGGACGGGGCGAGGGTCCTGGACTCCTTGGGTGACCCAGGCACTCGGGTGCCCCTCTGTGGACGTGCACCTGCGGCCGGCCTCTCACTGCTGTGTCGCCTCTCCCTGCGTGCTCTGGGAAGGGAGGCAGACTGAAGAGAAGCCCCCACTTGGTGCACCCCGGAGCAGACTTGAGATCAGGATTGCGTTGCCCCGGGCGCTCTGGGGCAGGGGACAAAGGTGAGCTGTGGTCCCCCGGATGCCATGGAGCTGATGAGGAGAGACCAGCCTTCCCACTGCAGCAGCACTCCTGGGGCAGGGTACTGGAGAGTGTGGGTCCTCACTGTGCGCCGAGGCTGCCCATCCCCCAGGGCTGCATGGCTCATGAAGACGACAGGGCACCTTCCCCTGGAGTGCGGGGACAGGAGAGGGACAGTCGGGGGTTCAAGGCTTCCTGCAGGCACAAATGCCACCACCTGTCCTTGTGGCGACTCCTTGGGACGGGGTCCGGCTCTTCGCCCCCTGAATCCAGGGACGATGATGATTGGAAGCTGGCGGCCATCACCGTTTGCGGGCGCTGGAACCAGGCTTTGGGAGACGGCCGTCTTTCCCTTCGCTTTGGAACACACGCTCTGGGGAAGTCCTACCGCCCCAGGGCGGCCATGCTGTGAGGAAGCCCAAGCACTGAGGGTAGGGTCCACAGACAGGGAGCCCAGGCGTCCCGGCCAGCTCAGCCCAGGCACCCCGGGGGCCTGCACCCAACACAACTGGGTTCGTGTCCCGGGACTGCTGTAAGAACTTCCTGCAAACCGATGCACCAGGTGGCTTCAAGCCACAGGAACCTAATCCTCTCACAGTTCTAGATGCTAGGAGCCAGAAATGAAGAGGCTGAAAAAGCCGAGCTCCCTCGAGTCTCTGCAAGGAGGAATCCTTCCTCGCCTCCGTCCCTGGCTCACCCTGGGACCTTCTCAGTGAGTGTGGGTGCCTTGAAACCAATCAATCTATCTCGATCTCTCCTTACAAGAATAACAGTCAGTGGATTTAGGCTGCACCCTAATCCAGTTTGGGACAATTTATTCATTAACTGCAGGAGCCTGGAACTCCATCGAGGCGCATCAGCAGGGAGTGGAACAGCCGGGACTTGAACCAGCGCTCATACAGTATGCTGGCCTTTCATGAACTCATTTAATCACACATGCAAAGACTATTCCAAATAAGATCGCATTCATAGATCCTGGGTGGGTGAGGGGAGCAAGGGGATCAGGACTTTAACTCACATGATGGCGGACGCAATTCGACCCACAATATCCACCAAAAGCCGGAGCCCAGGCTTCCCCTGTGTGGCCCCCAGTGAACCCGCCCCTGCATCTGCAGCTGGTTGAACCAAGCCCTGTGGTCCCAGAGCCAGTGCGGCTCAAATGCCTGACGCCAGGATCACGGAATGGTTGTGGTTCTCCACCATCACGTTTGCAGGCTGTCTCCTCGTGCAGGACTGGTTAGCTGGAACTAACGGCCGGGCCTGCCGGGCTGCTTGGTGTTAGCTTATTCCCCACTATGAGTGTCATGGAGAGCAGGACCTTCTGTTTGCTCACCTCTGTAGGCCTGGCCATGGCAGGGGATGAAGAAAGAAAGGGGGGGGGGGGACTGCCTCTCCCATGATGCCCTGCAACAGAAACTGGCCAGGACAACACTCAAGGCCTTCACGGAAAACCCATGTCATGAAAAAGTTACACAAGGATTGTATTACATGCACCAAAATAAAGTTATCTTCTAATCTCATTTTTCCCATGAAGTGTTTGAAGTACCCTTGTAACTCCCGTGCTGTCCTACAGCAGGGGTGGGGCCAGAACAACACCATCCGAGATACTCCACAGTCAGAACTGAGGTTAACGTCACCTTTCCCATAATTCCCTACAGCATACTGCAGCTGGGGACACATCTCCCACGATCCCCTACGGCAGGAAGTGAAGCTAGAACTGAATTTCCCATGAGGCCCTGTGGCAGAGCCTGGGGCTAGGGTTGCATCTCCCATGATGCCTTCCAGTGGGGATCAGGAGACACAGAACCGTGTCCCATGAGCCACCTGGCAGATACTGAGGCTAAGGGCAAATTTCTCATCACGTCCTGAGCCATAGCTGGTGATCAGGACCGAATAGCTCCCAGGTTTTTTGCTCAGGGATCTTTAGTTGCAAGAATAGTTAAGTTCCTGCTGACTTAAGCAAAAGCAGTGTTATTGGAAGTTCAGAATCCAAGCAAGAGCTAGGTCTCCGGGCCCCACCAGGGACAGGAAATAAAATTGAAAGGCTGAGCTGTGTGAAAAATCAATTGTCTCCCTCTTGCAGAATCTCAATCACTGTCTCTCCATCTCGCGCTTTCTGACTGTGAATGTGTGGGTTTGTTCCCTCCCGGTCTTTTGCTTGGTTTTCCTGTGTCTCAGACGTCTACTTCACGTGTAGCAACCGAATGCGCCCTTGGAGATGGTAAATACCATCTCCGTCTCTTTGCTGCTATCACAAAACCCCAGAGTTCTAGGTACTTGGTAAAGCAAAGAGATCCGGGGATTCAAAGGCAGGACCCCGCACCTGCAGGGCTCTGGTGTGGGCCTCCCGGCAGTTGGCACTGCAATGATGGGAGTGTATGCAGAGGAGGCTACGCTGTGAGACAGGAAGCAGGAGACTGGGGAGAGCCAAGGTCATTCCTTTTATCTTTTTATTACTTATTTATTTACTGTAAAAAAAATTTACTTGTGTATTTGAAAGGCCTGGAGATACACACAGAGAGAAGGAGAGACAGAGGGAGGTCTTCCATCTGCTGGTTCACTCCCCTAAATGGTCACAATGGCCAGGGTTGGGCCAGGCCAAAGCCAGGGGCCAGGAGCTTCTTCCAGGTCTCCCACACGGGTGCAGGGGACCAAGGACTTGGGCCATCTTCTACTGCTTCCCCAGGCCATAGCAGAGAGCTGGATCAGAAGTGGAGCAGTTGGGACTCGAACCAGCTTCCACATGGAATGCTGGCATTGTAGGCAGTGGCTTAACCTTTTACACTACAGTGCCAGCCCCTTTTTTATTTTCTAAAAAAAAATTATTTTATTACAGAGAGAGAGAGAGAGATGTATCTTTCATCTGCTGGTTCACTCCTCAAATGGCAGCAACAGCCAGGGCTGGGCCCAAGCACTTGGGCATCTTCCACTGCCTTCCCAGGCGCATTAGCAGGGAGCTGGATCAGAAGTGGAGCAGCCGGGACTTAAATCAGCTTCCACATGCAACACTGGCTTCTCAGGCCGTGGCTTAACGCACTGCACCACCACACCAGCTCCAGTCCCTTCTTCAATAAACAACCCCTCCCTTTTTTTTTGGCTGGAGCTTCCTCTCTTGAGACCCTGCCCACTCCTTGAGACCAGCATTAATCATTCCACGAGGGCAGAGCCCACATGACCTAAATAATTCTGTAAAAGCTTCCACCACTTCAACACTGCCACACTGGAGACCAAGCTCCCGTCCGGCCTCTGCGGGACAAACCATATCCAAACCACCACAAGTATCAAAAGCCACTGGAGTCCCAGGTCTAGGATTCTAGCTGGGCGATTCGGACCAGGTCCAGCTTGGGTCACAGCACTGTCCACAGCCCTCCCTAGTCAAAGCCACCACAACGGGGGCACTTGCCAAAGGCGGTGGGAGATGGAATGAGAAGATGAGTTTAGGGGCCAGCTCTGTGGCACAGTGGGTTAAGCTGCTGCCTGGGACACCAGTGTCTCATCTGAGCACTGGTTCAAGTCCCGGCTGCTCCACTTCCGATCCAGCTCCCTGCTCACGCACCTGGGAAAGCAGCGGAAGATGGCCCAAGTGCTCGGGCCCCTGCGTCCACCTAGGAGACCCAGATGGAGTTCCTAGCTCCTTGCTTTAGCCTGGCCCAGGCCCGGCTGTTGTGGCCATTTGAGGGAGTGAAACAACCAATGCAAGATCTGTCTCTCCCTCTCCCGTGTGTAACTCTTCCTTTCAAATAAACAAAGCTTTTTGAAGAAGAATATTTATTTTGATGCAAAAATATGCGAAATGCAGACATACACATGAGAGGTCTTTAAAGGGGTCAGAGCAATGCAGATTATGAAAAAAAAAAAAAAGCACAGATCTCAGAATTGTTGAAAACAAAATCACTTTGCAAGAGTCATTCCCTGTTGTCCCTCATACAGCTGGTCGGGTCACAGGCAAGCACCCACACTGGCGAGTCGTCTCAGCACGCTGCCTGCTCAGCCAGGGAAACAGTCCACGTGCCAAACACCGACCACAAGCCCGGGGGAGGAGCTGGAGAGGAGAGCTGGCCCTTGCCACGGGGTCGCTCCGCAAGCCGGGCTGCCCCCGTGGCCTCTGCGTGAGTCTTGGGCCACGCCATGCTCGGGGTTGCCACCGGGGTGGCAAGAACCCAAGTACTTGGGCCGTCATCCGCTGCCTTCCAGGTGAGTTAGAAGAAGCCGGATTGGAAGCGGAGCAGCTGGGGCTCCATCCCAGGTGCTCCAAGCAAAGAGCCCGCCGCATCCCAATGCTCACCCCAAAACTGTTCTCTTCCTCTTAAGCCGGTTGAGTTGGGTTTGCTGTCACTCACCCTAAACTCCCACTGGACAGTTTAGGGGCCTGGGGGGGTAAGAGGAGGGACAGGTCCTCCACTGTCACGGCGCCCTCCGATGGAAGAAATCGTAGAACCCAAAGATGCTGGGTGAGGACCAAACCGACATCTCCCAGGGTGGCCCACAGTGGGGGCAGGAGACGTCGGCTGCCGCCCTGAGCGGGGACGCTCATTGGTTCTTGCAAGAAAACACATCTGTGAAGGACTCGCTGACCCAGTCCTGACCAGCTGGTCAAACGCCTCGCTCCTGTGCAGCCCGGGCCACACATCGGTGACCCTGGGTGGCAGGGGACTGGGGCTGACCACCTCTCTCCCCAGCCAACAGAGGCTGGTAACCTGAGAACCGAAAAGCAAAGAAGCCATTCAGAACTGTGGTCCTGGGGACCCAGGGGCTGATGGCAGCTTTAGATGCTGGACTAAAAGGGTGTTGGGAGCCGAAGGGCCTTGCTGGGCCCGGATGTAGAATTTCTTCGGTGGAGAGAAACAGTAAGGATGTTCCTAAGTGGTGTATCCGGGCCTCACTGTACCTGCGTGGCCAGGGGGCCTCCTGCTTCCCGTAGTTTTTCAGTCTTGCTGGGTCCTGCAGGTGACAAGGGGCACCCCAGGCCCACAGGAGAGGATTCGGGGGGAAAACACTCCTAGGAGGGAGAAGCCACCCAGGCCTGCAGGGGTGAGCCAGCGTCTGTGATGGGCGGTGAGACACGAAGCGACAGGCAGGGCCACCGAGAGAGGCAGGCTGGGGCAGGGAGCCGGGACGCCCCTCCTCGGGAGGGAGGCGCAGGCGAGGACTTTCCGGGCCCGGCCGGGACCAGAGGGCGCGGGCTGACCCCGTCCGGGCGCCCGGGCCCAGGCCCCGCCCTGCGCAAGACACCTTCACCCTCACACGCACCTGTGCCCGCAAAACCCCGCACACCCCCGTCGCCTGCCATCGCAGCCCCTCCCCAGGGCTCACACCGCCACGCACACCCCCCGCGCAGCGCGCCCGGCTCTCGCACCCCGCATACGGCACCTATCCCGCAGCAACGCCCTCCCACGCAGCCCTCGCGCCCCGCACACTCGGCCTCCCGCGCCGACGTTCTCACCCCCGCAGCACACCTTCGCCCAGCGACACCTTCGCTCGGCACCCGCAACTCTCGGCCCCCAGCCCCTCTCCCGCGCCTGCGCCCCCTGCACCTCCCACCCCGACTCCGCGCGCTGCCCCCCATTGTTGCGGGGCTCTTCGCCGCCGCCCCCGCCCCTCCCCAGTCCTGGCCCCGCCCCCGCCTCGGAGCCCCGCCCCCGGGCGGGCAGGGGGCGGGGCTCGGGGGCGGGGCGGGCGGCGCGGGCGGTGCAGGTGCCGGGCCGGGAGCGAGCGGCGGCGGCGGCGGCGGCGGCACCATGGGCCGGGCCCGGCGCTTCCAGTGGCCGCTGCTGCTGCTGTGGGCGGCCGCGGCGGGGCCAGGTAGGGTCGGGGGCCGGGGTCGGCTGGCCGGGTTAGGGCGGGGGGCGCGCCGCGGTGACAGCGCGGTCGCCGCGGGGCCGCAGAGGCCGAACAATGCGCGCGGGGCCGGGCTGGGCCCCCTCCCCGGGACAAAGCGCAGCGCGGGCCGGGAGCCGCGAGCCGCGAGCGGGGGAGGGGGCGCGGGCCCCGGCCGCCGTGCCGCAGCCCCCCCACCCGCAGGCCTGGATCCCGGCGGGGACAAAGGGCCCGATACCGCCCCCCCTTCAACAAGCCCGCCTTCTCCGGACCGGTCCCGCTGCCCTTCTGCCTGGCGTGCGTCTCTCTGCCGCGCTCCTTGTCCCCCTACCCTTGTCCTCTGTCCCTCCTGTCTGTCCCCCTTTCTCCTTGCCTCCCTGTCCCCCATCCCTCTGTCCTGTCTTTGTCGCCCACCTCTGTCCCCTGGTCTCCGTCCCTTTCTCCCGGGTCACTCTGTCCCCTCTCCATTCTCTCCGCTCACCCTTCTCTGCCCTCCTTCTCTGTCTCTGTCCGTGTCTGTCACCCTTGTTTCTCTGCCCCCCCATCTGCCCGTCGCTGTCATTGTCACCCCTTTCTCTAGCCTGCCCGGCCACCCATCTCCCCCCCCCCCAGCCCCTTCTCTTGTCCCAGCGCCTCTGCGCCTCTCCCTCCACCCCACAACCTTCACCCGGGAACCCTCATCTCGGCTTCCCTCTGCGCCCCCCGGAGGCAGGCAGGGCAGGGTGAGGAGCCCGGGGGAGGGGGATGTCCCCATGTGTGTGGGGGAGTGGGGCTGGGGAACCCTGATGTGTGGGCACACACGTGGGGTGAGCAGATGCATCCCCAAACCTCGGCACCCATGCACGTGCCCAGGCCAGGACTTAGAAGCCCCCTCCAGGACACCCAGGGAGTGCTTCACACCCCCTGATCCCACACTGTGAGGAATTGGAGACCCCCAAGACGGGGTGACCCTGAGGCCGGGGACAAGGTCAGCAAATGTCACCCACACACTCACACTGTGTGTGTCCAGCCTGCCCCAGGTCACCCCCTCGCAGAGGGGCCAAGTCCGCGTTGGGAGGTAGCTGGGCACCATGAGGTGGGCAGGAGGCTCTGTGGAGGTTGGGGAGAGGAGTGGTACCCAGGCGGCAGGGGCTGGGGGCCTGGGCTTCAGTTCCGCCTCGTGCCTTTGCCCCAGCAGCCGGGGACAACCCCCCCTCTGCAGGCTTCAGCTTTCCTTTGTGTAAAGTGAGGCTGGTGAACTCAGTGACCCCCGGGGAGAAGGGCAGCTCAGTGCTGCGGGGTTTCTAGCAAGTTGAGGACGCCCGTGGGGTTGGGGCCGGGGCCTCCGCCCCCCCCCGGGGGGGGGGGAGCTGAGCTGCTTGCTCGCTGGCTCGCTCGCTCAGGCTCTCTGCCCCTCTTCCTGCCTCTGATTTGAACTTTCAGCATTGCCGTCTCTTTGCAGCAGCTGCCACGGTTTCCCAGATGAGAGCCTGGGTGCCTGAGCCACGGATCAAATTTTGTTTTTCTTTGTGATTTTTTTTTTTTTTTTTTTTGAGGCTGAGAACCAGGCTCATAGCATCCAATGAATCCAGTAAACAGCAAACCTGAGGGTGTCTTAGAGCATCTGCGTCATTAGGATTCTAGACTCCTGGAGTCTTTGGCGTCTTAACACCTCGTTCCAGTGCTAGCGGTGTTAGCATCCTAGCGCCTCGGCGCCTTTCAAATTCTGACATCTCCAGCCCTCGGATTCCCAGGTCTGCCATCTGGAATCTTGACAGCAGAGCATCATGGGAACTCGGGGCCTCAGAAGCAGGACGTACGTAGGCTAAGGTGACCACCAGCCCCGGCTAGAGGCTCCCTCCCTCCACCGCTTCGGGCAGGCAGCTCTCCGGCCTCGTCCCTTGTTTGATTTTAGTCTCAGCACTTCCTGCCATCCTAAATCCTCTCGGTAAACTTTCTCTGGATTCAATGGCGTGGGTGTCGCAGGTGGAGAGCACACTTGGCATCCTGGGAGCTCAGGAGCTGGGTCGAAGCCTGGCCTGGCCCTCTCCTGTGCCATCCGTCCCCACCCCGTCCCCTCCCGTGGAGCCGTAGCACATGGCCTCCGAGTGGCTGAGCACAGCGGCCTCTGCTCGCCGGATACTTCCGAATGGCCTTGGCCTCCGCATTTCAGGGCCTTCCTCTCTGGTCTTGCCCAGCCGGTGGGAGATGGGGTGCGTTGCGCTCCAAAATGTATCCCTTGCTGCAGGGTGCACGGGTGCACCCAGGACACCGGCAGAGGATGCTGGGACCCCCGCCAAGAGGAAGAAGGGTCTGGGGTGGGCGAGGAGCGGAAGTGAGAAGGCCCCAGAGACCCTTGGGTGGGCCGGGAACTGAGCAGGACAGAAAGGAGCAGAGGGGACAGACAGACAGACGCAAGGATGGGGAGGAGACGGGCGGGGGGCTGTGGTGGGAGTTTGTTCATTGAGATCAAGTCTTCCTCCCAGGGTGACTCACTCCTTCCCCACCCCCACCCCGCCGCCATGGAAGTTCTCAGCCACTCTGAGAACAGGGGGTCCCCCCACCCCCGGTCATGAGCCACCCCAAGAACAGGTCTTGTGAAGATTCTGTCGCTGACCCCCGCCCACCCGGCCTGAGCCCCAGAGCCCGGGGGTGGGGGTCAGGGTCTGCGGTGGATTCCGAGCCCTCGGCAGCAGCAGGGCTGGGCCCGGGGCTGGGTGAATGTCGTGCGAGCCTGGCCTGTCCCCGTCTTGGGGAACACAAAGGCAGCTTTCTCTTTCTGGGTGGGGGGAGCTAGAGATGGCCAGACCTGCCAGCATCCAAGGGCCTGTGGCACCAGGACCCAAGCACCCACTGGCTGCTGCCGGCGCGGACCGACCACAGGCTTGTAGGAACCACGCACCCCGGCTCTCCCCAGGAACCCAGAGGGCAAGGGGGTGGGCCCAGCGCTGGCCTTCCAGGGGAGGGGGTGCATGGTGGGCAAGGGCGGTGGGGGAACGGACAGTAGGAGCTCAGGGCAAGCTCGCACCCTCCGCAAGCGGGAATGTGTCCCCTCGACCCTGCACCCAGGGACAGCCTCTCTGAGCTCCCCTCCCCTTGGCTGGGCCTGAGACCTGGCATCCGGGGAGTCCCGAGTATCCCAGGAATGTGGGGGCCACAGGGAAGACTTTGTGTGTGTGCGAAGCTGCTGACTCACCCCAACGCCCCCACCTGGTGCCTGGGCCCCCAGCTGGGAGGGGGCCCCAGGGCTGAACAGGGCAGCTCTGTGGTTCTGGGGCCGAGGGCTATGGACTTAGAGGAGGAGAAGGACTGGGGGCCTGGACCAATGGGTCTGAGGGAGGAGGCGCTGGGGGCCTGGAGCCCTGGGTCTGAGGGAGGAGGGGCTGGGAGTGTTTACTCCCAGGTCTTGAGGATGGGTGGGGGTCCTGGGAGAGGAAGGGGCTGGGGGGAGTGTTGTCCAACTCCAGGTTTCCAAAGGAGGGGGCTGGGACCCTGCCGCCTAGGTCCTGCGAATACAGGCGCCTTCACAAGGCTGAGCTGAGCTGGGGAAGAATTGACGCTTTGTGCAAGGATGTTCGGACTCCGCCATTGGTGGGGGGCTGCGGGGGGGTTCGGTCAAGATGCAGGGATGTACCACCTCCCTGGGGAGGAGGGGGAACAGAGGCAGGATGCCAGGAGCCCCCTGGGGAGCCAGCACACAGGGGGTGACTGTGACCTTCCCGCAGCCGTGACCTTGAGACTCCCTTGGGTATTCGCTGACTCAGGACCCAGGAAGTGCTCCCCCACCCCGCTCAGTCTCCGTGGAAACATCCACCAGCTGTGTGCTCTGGACCCCTGGCTCCTGAAGGAGGAGGGGGCTGGAAACCCAGGCAGGCTCCCGCGTCTCAGGGGGGAGAAGGCCGGGGGCTCCGACTCCTGGATTGGAAGGCAGAGGATGCTGAGAGCCCAGACCCCTGCAGCCTGCTTGAGGAGGGGGTTAGGGGGCTGGGCCCGCGGGTCCCGAGGCGGGAAGTGGCTGCATCCCTGGGTCTGGGGGCGGAGGGTGCAGGCTCCCGGGTCTCCACGCATCACCTGCTCAGCCCCTCTCCTGGACACCTTCCCCGTCCCTTTTTCCCAGGCACCATCCCCATGACGGCTCCTGGCGGTCAATACGGTTTAAAGGGCCAGCGCCCCAGTCCCCAAAGCTCAACCCCTCTCTGACCAGAAAGTCCCGCCCCCACCACCCCCAACCCCCGAAACAAAAGCTCCTGAGACATTAATATTCCAGGCACAGCCGCTGTTGCTTGCTGACTCCTTGGGAGGGGGAGGGAGCAAGACAAAAGCCCCCCACCCTCACCCCATGTGCACCCTCAGGCAGACGGCAGGGCATAAATTGGGGGGGGACGGA
Source organism: Oryctolagus cuniculus (assembly GCF_051225735.1). Lineage (NCBI taxonomy): Eukaryota > Metazoa > Chordata > Mammalia > Lagomorpha > Leporidae > Oryctolagus > Oryctolagus cuniculus. The sequence continues at coordinate 13,541,615 of NC_142884.1, forward strand.
TCCGGATGGCTCCTGGGAGATGATGACGTTTGCCCCTGACTGGTCTGGGGCCCCTGAGCCTTGTTCTCCACATCTGTGAAATGGGGGGCTAGCGCGGGGCCGGCCGTGAGATCCAGGGTCCATGCCCAGGCTTCCAGACGTTGCTGAAGGAGCTGGAACGTGCAGGGCAGATTCCACGTGCGTGAGCGTGTGCCTGGGGCTTGTCCGAGCCCCAGCCACGCGGACGGGGCTCCCTGAGCTGCAGGTCCCGGCTGCTCCCTCGTGGGCGGGCATGGGCAACCTCCCCATTTTACAGGTGGGATGATGGAGGCACAGAAAGGTGAGGACACGCAACCCCGAGTCCACACAGATGGGATCGGTCCATGAATGCGGGCCCAAAGGTGAAGTGAGATCCTGCCTGGCGTGGTGTAGACACCGGGGTGCAGCAGCGGTGACCCCCATGCCTTTCCGGAGTGCGTGGTCTGGAGAGGGAGGGCAGACAGACAACAGCGCAGCAGAGCCTCTCCACGGCCTTTCCGGGGAGATAGGAAATGTTTTTGGGGCTGAAGGGGTGGGGAGTGAGGGAGGACCTCCCTGAGGAGGTGTCTATGTTCAGAGACCCGGATGAGATCAGGACACAGCCCTGGGATGACGGGGGGAGGGGCACGTAGTGAGAAGGGCAGGTGCAAAGGTCCTGAGGTGGGAACAAGCCCAGTGCGTCTCTGGGGGCCGTGCCCAGCAGTGAGACCGGGGCGAAGTGGGGGCATGAGAGAGCTCGGAACTGAGGTCTGACAGCGTCCGCGCCATGCGCACTTTTTGATGTCATGAGCAGCCTTTGGTGGGGCTGGGAGTTAGGAGGGGAGGTGGCGTGATTTGATTTGCCTTTTTCAAAAGATCCCTGGGGCTGCTGGGTGGAGTAAGGACTTGGAGGAGCAGGCGTGGGTGCAGAGAGACCCAGGAGTGGACTCTGAAGGGTTGGGTGCGAGGTGGCGTAGGGTGAGGGTGACAGCCGGGGAGGCGAGCACAGGTGAGTGGACGTGGGCTAAGATGGACAGACCCTGCCGATGCGATGGACGGTGGGGTGGAAGGAAAGAGAGAACTTGGGTGATTTCTCGATTTTTGACCTGAGCAATTGAACGGGTGGTTGTGACATTTTTGCTTTTCTAATTTTTTTTAACATTTATGTATTTATTATCCAATCTGGGAGCTGGATCAGAAGCGGAGCAGCCGGGAACTGAACCGGTGCCCATATTGGCAGGCGGTGCTTACTTAACCTACTGCATCACAGCACCGGTCTGATTTTTTTTTTTATATGAAAGGCACAGAGAGCCAGAGTCCTAGAGAGCTCTCTTATCCATTAGTTCATCCCTCAGATGCCTGCAATGGCTGGGGCTGGGTCAGGCTGAAGGCAGGAGCAGGGAACCCAATCTGGGTCTCCCACACGGGGCGACAGGGACCCATCTGCCTGAGCTAGCACCTGGCCTCCAGGGCGCACGTCAGCAGGAAGCTGGAATGAGGAGCAGCTCCCAGACTTACATGCAGGTAGGCATCCCGCACGGGGCTCAGCTGCCTCGCCGGGCACCGACCCCGTGACCCGTGTGGAGCTGAGAAAACTTAGGCAGGAAAAGGAGGATTGGATATGTTGCGCTTGATATTCCAGGGGGCGCTAGATCGACCTCAGAGAGTGATCGCACGCGTTCAGAAAGTTCATGGAAGATGCGTATCATGAAAAAACTCTGCGTGGGTTTTAATTTTTTTTTGCACCAGAATAAACCAAGGTTTTCCTTCACTTTTCTGGAGTTTCTGAAGTCTCCCTGCACACTTGTTGATTCCAGCAGAGGCAGGGATTTGGGGCTCTTACGGCAGCTGCCCGTCTTCTGTCTTTGACACAGGCACCTCCAGCTCCTGGGTTCACCATCCCTGCTGCCTGTGTCCTTATGATCCAAGGTGGCTGCCAGAACTCCGCGCCTCACATCATAGTTCCAGGGAATGCTAGGAAATCCCCCTCTAGTGACCACGTGGCACTTTGGCTTCTATGCCACTGGACAAAACTCTGCCCCCTGGCCTCGCCCAGCTGCTCTTTGTGCGGGATGTAGGGTAACTGTAAAATGCAGTCGTGGTTCTTTGACCGAGGAGAAAGAAAAGAACAGAGGTTGGGCAAGGAGGTTGGCAGCTGCCGCCGCCCTCCCTGAGATTAATGCTTCCTAGCCCTCAGTCTCCAGTTAGGGAACTGTCCTCCGGATGGGGTGGGCAATGCGTTGGAGGGGCCAGTGCAGTGGCTAGTGTCCATCGCCCCATAAATCTTTTTTAAAAGATTTTATATATTTATTCATTTATCAATTTGACAGGTAGAGTTACAGACAGTGAGAGGGAGAGACAGAGAGAAAGGTCTTCCTTCCGTTGGTTCACTCCCCAAATGGCCGCTACGGCCGGAACTACGCCAATCAGAAGCCAGGAGCCAGGTGCTTCTCCTGGTCTCCCATGCGGGTGCAGGGCCCAAGCACTTGGGCCATCCTCCACTGCACTCCCGGGCCACAGCAGAGAGCTGGACTGGAAGAGGGGAAACCGGGACTAGAACCGGTGTCCATATGGGATGCTGGCACCACAGGCAGAGGGTTAACCAAGTGAGCCACGGCGCTGGCCCGCCCCATAAATCTTACAGGCTTTCTGGGGCAGAGGCTTCATCTGGATACCCAGCCCCTGGAAATCTACCCACTCCTCGGGAACTGGTTGAATGAATGAAACCTGTAGACACAAAATCAGAACTGTGGGGTCCTTGCCCAGCGTTTAAAGACAAACACGAGGCCGGCGCCGCGGCTCACTAGGCTAATCCTCTACCTTGTGGCGCCGGCACACCAGGTTCTAGTCTCGGTTGGGGCACCGGATTCTGTCCCAGTTGCCCCTCTTCCAGTCCAGCTCTCTGCTGTGGCCAGGGAGTGCAGTGGAGGATGGCCCAAGTGCTTGGGCCCTGCACCCCATGGGAGACCAGGAGAAGCACCTGGCTCCTGCCATCGGATCAGCGAGGTGTGCTGGCCGCGGCGCGCCGGCCGCAGCGGCCATTGGAGGGTGAACCAACGGCAAAGGAAGACCTTTCTCTCTCTGTCTCTCTCTCACTGTCCACTCTGCCTGTCAAAAAAATAAATTAAATAAAAAAATAAAAAAGACAAACACGCAGCCTTTTCCTGCTTCAAAACCTCACTGGCCATGAGGACAGCGTCCGGTCTCCTAGCTGGCAATGGGGAGGCGTCCCCGGCGTGTCCCACATCACCTGGGCCAGGGCTGCGCGTGGGGGCGGGATACAGGGTCAGGGAGATCTGGATGCACATCCCGACTCTGCCTCTTGGCCGTGACCTGGAGCAAGTCACGTCATCCCTCCGGGCCGATTTCTCCCCTGAGTATTGGGGATCGCTGGGAGGCAGCAGATGGTGGCTTCACTTGTTCACCCGCATGGCAGACCGGGATTGCTCACTCGGCTCCCAGCCCCTGCTGTTGCGGGCATTCAGTGAGTGAACCAGCGGGTGAGAGCGTCCCCCACCCCTTCCTCTCCTGGTCTCTGTCTACCAAATAAGTAAAATAAAAAAAAATTTTTTAAACCAAGATTGGAAAAGAAAACACCCAGGGGTTGGTAGTAGTGTTTGCCTTATGTGGGTATTGAGGGGATTAAGTGGAAATTATATAGGTGGTGCCCTTAGCTCAGCACTCAACTCGTCCCCAGTAGGAGGGAGCTTCAGAAAGCTCACACAGGAGCCGGCACTGTGGCGCAGCCGGGGCTTGAGCCACTGCCCGCGACACAGGCATCCTATATTGGAGCACCAGTTCCAAGTCCCGGCTGCTCCGCTTCCCATCCAGCTCCCTGCTAATGCACCTGGGAAGGCAGCAGAAGAGGGCCGAGTGCTTGGGGCCCTGCCAGTCATGTGGGAGACCCGGATGGAGTTCCTGGCTCCTGGCTTCAGCCCGGTCCAGACCTGGTGGTTGCAGCCATTTGGGGAGTGAACCAAAGGATGGAAGGTGTGTGTGTGTGTGTGTGTGTGTGTGTGTGTGTGTGGTTCTACCTTCGTGGGAAAATTGTGGAATTAAAAGATCACTTTGTTGCAAAACTATTTGAGCCGCAAGCTCAGTTTTCTCAGCTGGGTGCTAACCAGGACCTCTGGGAAGCCCCCGCTGTGTGGTGGTGGTGAGCAGCGGTGATGGTCCTGACACCTCTCAGCCTTGCTCTGGGCTCTGCCCGGCTGGCGTGGAGGAAAGCTCGCTCCTCGGCCAGCTGAAGCCAGTGGGGGAACTGCTCCCACAAGCAGTCCTGAAATCCCGGCGACTTCGCCGCAAAGCCCTTTCTTCCCCGTGCCACAGTCCTAGACAGCCAGGTGGCGGGGGCCGCTCAGCCGGGGGCCCGCACCCCTTCCTGTGTGTGATGCTGCCCGCCTCCTGGCTCCTGGGAGTCCTGTCCCCTTGGCCAGCGCGCAGGGCTGTGAGGCAGGTGGGCCAGGCTGCTTCCCCTACTCTCGGTCACCTGGCCCCCAAAACTACAAAGCATGCTGGGAAGTAGAGTCTGGCTGCGTACTGGATCAGTTAACTTTAGAGGGGAACCGTGGATAGGAAAGGACCTCCCCACCATGACAAAAGTTAGTGCCTTAAACAAGCATCGCCATCTGTGTCCATGACGGGGGTCCATACGTGTCCATGACGGGGGTCCATATGTGTTCATGACGGGGTCCATACGTGTTCATGACAGGGGTCCATACGTGTTCATGACGGGGGTCCATACGTGTCCATGATGGGGGTCCATACGTGTCCATAATGGGGGGTCCATATGTGTTCATGACAGGGGTCCATACGTGTTCATGACAGGGGGTCCATACGTGTTCATGACGGGGGTCCATACGTGTTCATGACGGGGGTCCATACGTGTCCATGATGGGGGTCCATACATGTTAATGATGGGGTGTGTTCATATGTGTTCATGATGGGGTCCATACGTGTCCATGACAGGGGTACATACATGTTCATGATGGGGGTACATACATGTTCATGATGGGGTGTTCATACGTGTTCATGACGGGGGTGTCAGAAGTGTGAGCGGATCTTCTGGTTTCGGCTGTGGTCACTCGTGTGGCCCCAGGCACCTGGTGATGAGCTGGGCTGGGTGACCCGGGGTGGCCTCGCTCACACGGCTGGCGGCTGGCTGGGTCTCCACGTAGTCTCCCACCTCAGAGAGAAGCTGCTCTGGGCACTGTCACCCAACATGGCAGCAGAGCGTGCAGGTGGGAGCCACCACGCCTCTTCAGGCTTTGTTAGTCCTAGTGTATCCCTTCTAGCATATTCTGTGGTGGGGGTCAGGTACAAGTTACAGGGCCTGCCCGGACGGACGCCGGGGGCCGCAGGGGCCGCTTGCAAAGGGTGTGTCTGGGACAGGCTGCAGTAAGTGCCGGGTGTGAAAGCTGGGTTTGGTGAACACACGGCAGGCCCCGTGCCTCCTGCACTTCTGTCCACTCTAAGACTAGGATCAGCCTTCTTCCAGGGCCTCCTCTGACCACCCGGCTCTCCGGCAGTGCTAGTCTCCCCTTCCTCTGGACTGCCACCGTGCCCTGGGCTGCCCCCACCGCAGCACAAGCCCTGGGGTCTCCACTTGAGTGGACGGCCGATCTTCGTGTAGCCCACGGGACTCGTCGCCAGCGAGAATCTAAGGGAGAAAGAGGGGAGGGAGAGGAGGCGGGAGAGCGGAAAGACTGACTCACACCTGCCCCACACCTCTCCTGTCTGTGCCCTGGTCCAGGGGCGGGGCAGGAAGTACAGACGGAGAACGTGACGGTGGCAGAGGGGGGCGTGGCCGAGATCACCTGCCGCCTGCACCAGTACGATGGCTCCATAGTCGTCATCCAGAACCCAGCCCGGCAGACCCTGTTCTTCAACGGCACCCGTGGTGAGTGCTGGGGCGGAGCGAGAGTCCTGAAGGAGGCCGGCCTTGGGCTGGACCTCTGTGTCTGGACCCCGGTCTGCGGGAGGAGGGGCTGGGCCTGGACCCTGGGTCTGAGGGAGGAGGGGCTGGAGGCCTGGACCCTGGGTCTGAGGGAGGAGTGCTGGGGGCCTGGACCTTGGGTGTGAGGGAGGAGGGGCTGGGGGCCTGGACCCTGGGTCTGAGGGAGGAAGGGCTGGGGTCTGGACCCCTGGGTGTGTGGCAGGAGGAGCTAAGCCTGGACCCCTGGGTGTGAGGGAGGAGGGGCTGGGGCCTCGACCCCTGGGTCTGAGGGAAGAGGGGCTGAGCCTGGACCCCTGGGTGTGGGGGAGGAGGAGCTAAGCCTGGACCCCTGGGTCTGAGGGAGGAGGGGCTGGGTCTGGACCTCTGGGTCTGAGGGAGGAGGAGCTGAGCCCGGACCCTGGGTCTGAGGGAGGGGGGGGTGGTCTGGACCCCTGGGTGTGAGAGAGGGGGGTGGCCCGGACCCTGGGTGTGAGGGAGGAGGGGCTGGGTCTGGACCTCTGGGTCTGAGGGAGGAGGGGCTAAGCCCGGACCCTGGGACTGAGGGAGGAGGGCTGGGCCTGGACCCCTGGGCTCACGCCCCCTCACCCTAGCCCTGAAGGACGAGCGCTTCCAGCTTGAGGAGTTCTCCCCGCGCCGGGTGCGGATCCGGCTGTCGGACGCGCGCCTGGAGGACGAGGGCGGTTACTTCTGCCAGCTGTACACGGAGGACACGCACCACCAGATCGCCACGCTCACCGTGCTAGGTAACGGCCGCCCCCTCGCCGGGAGCACCGGACAGCCGGCTCCGGCAAATGGAGCCCACCGTGCGGGCCGCTGGCACGGGTGCTCCACCGGGCCCTGCACCCTGGCTGCTTGGGGCCCAAGGGCGCGTCTCTTGCCCCCTTCTGCCCCGCGACAGTGGCCCCGGAGAACCCTGTGGTGGAGGTGCGAGAGCAGGCGGTGGAGGGCGGCGAGGTGGAGCTCAGCTGCCTGGTGCCGCGGTCCCGCCCGGCAGCCGTTCTGCGGTGGTACCGCGACCGCAAGGAGCTCAAAGGTACCGGAGGCCTGGAGCCGCCGAGGGGCGGGGCCTAGAGGGGCGGGGCTTGTGGTGGGTGGTGCTTGTCGAAGAGCTTGCAGGTGCTGCCCGACACCAGCCAGTGTGCATCTGGGAGAAGGCGGGGCGATGAAGGAGGGCGGAGCTTTGGGAAGCAGGGGGCGGGGCGAGGGTTGGGGGGCCTGGAAGGGCGGGGCTTGTGGAAGAGCGCGTTGGTGCTGCCGGACACCAGCCAGTGTACAGGGTACAGGTGGGAGAGGGCGTGGCGATGAAGGAGGGCAGAGCCTTGGGTCGAGGGCGGGGCTTGGCAAGCTGCCTAGTTTGGGACTGGCCGGCGCGAGGGCGGGACCGGGGTCCCGGCCTCACTGGGTCCTGGCCGGGCAGGCGTGAGCAGCGGCCAGGAGAATGGCAAGGTGTGGAGCGTGGCGAGCACCGTGCGGTTCCGCGTGGACCGCAAGGACGACGGCGGCATCGTCATCTGCGAGGCGCAGAACCAGGCACTGCCCGCGGGCCACAGCAAGCAGACGCAGTACGTGCTGGACGTGCAGTGTAAGTGCCCAGGGGACCCCGCGCTGGCCATCCGCGCCCGGCAGGGGCCCTAGCCCCCGCGTGGGGGATCCGGAAACAGCTCCCCCTCCTCTCTGCTCCCCACAGACTCCCCCACGGCCCGGATCCATGCCTCCCAAGCGGTGGTGAGGGAGGGAGACACGCTGGTGCTGACCTGCGCTGTTTCGGGGAACCCCAGGTGAGCTCTGGAGAGCCGAGGGCTGGGCAGACAGGCAGCTCGGGCCCTGTCCTGGGGCAGCGGCTAGAGCACCGGGACAGTGGAAGGGCCGGGGCGCGGCGCTGGCGACCGGTGGGAGCTGGGCCGGTGACTGACGGCCTCTGGGGAAGGAAGGGGCAGGTCCAGGTCCTCTTATTTGGCGGTCCCTGCAGGGCGAGGGGTGCCTGCCTAAGTTCCTTCGAAGTCACATCTGGGTGCTGGGCCCTGGCTTCCTAGCGCTCACCGTGCTCCCCCTCGCCCCGCTCCCCAGGCCAAACCAGATCCGCTGGAACCGCGGGAATGAGTCCCTGCCCGAGCGGGCCGAGGCGGTGGGGGAGACGCTCACGCTGCCGGGCCTGGTGTCTGCGGACAACGGCACCTACACCTGCGAGGCGTCCAACAAGCACGGCCACGCGAGGGCGCTCTACGTGCTCGTGGTCTACGGTGAGGGCGGGGCGGGGCGCAGGTGTATGGGGCGGGGCCCCGGCCGCGCAGGTGTTTGGAGGGTGCACAGCCACCTGGGGCCAGGCTGCCCGTCGGACTCCAAATTTGACTCTGCTGGCACTTGATCTGTCTGCGCCTTAGTTTTCCCATCAGTAAAATGGCGACCGACAGCAGCACGTAGCTAACCGAGCTGCTGTGATGATACACGCGCTAAATATGCAAAACGGGTGGAATGCCCCCCCCCCCGAGCACCGAATAAGCGGATAAGCGTAGTTTACCTCTGATGGTAAACTGGCGGCCACACTGCCAGATGCGGCATTCCGAGGGGCAGGGCTGGATGTGTGCAGAATGGCTTAAGAGCCTGGAGGCGACTGGGGCTGGACAATGACCTGGCCCTGCACGCTGTCCTGGCAGACCCTGGCGCGGTGGTGGAGGCCCAGACGTCGGTTCCCTACGCCATCGTGGGCGGCATCCTGGCGCTACTTGTGTTTCTGATCATATGTGTGCTAGTGGGCATGGTCTGGTGCTCTGTCCGACAGAAAGGTGAGTGCACGGCTGGGGCTCCGCGGCGGGTGTGGCGGGCTGTGGATTTGGAAGGGGATGGGGCCCAGAGTCCTGGGTTCCCCAGAGGGAGGGGGCGGAGCCAGGTGTTGGGCCTGGCAGGTAAGCTGTTGGTTGGGATGTGGGCATCTCATATCTGGTTTGGATTCGCACTTCCTGCTACAGCACATCCTGGGTGGCAGCAGGTGTTGGCGCGAGTCCTTAGGTCCCTGCCACCCACGTGGGACACTGGATTGAGTTCCTGGCTTCTGGCTTCCACCTGGCAGTCCCCCACCATGGCAGGCTCCTGTGAGAAGGGAGCCCCCTTCTCTGTCCTTCAAATAAATAATTTTTAAAGTCCAGGGGGCAGCACCTACACCCAGAATTCAAACTCCAGCAAGACCTGGGGCTAATTCCAAAGAGGGCTGGGCTTTGGGCCCTGGACTCTAAAAGGGGTGGAACTTGAAAGCTGAGTTAAGGGTGTGGATTTGAATAAAACCCGCCTCTTCCCAAGCACTGGATTCCCTGGGGGTAGAGGGGCCCCCGCAGACCGAAGGGGATAAGGGTGGGTCTTCGAGGAGTTCCTGGTCTTCCTAACTCTGCTTTCACACCCCTCTCTGCCACCATTGGCTCCCCGGGCCCTGACTCCCGCCCTCTGTGCCCCCGCCCCCCCTCCCCGCGGTCTGTCTTGTCTCTCTCTGCCACCATTGGCTCCCCGGGCCCTGACTCCCGCCCTCTGTGCCCCCGCCTCCCTCCCCACTGTCTGTCTTCTCTCTCTCTCTGCCACCATTGGCTCCGGGCCCTGATTCCCGCCCTCTGTGCCCCACCCCCCGCTGTCTGTCTTGTCCCTCTCTGCCACCATTGGCTCCCCGGGCCCTGACTCCCGCCCTCTGTGCCCCCGCCTCCCTCCCCACTGTCTGTCTTCTCTCTCTCTCTGCCACCATTGGCTCCCCGGGCCCTGACTCCCGCCCTCTGTGCCCCCGCCTCCCTCCCCACTGTCTGTCTTCTCTCTCTCTCTGCCACCATTGGCTCCGGGCCCTGATTCCCGCCCTCTGTGCCCCACCCCCCGCTGTCTGTCTTGTCTCTCTCTGCCACCATTGGCTCCCCGGGCCCTGATTCCCGCCCTCTGTGCCCCCATGCCCCCTCCCCGCTGTCTGTCTTGTCTCTCTTCCTGCTCAACCTCTGGGTCCCCATGTCCCTTCTTCCATGGACTTACCTGTCGGCTGCCCAGGCTCCTACCTGACCCACGAGGCCAGCGGCTTGGACGAGCAGGGAGAAGCGAGAGAAGCCTTCCTCAATGGCAGCGACGGGCACAAGAGGAAAGAGGAGTTCTTCATCTGACCCCACCCCCACCCCAGGCCTGGGCCTGGGCTGGGGTCCCCCCACTGCCAGCTGCAAGGAACCAGCAGAGACATTTACCAGAGTCTGGGCTGGTGGGCTTCTCCCCCCACCACTAACACCTCAGATGCTTGGGCAGGGATGGGGGTGTTGGGTGCCTGGATCTCTGCAGGGGCCACCAGTGAGGGCCCAGATGTCCGGGGCCCCCAGGGGGCAAGGACCCAAGGTCCAGACCCCCAAGTCCAGGGAGGGCAGTAGGGATTGGGTAGGGGGCGAGAACCGGGGGAAGGCCAGGGCCCCAGGGCTACAGAACCAGGTCTTGTGGGGAGGGAGTCAGATTCTGGGAAAGGTGGGTGGGCAGGGAAGGGGAACAGAGATTTCTCTGGGGGTCCTAGACCCCACGCCAGCCATTGTGAGAGTTCCACAGAGCTCTGGGCACCTCTTTGCAAAGCCATGTTTGCACGGTGGGGGTAGGGTGGGGGGCGGGCGTGGAAGCAGGGATTCTGTGTCTTCGTGTCATAGCTGAAGGGGGCGGTGGGGGAGACGGCCCTGACCCCTTTCTCCAGCCCCTTCCCCGGGCTCCTGGGCCCCCCTTCCCTCTGCCTCCTCCCCCCATGTCTACCCCACCCCTATTTGTCTGTCCACCCACTCCTGGGGGGGCCTTCCCATCTCTCCTCCAGGCCCCCCGGGGAGGGGGAAAGGAGTTTGGGGGCGGGGGGATACATGGTCTCTATGGTTTTATATATAATATATTAAAAAAATCAAAAATCTGTATGAAAATATCAGATTGCAACCCCCTCCCCCTATTCCTGGCTTTGGCCCCCTTTTTCTTGTTTAAAAAAAAAAAAAAAAGAAAACCACACATTTTGTACGGGGCAGGGAGGGGATTGGGGAGGGGGTTTGGCAATCCCACTAACCACCATTAAACTGAGGAGAGAACCAGTGTCGGTGGCTGTGTCTGTCCCTGGGAGGGGAGTTCAAGTGGGGGAGGGGTGGGATGGTTTCTGTGCACTGACCTGGCCAGCGCACCTCACCCACCCGGGAAACGTGGGTTTTTCCTTGCCACTTCTTTAGCCAAACAGTCTCGAAGTCTCAATTCTTTAATAACTACTGAGCTACCTCAGCCCATCCCCCAGGGCCTGGCCCTCCCCTGGCCCCACCTCCACCCCCATCACCCTGTCACCCTCCCTGGCCCTGCCCCGCCCCACGCCCCTCCCGCCTCCCCATCCCCTCTGTATCAGGCCAGAGCTCTCCCGGCACCGGGTTGCTGCACGAGTTACTCTAACTGTATTCTAACTCCACCGTGAATCAGGCAAGTGTTAGCTGTCGCGAGAGCTAAGCACTGATCTGAAGTCTGGTCCCGCGCTGGGCACTAAGGACCAGAGTGAACCGCGAGGCTTTCCCGCGGGAAACAGACCTCAGCACAGACTGACCGAGCCAGAACGCCACAGAAGGGGACGCGCGGGTAGGACAGACATGGGACAGAACACTTCGAACAGGAGCAGGTGGGACAGGGAAACCCCGGGTACACTTCAAGCCAGCCTCAGCAGCCAGCACCCACCCGTGAGCACCCCGGACTCCTCGACAGCCTCACTCACGAGTGGAGGTGCTGTTACCCCCAGACTGAGGTCTGTGCCAAGACGTGGAGAGCCCCCGAGCAGCTAGCTGTGTGCAGATCAGAGGAACAGCGAGATCAAAGACTGTGTGCGGGAAGCGGAGCTGAGACAGTGGATACAGAGGGTGGGCGAGGGCGGGTCACGTGATGGCCTCCGAGCCCCTGATAAGGAGCTGGGGGTTTTAAGAAGTGTAAGGGGACCCCTAGAGACGTGACAGTCACTTCCTGCGGGGAGACAGCAGCGGCTCCCGCACCGGGCACAGAGCCCGAGCTCGCTGCAGGAGCCCTTCCCCTCCCCGGCTCTGTGTTCCAGGCACACCCGTCCCAAATCTGACCTCCCTGGGGTAGGGGGGGGGGCTATTTAATCAGACGTGTGAACGCCCCAGGGCTGTGTCTCCTATGCCAAAGAAACCCAACTGGCCGCCTGCTGCAAAGATCACCAAAGGTGCACCCCGGCTGAGGGGGCGTGGAGGCTGGAATGGTCCTCCTCCGCGTCCTTGTGGCCTGTCTTCGGACCGATCCTCGACCAGAACCCGGCCTGCCCGCTTCGCGCCCCGCGGCGGGCCTAGTGCGCACGCGCCTCGCTCACAGCCACCGCCCCTCCCCGCCATATGCTAATCACTGCGCTCGGGAGCCCCGCCTCCCCGGGGAATATGCAAATCACCTCCCCCGTGCGGGAGGCCGCCTATTGTCCCGCGGTGGGGTGCGGCGCGCGAGCGGGCCCGGGTCCCGCACCCCAGCCGGGCGGGCGCCCTCCGCCCGCGGCGCGCCCCGTCCTGGTGAGGCGCCTTCCCGCCACGCACACGCACACGCACGCGCGAGCCCCGCGGCTTCTGTGGCCTTCGGGCCGCGGACCGTACCAAGTCGCCCCGGCCGACGAGGGGCCACGCACCGCACCCCCCGGCGCGGGGCTCGGCTCGCGCGGCCCCCTCCTCCCACAGCGCGCCGGGAATGGTCCGTCTCGCCGCGCAAGCGCCCTAGGCGCCTCACGCCCCCCTGCGCTCGCTCCTGCCCTGCTTGCGGCGCAGGCGCGAGGCCCGGGCGTGCAGCCGCCACCCACCGCCGGGCCGGAGCGGGGGCCGCCGACGACCGTGAGTGTCCGGGGAAGGGGTGCGCGGGGCATGCCGGGAAGCGGGCGCTACGGCCCCGCTGCATGACGGGAGTGACACCTCCTGTCGCCCGAGGAGCGGGCAGCGGTCGGGGCGGCGCTGGCCTGGGGGCGAGACCCAGGTGCCCCTCTGTGGCCCCCGCGCGTCCTGGTCGCGCCCTGAGGCAGCGCGGGGAGACGGGGCACTCCGCCTCTCGGCAGCGTGCCGGTCGTTAGAGGCCCGGTGCTTCCCGGGAAGGGGCCCCCCGGCTCTCCCATGGCGAACCGGACCCTTTGTCACACACCCACTGTCGAGCATTCTAGGAGCGGGGAAAGCAGCCTGCGGGGAGTCCGCGCAGGGCATTGGGGGGACCGGCCCTTACTGTCCGGCCTCCTCGCCCTCGCGTGGCGGGGCCGGTGCCTGTGGTGCACGCGGGGCGTCTTGGGAGTTGGTTCCTGTGGGCTCAGGGCGTTTGCGGTGCCCACTGCTGCGCTGCTTTTTATTTATTTTTTATTCGAAAGACAGGGCTTCCATCTGCTGGTTCACTCCCAAAATGGCGGCAACGGCCAGGCGGGAGCCAGGAGCCCGTTCTGGGCCTCGCACATGGGCAGCGGGGCGGCGAGCGCTCCCGAGGCGCATTAGCCGGAAGCTGGGTCGGAGGAGAAGTGGCTGGGGCTTGAACCCCTGCCCGGCCACAACCCGAGGGTCTCGGCTCAGGCCCCGCTCGGATCTGAGGGCCCTCGTGTCGGAGGGGTGGGCATTTGCACCCAGGGCTGGCTCCGCGGGGGTCCCAGTGCTGTGGGCTGGGGGGGGGGCGGGGGCCGGACTGGTGGGCGTTGTCTCCGGGGAGCCTCCTTAGAAGTCCTGGTTGTCCTCCGTGTGCACTTCCTGGGTGGAGGTACAGGATGCCTCGTTAAGTTTGAATTTCCAGTAAGCAACATAAAATCTTTTGGGAAAGTGGGCAGCGGGTTAAGCTTCTGCCTGCGAATCCGCATCCTATATTGGAGCTCAAGTCCCGGCTGCTCCTCTCCGGGTCCAGCTCCCTGCTAATGCGCCTGGGAAAGCAGCGGACGACGGCCCAAGCGCTTGGGCCCCTGCACCCGCGTGGGAGGCCCGGATGGAGCTCCCGGCTCCTGGCTTCTGCCTGGCTGTGTCCTGACCCTCACGGCCATTTGGGGAGTGAACCAAGAGATGGAAGATTCTCTATCTCTCTCTCCCTTAGAAGAAACTTTTAAAAAAATTACATCAAAAATATGAGTAATGATTTGTTGTTTAACTGAACTTTGTTCTAAGAGATATATTTTTTTAAGATTTATTTATTTGAAAGGCAGAGTTACAGAGAGGCAGAGAGAGAGAGAGAGGTCTTCTAACCGCTGGTTCACTCCCCAATTGGCCACAATGGCCGGGGCTGTGCCTATCGGAAGCCAGGAGCCAGGAGCTTCTTCAGGTCTCCCACACGGGTTCAGGGACCCAGGCACCTGGGCCATCCTCTACTGCTTTCCTAGGTCATAGCAGAGAGCTGGATCGGAAGTGGAGCAGCCGGGACTGTGGGCGGAGGCTTTACCTGCTACACCACAGCACCAGCCTCTGAAATTTTTTTTTATACACACACATATATACTCCCCCCCCCCCCCGCAAACAGGGATATTAATATCATAAAGTGAGATTCATGACAATGATCTTAGTGAGGTGAAATTCACATTTCATTGGGCATCCTGTTTTTATGTGCATAATTTGGTCCTCTTTCCTGCTTTTAGGTAGAGTTCCCAAGTTGGGTGGGCCCTGCAGGGTAGAGGATGTCCTAAGAACACTCCCCGCCCAGATCAGCCGCCTCCTCCAGGAAGTCCCTCAGCCCTCCCCAGCATCCTTATCTTTTGAGTTTCCGACAGTGAACTTGAGCTCCAGACATTGAAAGGGGCCTCGGGTTTTCCATCACTGTTTGGCCAGTGCCCGGCACAGACCTTGGCCTGCAGGACACAGCCTAGGCGGCCAGCCCCTCCACTAACGGCCTGGGCGGCTCTCTGTCGTCAGGAAACGCAGGGAGAGAAGCTCCGTGTGTGTGTGTGTGTGTGTGTGTGTGTGTGTGTGTGTGTGTTGGGGGCGTGGTCTGCAGGTGAGGAGGGCAGTCAGGTTTGGCTTCCTGGAGGGGCACAGGCTCTCTAGGGCCAGGACAAAGGACAGAGGTTTTTAGGTTGGCGGTGAGCTGCGAGGGTGAGTTCCCTGGGGAAGGAGGTCTCTGCTGCTGGCGACCGCAGATGTGACAAGGCCTGGGGTGCATGGAGAGAGGTGCAGGATCCAAACTGGCCGAGTTTACGGGGGCGGAGGGAGGGGTCCCGGAATGCCTGCCCCCTCCCAGCCACCTCCCTGAATGAGCCCCCGACCCACCCAAGAGATCATTTTATGAGAGATGGGAGGACTGCCCGCTGGGTGGTGTGACCTCGGGCCACTTGCTCAGCCTCGGTGCGTGCCTCAGTTTCCCCCATCTGTACAGAGGGGGCAGTCTCTCAGCTTGATTCTGAGGAGCCCAGGAGTGAAGCCCTTAGCTTGACACCACACAGCCACCTTGGCAGTTAGGAGCAGGCGGAGGGTCACAAACCAGTGTCGCCTCATTTAAATATTGAGATCCTTCCTGCCGCCTTATTTAAATATTGAGATCCTTCCCACCCGTCATCAAGTGCACGCCACACCTGACTGCCGCTTCAGGGCCTCCCCCAGCCCCGGAGTTCCCCACAGTCCAGCGACGGAAGGGTTAATGCCTGCCACAGGCTCCTGCTCATCTCCGTTCTGATTGGTGCCGATGCCATTACCTGCCGATCAATATCTGGAATTTTGCCTTCCCCTCCCCCCATGGAATAAGAACAGAGGGGCGGGGCCGGGGCAAGGCTTTGCACGGAGCACCCAGCTGGGTGGGGGTTGGGTCGAGTGCTATGTGAAAATTTATTGAGCTGTCGCCGGCCTTTCCTTTCCCCTGCCCAGCGTCCCTCTACCTGCCAGCACCCCGTATTAGAAGACTCTGTGGCCGGAGAGCTGGCCGGGGAGGGACGCTGCCCAGCTGCTGCTCTTCTGCTGTTTCCCGTCCCCTCCCCTGGCCATGACAGAGACCCGTGAGCCAGCTGAGACCGGGGGCTACGCCAGCCTGGAAGAAGATGACGAAGACCTCTCCCCAGGTGAGGCGACCTTGGAGGTGGTGGCGTTGGCGTGGGCATCA